>NC_135235.1:52144550-52458365 GCF_051348905.1 Ranitomeya variabilis | reverse complement strand
AAAGGAAACAGAGAAGCCATTTTTACCATATAATAAATGGTTTCTAAGTTTATTTGGGATTACTGGAAAAAGAACCAAGTCCACAAATCATACATGGTAACTTCAGGTCAGGTGGACTGGTATTTTTGTCGGGCCCCCTGTTTTTTGAGATATCCACAGACGCTTTTTAGAAAAGTCTTCCAAAACTTCGGTGTAAGTACACCTTGTACCAAATTTTGTGACTTTTTGATGCCAGAAAATTGGAGTAGAGAATGATACCTTGTCTTTAGGTTATGAACAAGTCTACATGGAAGAAAGTCACCAATATTAAAGCCCGAGTAGGACTATGATGTCCATCTTGGCTTTTATTAAAGTACGGATCAGTGCGGAAGAGCGCAGTAGTAATTGTGTCCTGTGATGAGCACTCACCCAGTTTCACGTCCCCGTCCAGTGTCAGGAGGATGTTTCCCGCTTTGAGATCTCGATGGATAATTTTGTTATCGTGCAGATAGACCAGGGCTTCCAGGGTCTGCTTACACACCACCCGGATCTGAGGCTCTGTTAATGGGCGCTCCAGCTCTGCGGGCACAAATCAGACAAGACAATGTGCAACGGGCTCTGAATTGAAGACTGGCATAACCTTATAGGGGATATTCAAAAATAAAGCGCTCAATGCTCAGATCCCCAGCAATAACATCTGGCCCTTTAGGGTGCATTTCTGCGTAGCGGCGCTGCATGAAGTTCTGCAGATGTGTCTCTATTGTTCTGCATCTGCCCATGTGGGTCGCTCTATGCAGTCACACAAGGATGGGTGAAGGGAAAGAGACTTACCCAGCATCACGGCATCTACGGCTCCTCCAGCACAAAACTCTATAAGAATCTGTCAGCAAAACAAAGAAAACATAGTTCAGACTAAAAGTGACGCTTGCACACAAACAGGAGGATAAAAGAACATCTTAAAGGGGTCTTCAACTACTATTTGCCCTCCTTCTATATGTCACAACTATTCATAACTATCAACTTTCTGTTATACTTTTGTTACCTGCACGTCTACTATGAGAGCATCTCGGTGTGGGTCCAGTAATCCATTGAGGACATGAGGGCACTGCTTCCTGTCTGTTACATCAGACCCAGCCCTCATCTGGCCCCAGGATTTGGATGGAATCAGAAGGCACATCATTCTGCTCCTGATGGGGGAGAAGTGTCTGGGCACACAACTCAGACCAATCTTCTCAGATCCTGCTGAGGCTTTAGAGAGCCCTGAGATGTGCTTGCCAATAGCAAGCACATTGCAGCATCCACGCTCCAAAGAATCAGCAAGCTTAGTTGATAGACTTCAATGTCCTCTGCACTGACCCTGCTGATGCTTTAGAGCCAGTCTCTTTAATTGATAAGCTCTGAGATGTGCTTGTCATTAGAAAGTACATTGCAGCACCTGCTCTCTAAAGAATCAGTAAGCTTAGTTTATAGACTTCAATGTCCTCTGCACTGACCCTGCTGATCCTTTAGAGTGCTGGTCTCTTTAACTGACAAACTCTGCGATGTGCTTGCCATTAGAAAGCACATTGCAGCAGCAGCGCTCCAAAGCATCGCCGGTGTCAGTCTGCACCACGTATCACCAAGCTTAGATGATAGACTTCAATGTCTTCTGCACTGACCCTTCTGATGCTTTCAAGTGCCGGTCTCTATAATTGACAAGCTCTGAGATGTGCTTGTCAATAGAAAGTACATTACAGCCACTGGGCTCCAAAGCATCGCCGGTGTCAGTCTGCACCCTGTATCAGCAAGCTTAGTTGATAAACTTCAATGTCCTCTGCACTGATGCTGCCGATCCTTTGGAGAGCAGGTGCTGCAATGTACTTTCTAATAGCACACACATCAAAGTGTAAATTGAAGGGGCAGGTGCTCTAAAGCATCATCGGGATTCGTGCAGAGGACAATAAAGTCAGTGATCTGAGTTGCGTGCTCAGACATTCGGTCAATCTTTATTTTTTTTTTTATCTTTATTTATTTTTTTATATATCAATCATATAAAGGCAGGTCTGCCCCATCTGGAGCAGAGTGGCATGCTCTACTCATCCCACCTGAATTCTGTGCCCAGATGAGGGGCAGATTGGAGGTAACAAAGAAGACGAAGACATAGTAGTGCCTGCATGTAAACAGTGGATCACGTGATCCACGCCAAGATTAACTCATAATAGAAGTATATTAGAAAAGTGATTGTTATGAAGAATCAGCACATATGTAACAGTAGTGGAAGACTCCTTAAAACATTTCTATAACTTTCATTTAAGTCACTATTGCTAAAATCAACACCCTTGCAAGCCCCGACCAACGCAAGCCCAACAATCAAAGTCAAGAGCACCACTGACCCTAATGATGCTGAGTCCGTGCTACCAGACCAGCCAAACCCACTGCGGTGTATGAGGAGGGAGTCGGACTTTTGACCCTACGCCTTTTATGATGTGTGGATGTGTTAGATGCTTAGTTCCCTATAAGATCAGTGGTTTATACCACATACAGCAGCAGCTTATCCGACTTCACCATAGTATTAACTATGCACGGTCAGCAAATGGGATGGCACGTTTCTGGAGCAGAAAGCCATCCATCAGCCAAAATCCGATTCTCTCGGATCAGATATATTTAAGGATCTGACTGGTGCTGTGCCCGCTCGCCTGCTAGCATAGGGAGACATCTCACCATTTAAGTCCTGTGGTGGTCGTCCTGCCCGAATGCTGGCATTATAAAAACACATATAAACTGACTGTATGATTTGTATGGGTCGTACAAAAAAGAAAGAAAAAATGTCTGCATTCTTCCCAAACCAGCGCCCCACCTCTCCGCAGGTTGTGTGTGGCATTGCAGCTAAGCCGCGTTCACATTAATGGAGCGGAGCTGCAATATCAGACACAACCTTCAAGAAAGACATTTTTCTTTTTCTACTTCCCCTTGTGAAACCTCAAAGCCCAATGTTCATTGACCAGAAAGGATCGGGATTTGCAGACGACAAGTTGACCTTAGAAGACGTAGAGGGGGCGTCACACAGAGGTACAGGGCAGATCCACCTACCCAAAGGTTATTCTCATAGTAGAACGCATCCAGCAGCTTCACGATATGCGGGTGATCGCAGGAGGCCAGGATGTCAATCTCCACCATATAATCTTCAAGTTCATCTTCAGATTTGGTATCGATGACCTTCGCTGCGGCCAATATACCGGTTTCTTTACTCTGGGCCTAAAAAAATAAATAAATAAAATAATGTAAGAATAAACGTTAGATTCTCATGACTCAGACACTGCATTACGATCGACTTTGACGCTCACACCCAGAAGACGACGTTGAAGTGTTTGTGTAGTACAGCCGACGTTCTTCTCATCCACGTCACCCACCTCCAGATCCGACACTCATCAATCCCAAACACGACCTTTCTTGCACCAGATCATTGTCTCTCGGCTCCCAGCTCACCCCAAACACATCACTGCGTGAATCCCGAGGCGACATCACAGAGCCGACTTATCACAGCTGTATACTTAGCAGATTACACACAACCATGCATGGCAGCCATGATGATTCATTGTGTAATCTCCCTCTTACTGAGGATCTGTCACTTCCATGGACAAAACTATTTTAGTCGATGATTCGTTAGAAGACATGTTCCCGCATAAAGGGCACCTAACCCAATAATACCTGGACCTACATCAATCCAGCGTGTGGCCCTGCAGCAACATTTCCTTCTATCTGCCCAAGGATGGCTGTGCCAGAGCTTGCTACTCTGACATTGCTCGGGCGAGTGATGGGCCCACCAACGCCAGAGCAAATTTTAACTGGATGTGCGTCCTCGGATACACATTCATCTGAAGCATAATGCAGCGCAGAGACCCATCGGGTCCGTGCGCTGCAACACATGCTGGCAGCTAATCAGGGCCCAGCAGCTGATGTCGGCGTGCACGTGACTTGGGCGCATGGCAGTGACACCATGTGTGCTTCCATTGTTTTCACGCTGAAGTCAGCTGCCAACTTCAGAAGAAAACACCGCAAGGCGGGGGAGAGGAGGGAAGGCGAGTAGAATCATTAATTTTTTTTTTTTATGCATTAAAAATCGGATCGGTGATGACCTGGGGATGCTTCAGCAAGGCTGGAATTGGGCAGGTTGTTCTTTGCAAAGGACGTATGAATCAAGCCGCATACAAGGTTATCCTGGAAGAACAGTTGATGCCTTCTGCTCAGGCAATGTTCCCCTACTCTGGGGACTGGTTTTTCCAGCAGGACAATGCGCCATGCTACACAGTTAGGTCAATCAAGGTGTGGATGAAGGACCACCACATCAAATCCCTGTCATGGCCAGACCAATCTCCAGACCTGAACCCCATTGAAAACCTCTGGAATGTAATCAAGAGGATGATGGACAGTCACAAGCCATCAAACAAAGAAGAACTGCTTACATTATTGTACCAGAAGCAGTGTGAAATACTGGTGGAAAGCTGCAAAGCCGCAGGAAAGCTGGGATTAAACATCATGGTTATTCCACAAAATATTGATTTCTGAACTCTTAAAAACATTAGTATTGTTGTTTCTAAATGATTATGAATTTGTTTTTTTTTGCAAAATTTGAGATCTGCAGCAATGCATTTTTTTGTTATTTTGACCATTTCTCATTTTCAGAAAATAAATACAAAATTTATTGCTTGGGACTTCGGAGACATGTTGTCAGTTGTTTATAGAATAAAAGAACAATTCACATTTTACTCAAAAATATACCTATAAAGGAAAAAAAATTAGACAAACTGAAAATTTTGCAGTGGTCTCTTAATTTTTGCCAGAGCTGTATATCTCTTTAGGTAAACGCAGAGGAACGTCCTGATCCTGGATTCACGGGACGCCCGTCTGACGGCAGCACACGTGTCCCCCACCAGGACATCCTACTGTATTCTTCTCGTCTTCCTGTCAATCACCTCCGACCACAAAAGCCGGAGGATTAGGAAGTAAAATGAGCAGTGTTATTCTCAGAGATCGGACGAGAAAAACAGAGCGATTATTATGATCAGAGTGTGGTCCGAGTGTCATCCGATTTTCTCATACATGGAGAAATTTATAAAAAGGAAAAAAAAATGTCTCCACCTTCTCCATTCTGACAGTCTGTTATCAGAGTGTGTTGTGATTTTTTCACGGACCCATTGACTTGCATTGCTGATTATGATCAACATCGGACATGTCTCTGCCATTCAGGGCTGTGGAGAAGGAGTCGGAGTAGCGGAGTCAGAGCCCATTTTGGTGGAGTCAGAGTCATGGAAACCGAGGAGTCGGAGGTTTGGGTTACCGACTCCACAGCCCTGTTGCAATTTTTCTCCAAAAAGTCACAGGCATGTCAATGGCCCCATAGACTATCAGAGGTACAAGTGCTGTGTGTGACCATCACGGCCAAAACTCGTACGCAAAGATCTGGAGCAAGTTCAGAGAAGAGCTACCGGGATGGTGAGCGGACTGCAAACTATGTCCTATGAGGAACGGTTAAAGAATCTGGGAATGTTTAGCTTTAGCAAAAAAGAAGGCTACGGGGAAACTCATTATCTGTCTACAAATATCTGAAGGGCCGTCGCAGTGTAGAGGGATCATCATTATTCTCATTTGCACATGGAAACGCGAGAAGCAATGGAATGAAACTGAGAGGATCAAGACTAGATATTAGAAAACTGTTTGACAGTGAAGGTGATCAATGAGTCGAACAGGCTGCCACGAGAGGTGGTGAGTTCTCCTTCAATGGAAGTCTTCACACTGAGGCTTGACAGACATCTGTCTGAGATGGTTTAGTGACTCCTGCATTGAGCCGGGGGTTGGACTCGATGACCCTGGAGGTCCCTTCTACTATTCTATGATATCCATAGGTCAGATCTGTTCACTGCAGGAATATGAGGCCGACATTGACATTCCTGCATTGGCTCCATACGAGGATTGAATGTGGCTAATCTCTCAACCTCATCATAAATGACAAGCAACTTAGATTTGTGGATTGACAGCGTGCAAACCAAAATCTGCGACCAAAAAATCCATAACACGTACTCGGGGCTGTGGAAACCCTATTTACTTGCATTAGATGGGGAAAAGTTTGCAGATTTCCAAAACCAAAATCCATTTAAAAATGTGAAACGCGTGAGCCGACTTGTCCAGGAAACAAAATATTCTATGTGATTAGTGCTGACATACAGAGTCCAGTAATGTCACCATCACTAGACACCGTACAGACTGATGACTCACGCACAGGATGGCCGACTTCCTCACACTGAGCATCTACAATACCTCGGGCCTCGAGTCACGTCTGATAGACTGTAACGTAGTGATGACGGCCGGGGAAGGGTCTGCGCCCTAAAGGTGTGTACATAGCAACCCAACCTGTACCAACCGCAGTCACCTCTATACCTCCCCACAATATCAGATCCAGGGAGGAATCAATCTGAATAATTGGTGAAATTACAATTTTTCTAGCACAAAGTGGACAAAAATGTGCAAAAATAGTAATATTTGCATTCCCTTGTAATAGCCACATTTCAAGGATAAGGGTGTATTAATTTGTCTGTGCAGAAAATCATAGAACCCGCTGATCACAGGCGGCAGATGACTTGTCCAGTCCACAAAAGCTGATGTTTGGGAAAAGCCCGGACTGGCACTCGGTGTATCTGATCTGATGGTGCGATCCCGGCTGCTGTAAAACTACAACTCCCAACATCCCAGTAGGCTGTAAGTAACTAGCAAGGTGCAGAGTCAAAAAAATATAACATTTTATTATATAAGTGGCTATATAGGGGATCCGACCACTGGCGCCACGACCAATCCATAGAACGGGGTCTTGCAAAAGAAAGTCAGCTATTTACATAATTCCCATAAAGAACAAATGGGGCCGAGGTCCAGGTGCATCTCCACTGCCTGTCAGATGGGGCGCTGTAGAGCTGCTTCAGAGGTTCAAAGGCTCCATTCTTGGGATCAGTGGGGGTCCTAAAGATGGGGGATAATTTACTATCGTGGTAATAACCATTTAAATTGATTTTCTGGGACTTTAATATTGACAAACTACTCTTTGGATAGGTCATCAACATCATGCAGATGGGGGTCCGACACCAAGAAACTCCATCACCCGGTTGATTAAAGAGCGTCAGAACTCTAAACAGTGCAGTAATACCTGTGCGGCAGTAATATCTGTGCGGCAGTAATACCTGTGCGGCAGTAATATCTGTGCGGCAGTAATACCTGTGCGGCAGTAATACCTGTGCGGCAGTAATACCTGTGCGGCAGTAATATCTGTGCGGCAGTAATACCTGTGCGGCAGTAATACCTGTGCGGCAGTAATATCTGTGCGGCAGTAATATCTGTGCGGCAGTAATACCTGTGCGGCAGTAATACCTGTGCGGCAGTAATATCTGTGCAGCAGTAATACCTGTGCGGCAGCAATGAGGACAGCGATGTTAATGGTTGTAAAGCCCTGGGTTAGGATGCCGCTATATAAGCGAAAAGATGAGCGCTTGCAGTACCATTCACGGCCACTGCACCCTGTATGGCGCTGTATGGCTCAGTATCAGATCAGTGGATTGGGCTGATCGCAAGACCCTCGATAGGTCCAATCTCCTTATCTGATATTGATGAGCTTTCCTAAGGATAGGTCATCAGTATTAAAAAGTATTGTAAAAGCTCTTTGAAGGGTGATTTTGATTGATGTCTGCCCATGTAGTAATTGCCCAGGACATCTCTAAAAGTAACACCCAACAAATAACTTGTGCCAAGCTGTTTGGGCAGGTGTCATGGCAGCTGGCACTGTACTGACACAGCAGGACACTACAAATACTTCTGTTTGTTAGTGAACGCTTCCTATAGAGTTAGCAAAACATGGCGGCCGAAGCACCAATAAAAACAAAAGGACTGATTTGCTTTCACACCATTTCCACACTAGTGCAAGTAAACGACACATTCTCCTATAAGAGGAAAACGCCCTCAGAAAATTACCTGTTTTTATCAGGTTTTTGTGTTTTTTATATCATGATCTTTATTTAAAAAAAAAAAAAATTATATATATTTTTTTTCTTTCACACGGGCTTTTTTAGAGTCATACATCCTGTCCCTTTTCAGCAGTCTCATTATCATCAGAGGCAGGATTACAATGACTAATAACACCTCTATACATGGCTGATAACACAGAATCCATAGATGTCAGAGCTCACCTGCTCCCCCCCTCCTTTCACAATGACTTTTGCACACGCTCATTATATGCTTCAATACAAAATACAGGGTCTGATTCAGACTATTGCTGCTAATGTGCCAGTGAATTTCCTGAAAGGACAGGACGTTAGGGTGTAGAGGAGCCCCAGTGGCCAAAACTGCAAGATTCATCATTTTTATTTTTCTTAAGACAGTATTATGCGCAAAAACAAACATTTAACATTTTTAAAACATAATGTAACACAAAAAGCGGATTTAAACAATAGATAACACGGTGATAAGGTATTATTAACGGACTACGGCAATCTGGAGGGACACAGAGCAAGCAGTGGGAGAGGGGATCATTGCTCACGGGGAGGGTCCGCACTTCTCTCCAATACTGGTCCATGATTTCCTCCATTTACTCCTATATTCCAGAGGGATTTGGGGAAGCTGAAGGCTCGGGAGGAAAATGGCAACTTCAGATCACAAAGATGAGTGTGAGGTCAGTCACTTGGGACTAGTAAATAAAACGTACAATTATGTACTAAATGGTGAACCCCAGGGGAACGGTCACTGAAAAAGATGAGGGCGCATGGGTGGACGTCAAACCTTAGTGACCAGTGTCAGGCAGCTGCTGCCAAAGCCAATAAAATAATGGGATGCATCAGAAGAGGCAGAAATGCTTGTGATAAGAACACAGTTCTGCCTCCATACAGGTCACTTGTGCGGCCTCTCCGTTGTTTTTGAAGCAGAAGACATGTCAGGGAAACACCGGAGGCGTTTTTCCTGAAACATCTTCTTTGCCGTCTGTTTTTCGGGGGCTGGGGGTAGGTTTACTGACCGGGCCACCTTGGGGCTCTAAATGGCCACCAATCACCTGCTGGTTATTCAGTTTGCAAAAACCAAGCCTTAGGGGCGATATTATTACAAAAGACAAATCTATCAGTGAACAGTGCAGAGAGCTTTATAACGTTATTTTTACATCTAGGCCTGCGATGGTGACAAGAGGGCATCCTCTAGACTAGGAAAGAAGGTTTAATCATGATCACAAAATGGTGATTCTTTACTGTAAGAGCAGTGAGACTATGGATTCTTTACTGTAAGAGCAGTGAGACTATGGGTTCTTTATTGTAAGAGCAGTGAGACTATGGATGCTTTACTGTAAGAGCAGTGAGACTATGGGTTCTTTACTGTAAGAGCAGTGAGACTATGGGTTCTTTACTGTAAGAGCAGTGAGACTATGGGTTCTTTACTGTAAGAGCAGTGAGACTATGGGTTCTTTACTGTAAGAGCAGTGAGACTATGGGTTCTTTACTGTAAGAGCAGTGAGACTATGGGTTCTTTACTGTAAGAGCAGTGAGACTATGGGCTCTTTATTGTAAGAGCAGTGAGACTATGGATTCTTTACTGTAAGAGCAGTGAGACTATGGGTTCTTTATTGTAAGAGCAGTGAGACTATGGATTCTTTACTGTAAGAGCAGTGAGACTATGGGTTCTTTACTGTAAGAGCAGTGAGACTATGGGTTCTTTACTGTAAGAGCAGTGAGACTATGGATTCTTTACTGTAAGAGCAGTGAGACTATGGATTCTTTACTGTAAGAGCAGTGAGACTATGGGTTCTTTATTGTAAGAGCAGTGAGACTATGGATTCTTTACTGTAAGAGCAGTGAGACTATGGGTTCTTTACTGTAAGAGCAGTGAGACTATGGGTTCTTTACTGTAAGAGCAGTGAGACTATGGATTCTTTACTGTAAGAGCAGTGAGACTATGGGTTCTTTACTGTAAGAGCAGTGAGACTATGGGTTCTTTACTGTAAGAGCAGTGAGACTATGGGTCATTTACTGTAAGAGCAGTGAGACTATAGGTTCTTTACTGTAAGAGCAGTGAGACTATGGATTCTTTGATGTAAGAGCAGTGAGACTATGGGTTCTTTACTGTAAGAGCAGTGAGACTATGGATTCTTTACTGTAAGAGCAGTGAGACTATGGGTTCTTTACTGTAAGAGCAGTGAGACTATGGGTCATTTACTGTAAGAGCAGTGAGAATATAGGTTCTTTACTGTAAGAGCAGTGAGACTATGGATTCTTTACTGTAAGAGCAGTGAGACTATGAATTATTTACTGTAAGAGCAGTAAGATTATAGAACTCTCTGCCACAAGATGTTGTAATGGTTATTTCACTTCAAAAAGTACAAGGAGAAACCTGGATACCTTTATTGAAATATACAGTATCACAGGTTATGGGGATTAGATTCTGTGGTGGGACGCTGATCCAGGAGACTAGTCCTACTGCCATACGTGTAATCGGGTAAGGATTCTACATCTAATCTGGAGTTTTATTTTCCATAGAATCAGTATGTTGAGTTACAGGTTGGACCCGGGTCTTCTTTCAACCATAAACCTATGAACACTATCAGATCTGTGGATCAGCCGCGTATTTCGGAGGCGGTAATACAGCAGAACATTATGAGGCTTTCTAGCAGACAGTATGGTCGGGTTACATTTCTGGGTGTTTCCAGCAGTCTACAGGACACATCATATAATCTCCTAAATCGCAGTGAATTACATGTGACTATTCAGCAGTGATGAAGGGAAATCTGGGAGAACGGCACAGGTCACCAGCAATCTCTGGGATCTCGCATTACTGAGTGCACAATTAGATCTAGGACGAGTGAAGTCACCAATCACGTCACTGATTTCATTTTTTAGACTCTCTGATAAATTGTGAGAGCTGCAGTGTGATTGGGTGCTAGGGACGACTCCCCTGGCTGGTGCGGCTCCGAGTCTCTGACACCAGTGCACAGATGCCATCTCCGTGGCAGGAGCCATTATGTAACACAGCCGGCTATTTATAGGGCGGCGTTCACATGCCAGCTCTGTCCGGAAACACATTTTCCATGATCATCTCCCAGAAGGATTTCACGTGTCGGAGAACCATTAGGCTGGGTCCTGGCATACAGATTGGGGAACGCAGTGAAGACTGGCGCGCTGTGCTGCTGTGCATTGTGGGAGATGCGGCTTGTTTTGCCCCCACAAACCTGAACAGCATGCAGATTGAAGAGCACTAGAACTTTAGCACCACCTATTGGAACTAGCGATCTGAAAAGTCACTATCGACCCTATAACGAGTCTTGTCACATGACTGAGGATAAAAGCCAAACCAGAAACTCCATTTGCAGACACGTGTTTCGGGGGGTGTTGCCCCTCATCAGTGCTAAGTATGAGATCTGATTTGGCTAGGTGAGAGGCTTAAGACTGAGGTCTAAGGGGTAACGTTTCTCCTTATGGAGAGTGACAAGCCAAGCTTGGCATACCAGAATGAAGAGACTTATAAGCTATGCATAATAGTCCTCTTCCTCTCTGAAGAGACAATTTGCATATTTCCCAGAGGAGAACTGCATGGCTTATAAGTCTCCTCACTCTGACATTCCAGGTTACTCCTACATCTCCCACAATGCAGAGCAGCTGGATGCGGATCAAAAGCGAGTGTGACTGCACTGTAAAGCATAGTGTATGTATGTGCTCTGGCGCTTGCTGTGATTAATGGCGCCATCCACACACATCCCTGCAGGCCAGCACTGTACCGGAGCTTTTAGGACGGACATCTATTACACCATACATCTTCCAGGATGTGCTCATCTTATTGGATCCCACAGCCTCCCGGAGAAGCCCCTATAATTCTAGTAGGGGGGATCCAACAAGAGTATAATGTGCATTAACCAGAAGCAGGAAATGCCAGACAGGAAGCAGTGCACAAGATACGGCCGGCCGGTACTTCCCTGAGAATAATGCACCATTCATCAAGGTCCCCGTCCATAGAGCACAACAAAGGCACGCTGGTATGTAGCATCACTTAATAGGCCAGGCAATGCCTTCTGGGTAATAAGGTATGCAAATGAGCGCTTCTGTATCTTTAATGCCACCTGTAAACCTATTCTGGTTCCGGAAATCCGATGTCCCCCCATCTGCAGTTCGTTTTGAAATACAAATAAACTGAGCCTTACTCCTCTCCCCAGGTCCAGGGCTCCTCCTGGTGTTTGTTATTGAGGGCAGTAATGACACCAAGTCAACAGCGCTGCAGACAATCAGTGACCTCAGCAGATATGAGTGGCTTGTGTTGTCTACTTGGGCAGGGCCGCTGAGTTCGCTGATTGAATGCAGCCAATAACAGAATCCGTGCTGGACCAGGGGAAGGTGAACAAAGCAGTTTTTTTTTTTTAAATAAACTGCAGCCGGGACACGGGTTGTATTCTCCAAAACTGGAAAACAGATTTAATAAGACTGAGGATATAAGACAAACCAGAGTCTCCTCCTCTGCTTTTTGTTCCCCCCATCCCAATACATAGCAGCTCTGTAAGTCAATGGCGTACGACCAAGAATATATTAGATAATGTGAAAGGAAAAAGAAGCCCGAAACAGCGTGGATGCCAGCCAGATACTGACTATAGAGTGGCTCCCTCTACAGGTGGCACTGGAGGGAACACGTCTTCTGACGGAGAGCCAGTGTTCAGAAAATGCTGGGGTTGAGCAAACTGATCCGGAGGACCTTAGTCCCGCAGCCACATAGGTAGCCAATGGCTGCCAGACCAGAAACCTTCTGCCACCTGCAGCATCCACAGGCTGCTGTAACGCTACTGACCTCATTACACTGCTGCTCTTAACACAGCGCTGCGCAGAGGTGTCGGTGTCGCGGTGAGGAATGGTAAGAGCTCCATGGAAGAGCCAAAGATTACAAGTCTGACCATAGATGGGAGGGAAGGGGGTATGGGGCTGGGTGTTACTGCAAGGGCACATTATGGGGCTATTATACAGAGGGGCAGTGTGGGGGGAAATTATACAGTGGGGCAGTGTGGGGGGAAATTATACAGAGCGGCAGTGTGGGGGGAAATTATACAGAGCGGCAGTGTGGGGGGAAATTATACAGAGCGGCAGTGTGGGGGGAAATAATACAGAGCGGCAGTGTGTGGGGAAATTATACAGAGCGGCAGTGTGGGTATATTATACAGAGGGGCAGTGTGGAGGGATATTATACAGAGGGGCAGTGTGGAGGGATATTATACAGAGGGGCAGTGTGGAGGGATATTATACAGAGGGGCAGTGTGGAGGGATATTATACAGAGGGGCAGTGTGTGGGGCTATTATACAGAGGGGCAGTGTGGAGGGATATTATACAGAGGGGCAGTGTGGGGGGATACTATACAGAGGGGCAGTGTGGGGGGATACTATACAGAGGGGCAGTGTGGGGGGATATTATACAGAGGGGCAGTGTGGAGGGATATTATACAGAGGGGCAGTGTGTGGGGCTATTATACAGAGGGGCAGTGTGGGGATATTATACAGAGGGGCAGTGTGGAGGGATATTATACAGAGGGGTAGTGTGTGGGGCTATTATACAGAGGGGCAGTGTGGGGATATTATACAGAGGGGCAGTGTGGAGGGATATTATACAGAGGGGCAGTGTGGGGGGAAATTATACAGAGGGGCAGTGTGTGGGGCTATTATACAGAGGGGCAGTGTGGAGGGATATTATACAGAGGGGCAGTGTGGAGGGATATTATACAGAGGGGCAGTGTGTGGGGCTATTATACAGAGGGGCAGTGTGTGGGGCTATTATACAGAGGGGCAGTGTGTGGGGCTATTATACAGAGGGGCAGTGTGTGGGGCTATTATACAGAGGGGCAGTGTGTGGGGGGATATTATACAGAGGGGCAGTGTGTGGGGGGATATTATACAGAGGGGCAGTGTGTGGGGGGATATTATACAGAGGGGCAGTGTGTGGGGGGATATTATACAGAGGGGCAGTGTGTGGGGGGATATTATACAGAGGGGCAGTGTGTGGGGGGATATTATACAGAGGGGCAGTGTGTGGGGGGGATATTATACAGAGGGGCAGTGTGGGGGGATACTATACAGAGGGGCAGTGTGGGGGGGATACTATACAGAGGGGCAGTGTGGGGGGGATATTATATAGAGGGGCAGTGCGGGGGGGATATTATACAGCGGGGCAGTGTGGGGGGGGATATTATATAGAGGGGCAGTGCGGGGGGGATATTATACAGAGGGGCAGTGTGGGGGGGATACTATACAGAGGGGCAGTGTGGGGGGGGATACTATACAGAGGGGCAGTGTGGGGGGGGATACTATACAGAGGGGCAGTGTGGGGGGGATATTATACAGAGGGGCAGTGCGGGGGGGATATTATATAGAGGGGCAGTGCGGGGGGGATATTATACAGAGGGGCAGTGCGGGGGGGGGGATATTATACAGAGGGGCAGTGCGGGGGGGATATTATATAGAGGGGCAGTGCGGGGGGGATATTATACAGAGGGGCAGTGCGGGGGGATATTATACAGAGGGGCAGTGTGGGGGGGATATTATACAGAGGGGCAGTGCGGGGGGATGTTTTGTGCAGGAACCACAGTGAAGGACAATTTTATTCATGGGGCAGTATAATGATACTTTTATTTTTAAGAGCGCCGTGACAGGAAGTCGTGCTGCAGACAAAGAGGGAGGTCTTCAGAGAGAAGCTCTGGGCATGAAATCTCATCATGGCGTCTACAAGGTACTACAAGGAAACAAAGGGGATGGGAAGGACTCCAATCATAAAAGATGTTATCTATAAGGTACCAGCTTTGTTCTGGGGACATGCACTTGTTTCAAATAACTTTGTAAAATTCTGAAGAACATCCTTCACAAAGATTCGTTTTTCATGTGTTCAAAGAGCTTTTGACCCAAATCCATCGCATAGTGTTAATACAGTCAAAGATTACCAACCATTCTCGGCATTCTTTAGAAGGTTCATAAAGATCGACAGTATTACAACCAACATTAATGGCCAAGATCAACATTCCAGAATTTACAGCACACGAATAGTGACGACAGAGGTGTCCCAGGTGTATAAAGTGGAAGAAAGAACATAGAGGGACCGGGTAGAGTGCCCGTCACTAGTCTGACGTTAGCCTAACCCGTGGATTTTAGCTGGATCAGCTAACTATTTAAAAGTGTGAAGTTGCTCCAAAGTTTATTCATCTCATATTGGGGCAAACAAATAAATCAGGCATATTGAATGTCAATGCTTCATACAAGGCCACCTCCAGGTTTTTACCAATCGGGGACAAAGCAATGTCTGAAGCCTTGTGAAAGTCATTCATCCATTTGCACAAAGTTGGTAAATATGGTGGAAGTTTCTTTTTTAATGACATTTGGGAGGCCCCTAAACACATCAGATGGTCGTCTGAGTCCGCCGAAATCCGAGGGTTTGGCTGACTTATCTTATGTGTATGGGGTCTTTAGAATATCTCCCCATGTTCATGTACACGAATGGAGACTCTCAAGAAGGGAAACATTTTTTTGTTTTATAGGACCCCAAAAAATATATATAAAAAAAGGATTGGGAAGACAGGAGTCATGTTTTTTATACTATTTTTATAATTTCTGGCTAGTAACCTTACTGGACATGCCCTCTATTTGCTGTATTGTTTCTGTTATTCCGGCTTAGCAACTCACATGGGAAAATAGGTAAAGCTAAAAACTGCAACTGACCCTGCTGGTTCCTGTACAGACCAGAGATCCTGACCCCGCAATCTCTACTGGTTCCTGAGTGAGCTGATATAGTCCTAACCACAGATTAGACAATGTCAACTCAGACCTATGCCGCCTGAAAAGATGTCAAGTGCTTCACATTTCTCCTAAAGAACCGAAGGGCAGTGAAGAGTGTAAATTACCGACAGAAGGGAAAGTGTGCTGAAAAAGGGGAAGATCCCAGAGTGAGAGCTGAACAAACCATGAAATACTAAATAAAGGATTAAGTACATATACTTAGAGTAGAGTTAGAGTAGTTGCCGCCTACTTCCTAAAAAGAAACAGAAGATATATGTAGAGTAATTAAAGGGACTCTGTCACCTGAATTTGGAGGGAACAATTTTCAGCCATAGATGCGGGGTTTTCGGGTGTTTGATTCACCCTTTCCTTACCCGCTGGCTGCATGCTGGCTGCAATATTGGATTGAAGTTCATTCTCAGTCCTCCGTAGTACATGCCTGCACAAGGCAAGGTGTTTAGCGATGCTCCTCGTGACGCTCCGTTCCCAGTAATGCCTTGCGGCAATAACACATGATGATGTAGCGGTCTATCGAGACCGCTACGTCATCTCTGGTCATTGCCGCAATGCATTCTTGGGACCGGAGCGTCGCGAGGAGCGGGAAAGGCTGGCGCGGACGGCGGAAGGTGAGAATATAATGTTTTTTATTATTATTTTTAACATTATATGTCTTTACTATTGATGCTGCATAGGCAGCATCAATAGTAAAAAGTTGGGCTCACTTACAGGTTTAATGGCAGCGTTAACGGACTGCGTTATGCCGTGGTGTAATGCAGTCCTGAAACGCTATGTGGGTGCTGACTGGAGGGGAGTAGCCAATTCGCGGCCTGGCTGTGCCTGTCGCTGATTGGTCGCCGCCGGCTGGCCGCGACCAATCAGCGACCCGGGATTTCCGTTACAGAGAAACAGACAGACAAACAGACGGAAGTACCCCTTAGGCAATTATATATATAGATTAGAAGTAGCAATACTGGGATCTCTTCCTTATGTTCAGGTCATTCAGTACGGCAATTGTCTCTCTGCAGGATCATACTATAAACCATGATCGGTGATTGCCCCTTAAATGCCAATTACTTGATATCCTAATAGGAAAATCACGATCTAGACCAGATATCCCTCAGCAACCCCTGCACTACGATCCATTGGACATGTCCTGTCACATATTAACAAGAAGCAGGACGGACGGAAAGTAAACAGGAACCTTGCAGTGGCGGTGATGGGACAGCATCCCCCCTTCTATTAACAAAGCCCACCCCATACTCAAAAGCTTTCCATGCACAGCATGAAGCCAGCCGCCATCCGGTCACCACGAGTGTGAATGATCCCATCATACAAGAGCGGGTCAGTGAGTGTCACAGATGAAATAGGAAAGGAGACCCAAATGCTGGAAACAGGAGATAGAAGAAACAGCCACCCGAAATGCAGATTCATTGCTCTTTTCACGGAAAACAATTGACGGGGCTTGCGGCTTTCATATTCTTCTCTTTGGGAATGATAATCAGAGTCATCTGACATTACAAGAGGATAGGTGACAAATGCTTCATAACTGATGGGCAAACACTGGGACCCCCATAATCACTACATGCCCACCCTTTCTGCTAACTACATGACGACAGTGTGGAGAATGAATGAATGGAACTGACGGAGCGCGCGGCGGACCACCACTGAACGGAAGGAACACATGATGAACCGCCGCTCCATTTAGATCCCTTGGAGATGACCATATAACTCATTCGAGCGCGATCCCTCATTTTGACACATAGCACTTGTCAAAAAAGCCTCCTCACTGTGGTCATTTAAGAAAAGGGGGCTCAAGATCCTCGTTCTTCTTATTAGGGGAGGTGCTCCCACGTGATAACCATTGTGCTCTGCTCCATAGCCAAGACACAAGGCCATAACACAAGGCTGCAGATCTTACAGTGGCCATTACTCACTCGCTGGAGGATTATATCTGGCATCTTCTGTGGCCACTAGAAATATTACTGGGGCTTCTACAGCTCTGGGAGAAATGAATAGCTAGGACGGAATCTTTGGTCATTTCTTACTATAGGAAACGTGTTTGTCCCCTGTAGCTTCCCTTTAATTAACTCTTGCACATCCTATAATAAAGCTGGAGTGTGTGCGTGTACATGGAGGGGATCAAAGCAGAACGTGCTGTGGTGGCAAAGACATAATGGAGAGCACATGTACTACACGGACCAGACTGCCAAATGCCCTTTGTTCTTCCCTTGATCTGCTGTGCATGTGTTACATAAGCCACGACACAGCACAAAAGGCTCAGAGGCAGATATCCTGCTCCTATAAGGGGGTAGGATGGCAATTCAGGGTTTTTGGTTTTTTTTAATACAAACTGTGCTTTACAGCTTGTGCTGCCAATTCAGGCAGAGTTGCAGAGCGCAGTTACTGGCCAGATATGTATCACTTATTAGACTGTCTGCTGTCGATTTAATACAACCAGTGTTTTATCAGCAGGAAATCATAACTTCAGGACTAGGTGTCTTGTGCCAGGCAGTCCAGCTAATCTGTGTAACCCCGCCCCCACCAGTGTAGACAGGAAGCTGCCAATCAGTGGTGGGGGTGGGGTTATACACAGCTCAGCATTCAGTGCACTGATACATCCACAGCAGGGAACACAGGGGTTTTATCAAAGCTGCACCAAGAAGTCCAGTAAGTGACATCACTGGAATCAGGATCTCAGCCCCTTCATCATGCTGCACTCAAATTACATAGGAAAAATCTGGTGCCGGATCCCTTTAACACAAACTCTGCCATGAAGAAGAGATTTCTGAAGCCAGAAAACCCCTCTAAGTGGCGTCTAATTGCTTATAATGCAGTTCCCATCCCCCTTCATGCGATCAGCTGCTTGATCAGAGGGTCACTCACAGGACGCCCCTCTCTGACATCTGCCAGTGACATTGTGCTGTGGCTGCCGCCTCCATGTGATGATGAAGCACATGAGCTGATCAGCTCCAGACAATCACATGGCGGCTGCACAGTGAACTCCTGCCAGGAGATTGAATGACTGAAACTATAGAGGCTCCTGGCAGGGAATAGGAAGCAGGGGGTGGGGGGCTGGGGCGCAGATCAATCTTTCCCTGCCGTCTCTAGTGGGGGATTTGGTTTCTTTCTGTGACTTTCCCACAAGAAGAACAACACTTTCACTAGCCCCCTGCAAGCTGCTCTACTGAATAATGTGCCAGGGGCAGCGGCTCAGGAAATGC
This sequence comes from Ranitomeya variabilis, assembly GCF_051348905.1. Classification (NCBI taxonomy): domain Eukaryota; kingdom Metazoa; phylum Chordata; class Amphibia; order Anura; family Dendrobatidae; genus Ranitomeya; species Ranitomeya variabilis. The sequence continues at coordinate 52,439,383 of NC_135235.1, read as the reverse complement.
CGCCTCCCAAGACAAGTATGGAGGGCGCTGAAGTCTGGGGGGAAATGGCATTTCCTCTGCGTTCCTACACAATTCATTGCAGAAAGCTGAGCCCACACCTACGGCGGCGAACGACAGCGGTGGAGGTCATCCCACAAGTGACATCATATCTAGAAAATAACACACACAAAACCCTTTCAAACCCCTTAACCACCACCCGAGCCCATTTGTTATTGCGGCTGATATTTTACAAGGGTGTCCCCCCCGCGTTCTGTGGGGTACAGGATCCTCTGACGTGGCTGTTTAACCCTTTGATCGCTACAATAGAAAGTGATCAAATGGTATCAACCCCCATCAATCAGGTCACAGAGTCTCAAGGAGAAACAACTGGGTACCGGGTAGACCTAAAAAAGCCTTTTAGGGTACGGTCCCCATAGTGTGGGCCACTATCCCATCTGGTCTCCCCTTTACGAGCAGAGAAGCGGCTGTGAAGAGAAGCCTCCATTAGGGCAAAGCGCAACCCATCCATGGATTATTAGGATGCCCAGCAGGTGCCACCTCCAATAGGGCTCTCACCTAACTAGGGTCTAGCATAGGTACATGGGCGAGCGGTGTCGAAAGGGCAACGCGTGCTATAGAGACCCTAGGGATGGCGGTGGCTCCTCACACTATGCAGTTTTTCTGATCACACGTGGATGCTATTTTTCATGGTACAATCCACATATCTAGAAAACGTCTGAAGGACGGACATATCACACGTATATTTGGATTGCTTGAATCTGCCACCAGGTTTTTCCCCATCTAATCTGCGAGCAGCACTATGTAAGGGGCAGACGCCCCGATTACAGCAATGTGTCACTTATTCGGCTGCTTGACAAAATCACTGTTTCATCAGCAGGAGAGGAAAACTTTTGAAAACTTATAGATTTAGTGTCGGGGTCTTCTTCAACTAAAAAGAACCTTTTGGCACCCCCCTAGGCTTTAGATGCACCCACTTAAGTTACTCCCCTCGCATCTTGTCTTATTAAATATCCTCTTGCACTAACAGATGATCAGTCGAGAAGTCAGACCCGCTTTTAGGCCCTAAATAATTAAGATTGATGACGCGCTGGAGTAAGATGTGCCAGTATGTTCGGAAACGATCGCTGAATCCGAATTTGCCATATTCCTGCTGAATTTATATTTGACGATGGTTTTGGAACATATTTGCCCATTCTGACTCCCATTGACTCCAATGGCGTTTGGTGGATATTGCAAATACAGCGATCGTCATCTGAACCGAATATTGAAAAATGTGCTCAACTCTAGGCCTAGTTCACTATAAGGCGTGGACACCTTACAACTGCCGGCTCCAGGGGCTGGAGGAAATGACAATGAATGTGTCAGGCCGGCCCAGGGGGATGGGAGGGAACTGGAGTAAAGACCCCAAAAGTCGCAACATTCTGGAGTAAACTGCTTGCTGAAATTCACGGCTTTAATCTTCAAATAAAACACTCAAGTTGCCCCCATTGTAGATAATATTTCTAGAAGTAAAGGTTTTCCAGTAGTCACAATATAATCATGTATCCCCTCCAAGTGCCAAGACCCTTGTATAAGTAACTTTTTGCAGCCAAGACACAGCGCTGTGGAGTCAGAGTCAGAGCCCATTTTGGTGGAGTCGGTGTCATGGAAGGAAATTGAGGAGTCGGAGGTTTGGTTTAAAGACTCCACAGCCCTGTCAAGGCTATGGAGTCGGAGTTGTGGAGTCGGATCCCATTTCGGTGGAGTCAGAGTCATGGAAATTGAGGAGTCGGAGTCAGAGGTTTGGCTTACTCCAGTCCTGCCAAGACATTGAACGTGTGACCCAAACAGGATCACAGAGAGCCAAATCCCAATATCACCTCCTGTACCGTCATGACACTGGGGCGTTAGGAGGAAGACGGGAGAGATCGTCTGACTCTTTATGGAACGACGTACATAACATCTAACACTTGTCTACGTCAATAACCCTCGGATGAGCCGGACATTAAAGCTCGGATGTGTCTCCTGCCAGCGTGTGATCTGCACAGGACTAATAGTGGCAGCCATACTGAGTCACAAACAGCTGTCAGATCTCCTCTGCAGTCTGATGGGAGACCTGACAGCGGTATGGACCACAGTCATCGGCAAAGCATGACAGCCCACCATCCTGCGGGACCCCCCCTGACAACTGATGGTGATGACAGGCTCCATATTTCGCATACGGTATCTTCAACAGCTGGGACATTTAATTTTTTTGCACATGACACTTGCCCGGCCCATTTTGTCAAAAGAGGAGGGGCTAAGGTGTAATTGGGGTGTGGCTTATGAGTCACACCCATACAATATAGCTATCAATGTCAGTCTGACCAAATTGGTTCTAACAAAAGTAAACCACGTCCAACCGGAAGAGTTCATTAGTGCCGGTGGTCTTTTTTTTTGTTTTTTTGGGGAGGGATGATAATTCCTGATCACATGGTATGACACAGGACCTTCCATGGATCATCTCAGTAACCAGAGAACCCTACGGTGATCAGAAAACTGTAGGGTGGATTCAGGTCCATCGACAAAGACTTGAAAATGTCCCCACATTGCATCATCTGGCCCAATCCGACCCAACATAAAGTTTGTAGGACCGGTTATTTATTCCTACTGTTTTCTCACATCCCAGAGGGCAGAACTGGACTCGTGTAAGGAGATACAATGTAGCCAAACAGTCCCACAGTGTCAATATTTTCCCTGTAGAGTTTATTTCCTGACGCTGGGATCCCTGACCCACAGAAATCAAGACAGATGATCACATCTATTCCTCATCACAAGGGCTCATATAGAAATACCACATATAGCACACATATAGCACACCTCCCAGGCACGCGGAATGGCAGATCATACTGGATGGAGCATTTACCAGTAGAGCTGTAGACTGGTTTGGTCTCAAACTGGGAATTCTAGACTCCTGAGAATCAATTCTGGAGGATAAATCTGCCGAACAGGAACGATCTGATCTATCAGGTTACTTCCCGGCGTACACAGATGACCCCACTGCATCGATCCCATCTCCCCCCCGACCCCCAATCTTCACTCACCTTATACACTTTCCCGAAGGCCCCGTCGCCCAGCTCCCCGATGATCTCCCAGACCTCCTCGGGTTTCTGATCCCTCTTCACGTGCTCGTATTGCTTCTTCTTTTTGTCCCCGCCGAGCTTAAAGATCTTGCGAAAGTTAAAGAAAGACATTTCCTCTGTTTTTTCTGGGTGGCCGCTTCCCCCCCAAACCTCAAACCGCAGCCCTGGACTTGTGGAGAAGAGTAGACGAATCAGCGGGGGGCTGCTGGCTTCATGCCCCACCTAATGACAGGAAAGTGAGAGGGTGATCGACTGGGGAATCCGCTATATCCTCCGCAATAACTCTGCAAACAGGGCAGCAGATCCTTTCTGAGGGCAGCAGATCCTTTCTGAGGGCAGTAGATCTTTTTTGAGAACAGTAGATCCTTTCTGAGGGCAGCAGATCCTTTTCGATCCCTCCTGATAGAAGAGTAAATTCTGTTAATCCCTCAGTATCTACACCAATAGATTCTCCTTGATCTGATGACAGTAATAAGAGCAGATCCTAATTAATCCCTCCGATGATAAAGGACTAGTTCCTCCCTGATATTAGGGCACTAGATCCTTTCTAGTGACAGTAAATCCCACTTGATCCCGGGGAGAACAGAGACACCGGGAGATCCAGGCCGGGTCGGCTCCAACCCCCTTTGGAGATCCCAGATCGGTGGTGAATCGCTCGCTCCTATGCGATCCCGTCCGCAGATAATGTGAGAGCAGGAGCAGCGCTTTATCAATGGACACCTGCTGTAAGTCCTATCCGCAGGCCGCGGGTTACTCACACGTTCCTGTCAGGCCCAGCCCATCACGGGGACGCGGCCCCGGCCACAGAGGGAGGAGGAAGGAGAGGGGCGGATACCCGAGCAGCACCCGGTCCCGGATCCCCCGAGCGGCCGAGCAGAGACGACAGGCGCCCGGAGGTGAGACATACGCTGCGGCCGCTCACTCTTCCTCTACACTGGGCCTCGCTCTGCGCGTCCCCGCGGTACCTCTCCACTGCCTCTGCCGGGAGCGCGAACGTTTCCCTAGCAACAACTTTTTTTTGCCTTCACTCTTTATTAATAATGAATAACGCATACAACGGACACCGTCTGTCCTACGGCTAGAGGACGAGGTAGAACTGGATAGAGCAGAGGGCGGTTTTCGTTTTCCGGCCTGGTCTGTACAAGACAAGAGCAGCGGAGGACGCTCCTAGGCCGCGCTCCAGCCTGTCTGCCAGTGCGCGCGCTCGTTTCCGTAGTAACAGGGGTTTTTTTTGTTAGAACTTTATTAACAATAATAGCCGCAAACGAAATGTCACATCAGAACCCTGAGAGTTTCCACAGCCGCCCATACTATTTATACCCGGGTGCAGGCAGGGTGGCCGCGCAGGAGGGGAGGATGCTGAGGGCTATGGCCGGGGACAGGGCTGGGACTCATCCGTGTGTCAGGGCCAAGACTACACTTCTAGGCTCCTCAGCCTGTAAGCAAAACTATTAATCCAGCCCTATATTCGTGTAGAACTACAAGTTCCAAGTGACATTGCACACTTCTGAATGGCTCATGGGACTTCTAGTTCTGCAGGCACCGAGCGCCCGGGACTCGTAGTTCTGCAGGCACCGAGCGCCCGGGACCCGTAGTTCTGCAGGCACCGAGCGCCCTGGACCCGTAGTTCTGCAGGCACCGAGCGCCCTGGACCCGTAGTTCTGCAGGCACCGAGCGCCCTGGACCCGTAGTTCTGCAGGCACCGAGCGCCCGGGAGCCATAGTTCTGCAGGCACCAAGCGTCCGTGTCATGTAGTTCTGCAGGCACCGAGCGCCCGGGACCCGTAGTTCTGCAGGCACCGAGCATCCGGGACCCGTAGTTCGGCAGGCACCGAGCGCCCGGGACCCGTAGTTCTGCAGGCACCGAGCATCCGGGACCCGTAGTTCGGCAGGCACCGAGCGCCCGGGACCCGTAGTTCTGCAGGCACCGAGCATCCGGGACCCGTAGTTCGGCAGGCACCGAGCGCCCGGGACTCGTAGTTCTGCAGGCACCGAGCGCCCAGGACCCGTAGTTCTGCAGGCACCGAGCGCCCGGGACTTGTAGTTCTGCAGGCACCGAGCGTCCGGGACCCATAGTTCTGCAGGCACCGAGCGTCCGGGACCCGTAGTTCTGCAGGCACCAAGCGTCCGTGTCATGTAGTTCTGCAGGCACCGAGCGTCCGGGACCCGTAGTTCTGCAGGCACCGAACGCCCGGGACTCGTAGTTCTGCAGGCACCGAGCGCCCAGGACCCGTAGTTCTGCAGGCACCGAACGCCCGGGACCCGTAGTTCTGCAGGCACCGAACGCCCGGGACTCGTAGTTCTGCAGGCACCGAGCGCCCGGGACCCGTAGTTCTGCAGGCACCGAGCGTCCGGGACCCGTAGTTCTGCAGGCACCGAACGCCCGGGACTCGTAGTTCTGCAGGCACCGAGCGCCTGGGACCCGTAGTTCTGCAGGCACCGAGCGCCCGGGACCCGTAGTTCTGCAGGCACCGAACGCCCGGGACTCGTAGTTCTGCAGGCACCGAGCGCCCGGGACCCGTAGTTCTGCAGGCACCGAGCGTCCGGGACCCGTAGTTCTGCAGGCACCGAGCGCCCGGGACTCGTAGTTCTGCAGGCACCGAGTGCCCGGGACTCGTAGTTCTGCAGGCACCGAGCGCCCAGGACCCGTAGTTCTGCAGGCACTAAATACATGAGACGTAATGCTTTATGCAGTAAACGCCCGGGACTTCGGCGACCTCTGTGGAACTGCATGGATGGCAATCCCTCGGTCAGCACAGGGGTGCATTGTTGCCTCTGGTGCCGGTTTGAAAGAAGGCACAATTTTTGGGGAGGAAGAAAGAAAGAAAATTCTGTGTTCAAGTGGATAGTAATGTGGTAATTAGTGGTCACTTCCCATCTCGGACATTTAATACCACATACCAGCTATGGAGTAAGAAGGGCCTCCCTGCTCCTTGTCCCATATGATGGGGCCCCGCATTCAGGGTGATCTACAGCACTGAATGATGTAATGTCCATCAGCTGTTACTGCGCTGTAAAGTGTTTACTGATGATATTGATGGCGTGCAGAGCAAAGGTCAGACAAATCCGCTCCGGCAATGAGCATGACCTGGGAAGCCATGCTTGTGTATATAGGTAATTATTATTATCAGCAGGCTGTGTACATGCGATGTGCTTGCTCAGCATTTCCAGCATCCTAGTCCAGGGCTGCACTGTCCTTTCCAGCTGGATGCCAGGTAACAGCCCACCATACGCATTAGATAGCTGTTTGTCATTTGTGTGGCCCGAAGCCATTTTGGCCTAATTGTCCGAGACTCGCGTACACATTAGATTGTCAGCCAAACCCATCATTGCCAGTAAGGTCAGCCAATTTACGGTAAATCTAATATGCAAATGAGGGCTAAAGTTTACAGCACCCCAATCTGTGATTTCAGGATCCTCTGGTGCAATAAGCAAAAAATGATGCACTTTTTTTTAGATCTGTCCTTACCTTAAAAACTCTACCAACTTATTGCCTTTAAATCCCAAGATGTGCACATGATGCCTTTATCACACCATAAAATGATTTTAGCACTTAGACCTGACCCTACAATAACTACAGACGCCTGCGTGATCCATTCTGGCAGTGATCTCTCTTGGACCTCATTCACAAGTCCATAGCTATGAAAGTCTATGGGGCTGTTCACATGACAAATCAAAATCGGCAATGGAAGGCGATAGACCTGTGAAAAAAATCGGACATCCCTCGGATGGCATCCATGTGCGGTCCTGTGTCCATGGACGGCTAGATAGGAGAAAGTGGAGAAACTTTTTTTTTTCATATACGAGTGCGATCTGCATTTTTCACAGACAACATTCGTACCTATGAAAGTCTATGGGGCTGTTCACATCTTCGTATTTTTCACAGACCGAGCAGTCGGCGCAAAATTGCGGAGACCTGTCCGGTATTGATCCAAGTGTCCCATCAATCTCAGTAATGTAAGTCTATGGGCCTGTAAAAAAATCAGACCACCCTTGACATGCTTTCTGTGTGCTGCTTGTTTTTCACAGACTGCTAGATAGGAAAAGTTAGAAAAACATGGTATTGCAGATTTTCTGCACCTAGTAAGTAAATTGCTTTACCTCCGTTTTTTGTGGCTTTTTTGAGTGTCTTTTTACATGTTTTTATCCCATTTTTTTTACTATATTTTTTGCCTACTTTTAGTATGTCATGTTTTAAATAAAGCTGCTTTTTAGACTTCCTGGTATTTAGCTTTAACAAAGCTCCACTTGCCGGTTACATGAGTTTTTATTGCATTTCCACAGCTGAAACACACTAAAAGGGATGTGCGTTTCTACCTGCAGATTTTCCACGTCTGATTTAATTTTGGGAAAATCTGCACATAAAACTCAGCGTACCGAAATTGATGTATTGGAGATTTGAAACACGAACCGCAGGTCACTTTACGTAGAGTTAAAGGCTGCTCAGCGCTGAGATCTCATCTCCCGAGATCTTGCTGCCGAGATCTCCATCTGCGCATGCGCCACCCCTGGCTGCCATTTTCCCGGAGTCCACCGCATAGGAAGCCATGTAACTACGGGGGCTCTGGCCTTTCACAAAATGTCGGTAGACTCCCCCGCAGCAGGCGCCAGACATCCCCACAGCAGCACCGGACACCAGCAGCGGTGCGGCTCACATTGGAACATCCCCTCCTCCCAGCCTGCGGCCTGCATAATCGCCCCACTCCTGCCTCCTCCAGCAGCGACCCTGGGACCCCGCTTCACCGCAGCCACCACCCCCAGTAAGCAATAAGACGCATGGATTATAAGAAGTGCCATCGTTTTATATATAAAAAAAACATTTTTTTCCTATTTTTCTCCTCAAAATTTGGGGTGCGTCTTATAATCCGGAGTGTCTTATCCAGAAAATACGGAATGATCTCAGACACTTCTCTCCCCTTATTAAAACATGATTGGGCATTTTAAAATTCAACATGCCTAATTTTCATTTTTCTGACAATCTGCAAAAAGGAGTGTTAGTGGAGCATCAAATATGCAAAAAATGATTGGCGGGTGATACATAAATTCATAGGTTTTGTCTGAGTTTAGTTTGTGTATCGGCACCTTTAGTTTAGTGTAGATACGAGTGCATTAATTGCTGCCGGTTTATTGCAGTCACCGCTGTCGCATTTCACTTGTTCAGTGTTGTCGTACTTGTCATTTCACAATTGTATTGGATCCGGCCTTGTTCTGGGGGACACATGTCCTCACGGCGCGTATCACATTATGCAACCAGCACAATAGTTTCTTCCATAAATAATAATTGTCTATTATCTTCTGCTTTAAACACAGAGGAGACGCCTTACGGATTGGACTGACTCATAGGATTTGTAACAAGCCCCGGCAATGTCTGGGAGATTCCACGGTGTCAGGATGCCACATAAATATTTTCCTGTGTATGTGGGTGATGCGGGCTTGGTGCTCGCTGAAGGATGAGATCGTTGATATTATACGTTTACAAGCTTTTCTGATCATTTGTGAAATTACATTTGGGTATTAGGTAGTAGGAATGCTAATCCCTGAGAGGTGGTTCTATGTTACGTAGCCGTGTAATCCACGAGGATAAAGCGGTGAGAAATATGCAAAGTAACATGTACGTTTTACAACATGCTGAAAACTACGAAAATAGCCCCAAAGGTGCCCACAATGTGACTCCTTCCACCCCAAATTGCATGTCTCGTACCGGAAACACCTTAGATGTTTTCTGCCCATTGATTGACACTTAAGAACCTTATAATGAAGATTCCCCATATGTAGGACATGGTTCACAAAAGGTTGTCGTACGCATGCGTAATATAGGGCCATGAGCCTTAAGGAGATGTCCCACCTGGAACCTTGTCACATCTCCACCAGGACCTGCTCCCGCGACTTCTTCCTCTGTCACCACGTCCCGCACTGGTGGTCCAACAGACGACGGGAGCAGAAGCTCTGGACGGCTCAGGCTCTTTCCAGCCATTTAGATTAGGGTGGCTGGGACCTGCAGTGCTGTCCAGTTTGACAGTATGGGCACAGTCAGACGGCCGGATAAAATCGGACCAAGATCAGAAAGCAGTGGTTGGTCTGGCTGGCGGCTCTCCTGACCCGAGCGTGACAGCTGAATAGGAATACGTGAAGGGTTTCGCTGGTTTCTGAGCTGAGATCGGCGAGATTCTTACGCATTATACATACACTCAGCCAGAGCCCTCCAGTGGTCACGGCTTTGCTCCATACACTTGTATGGAGTGACGCTACACCCTCTGGATGGCCATGTCACTAGACAGGCGCGTCGGCTCACCTCTTCTGCATTTATCACCCACTCCTGGTTCTGGCTTCCTAATACTGATGTAAAATACTGACCAAATACTCGGCGTGTGAACATGGCCTGACATAGTTTGGACAAATCTGCCTGTGACTTCTGTGCGATGTATTGACCAGGTAATAGTGGACAACGTGCCGATGTACAATAGTCGCCTTTCCATGGAGCCGTCACTCTTCTCGCTCGCTGTGATCTTAGTGATTCTGGCCTTCACTCTGTGGTCTTTTCTTCCAGTTTTCTTCACGGTGTCACTTGAAATTAGCGGCTCTGTTTTACATTCTTGCGTCCCCGGCACAGGACTTTCTTTGAGGGTCACCGCGTTTGGCATTTTATGCATGTGAGTGTACACTCTGTGATAATTGTGCGATTATTCGCTCCATTACACTTCACAGCCCTCATTCTTTACATCAAAGTCAATGTTGGATTTTTGTGGTTGCTTCCTCATCTGGGTCACCAGATCATACAAGTCATGATCCTCGAAGGTTATTATGGCGACCACCATGTCCGACCACTATGTACAGTGCAGCATCCTGTTCTAAATATATAGGGGTTTTTTTTAGGGGAGGTAAACTCTATAGGATGAAAATACAGACAGAAAACATTATTTTTCTTTTAGCCTTTATTCCAGATTTTAATCATAAATTGCCCGAGAATTTTTATACTCGCTCATTTTCTCCACTTTTAAAATAATAATATGCCAAAAATGAATGACAACATCTTGATAATTTTACTTTTTCTGCTCAGAAGTGGACGTGGCTAGCCTATGTTTTCAGTGTTATAAAGCAGCAGGGATCCTGTCGAGTCTTTAGCATTTGATAAAAGCCAAACCAGAATCTCAATTTTCAGATATGGTTTCGGGGTTTTTCCCCTCATCAGTGAAAAATATAACTACTGATTTTGCTAGGTGAGAAGCTCTGAACTGGGGTCTAAGGGGTAATGTTTCCCCTTCTGGAGAGTGAAAAGCCAAGCCCTTAGACCCCAGTCCAGAGTCTCTCACCTAGCCAAATCAGATCTCATACTTTGCACCGATGAAGGGCAACACCCCGAAACACCGTGTCTGCGAATTGAGATCCTAGTTTGGCTTTTATCCCAAGTCATTTTGCAAGGCTCGTTAGAGGGTCGATATTGATAGGTGGCAATAGAGTTCTCGTCCTCTTCTTCTCTGAAGAGACAATTTGTATATATAATTTCCCAGAGGAGCATGCATGGCTTATGAGTCTCCTCACTCTGACATGCCAGGCTTAGCTTGTCACTTTCCACAATGAGAAACGTTATCCCTTTTATAAAGCAGAAAATGAGAATCTGTCTAAAAACTAAAAAAACAAACTAAAATTGGAATTAAAGTGCAAAGTTTTTATGTATTCTCATTAATTATGGAAATTTTTCTTTTTAGTAAGTTTTGTAATTGTTTCATTTTAGTATACTGTCATGATGTTATGTTATAAAAATTTTTGGGGGGTGATGGAATAAATTAGGAAAATAATTTAAAAAATGTATTTTTATTAGACTTTCATTCCTTTAGGCATAATTGAAAACTTATATTTTTAAAGGGCGCCTGACAGATGGATTTACTTCTGCTAACTAATTACAGCTTTGCATTTGTCCTTTAACACTGTTTTCTAGCGCAAAGCATCCAAGCATAATCGTAAAATCTGCTTTTTAATATTGTGGCACCACATATAATTAGCCTGAAACAGATTTATATCTTCCAAGGAAAAAATAGAAATTCAGAAATTTCATTCACTTTGCTGCTACAGTAAAACAATGTGTTTTGTTTTTTTTTGCTGAGGAAGTGCACACCTCTCGGAATAGTCCGGCTGATTATAAATGTGGCGCCACAACATTAAAAAGTTCAGTTTACAATTATAATAAAATTTAAACCTTAAATTTGGGTTTGCTAGAAATCGGTGTAAATTGACAAATGCAAAGCTGTGTGTGCGCATTTGGGTGCCTAGAGCCCACAGGTAAAACTGACCCTAGGGGCCTATACTGCAGCTACATGCAAATCCCTGTTGGGCATTATCCTGTTAAATAATTAACGCTATTTTCTTCCATCATCAGATACAAAGTTTTGATGCCAAGCTCGTCCTTTAAAATATCATTACAAAATCCCTCAGCCTTTACTACTCCTGCCATATTCTTTTTTTTTTTTTTTAATTGAGTCCGCACTTGTGGCTGCTTTAGAGGTCGGATGCTTTAGAGGTCACAATGGTGTTTGCAAACCTACTTTGGCCATCAGATTGAGGACATTTTGATCTGTCCTGTTATTTTTTTCTACTGCTCATATAATGTCAATTTTGTAAATTGAAACAAAATTTTGATGAAGATTTCTGCCACAAACCTAGACTAGGCAGTCTAATATTCACCAAATTTATCAACTTTATAAGAATCACTTTGATAAATTTGGCAAATTTTAACGCTGTCTAATCCTAAGTTTGCAGACAATTTTTAGCAAATCTTCCCCATTGCTTATCATCTTAGAAAAAAACTGTTCTATGTCCTTTCAGATTCGTCATCTGCCCAGGTACCTGCGGGCCATCACATTTTCAGGAGCTGCTATATGTCGGGGTTTTATGTACAGTAGCTGTAAACCATTAGTAACATATTAATAAAGAACTTAAGACTGTTTTATGGAAAGGAACAGGTGGATCCAATGAAGGGCCCAGGCCAAAAATCGAAAAATGTACCGAAAATTAGCAGGTGTGTCTGAATTGCTAAAGTATAGTCAGTAACGATAATGATGATGTAGCGCACACTGCACAGTACAGCAGAGCAAGGCCTGGTGTCATCAGATGTTAAAATGGGACTCCACTTATTCACACAATGCACAATTTTCTTTTCACTAGATTTACATTTTTACAGAATTTTTTTCTATAGGATTAAACAAATAGAAAAGCCAAAATCGGTGATATACTAGTAAGTTTGGCTCTTACATTTCCATTATCCAGATGCCACCTGTAGTGTCACTGACTGTCACCGATACCTACGTACCTAAACACTTAACCCCAGCTGTGTCCCTTTAGGATTTCTTACAGCAGGTCTGTAGGTCACCAAAGAGACCAGGTGTTTCTGGAACTGCTGTAGACCCCAACAGGCCACCAACTGCTGCTCTCTTAGGGCTCTTTCACACGTCCTGATAGAAAAAAACAGTACCGAAGATATCAGCGTTGCTGAAGCTGACAGCTGAGGGTTGCATCCTCCAGCTGTCAGTTTTACCTGGCTGGTTATCAGAAATACAGGGGAATTCATGCTGTTTTTTACATTCTAGCACAAGCGGCGGCTGATGAATACTCCCTTCAGCTGCTGCCTGCTCTCACTTATTAGCAGCAGCAGATGTAGGCTAATGGGAATAGTAGTCCCATCAGCTGCCACCTACTCTCGCTGTTATCCGTTGAATATAACTCTCAACATTCTCCTCTGCTCGTGCTGATGGAGAATGATGAGAGCCGTCTTCAGCACCCGGCCCCGGGGAACGGCACTAGCTGTAATGCTGCTTCCCAGGTGCCGGTACGTGTCACACTGATGACACATGGATGTCATCAGTGTGTGCGGGATGGTTTGTGGCCTGTGCTGCTGTTAAAAACGGACATGTCAGTGTATTTTGCCCGCGGAAACATGGTCTGTGGAAACACTGACGTGCACAGACCCATTTACATGAATGTGACTCCGGTACGTGGATAACTGTCACCACACGTACCGGACACACTGACGTCTGAAAGAGCCCTTATACTGCAGTTTACTTCTCCTACTTTCCTATCTAGCGCATGGTGGATCATTGAGAAACATGAATGCCTTGACGTGGCAGTTTTCATTGCTGAAAGGGCCCCCTGGAAATACGGAAATAGGAATTGGAGAGGATCAAGATAAAGTTGCATTGGAATCTTTATACAGTATATGTTGGTGATATCCAAATATTGGGCACTGCAGAGGTGTAATCTGAAGGTGTAAATGGTATCTAAATATGGCAATGGCGCATTTAAAATGCGAAAGTTCCTGTTTGATACTTTAAAAGGGTTGTCCAGGCTTGGGGCTCAAGTTTGCTGTCACTCTGTGTCTGCAGACTTGTGAATCCTCACAGAAGGCTGTCAAGATTTTCAGGGACAGAGAGCAATCGGGCGCATGACCACAATTATACGATTTGCATATAATCAGTCATGTGCCAACTAGACGTGCCCGGCCTCGTTCCATGCAAGTGAATTGGAGGAGACTGGATGCGTCTAGTTGGAATGTGGCCTGAAGTCTGCAAATCACATGCTTGCAGTCACATGACCACCCGCTCCCTGCACCTGGAAAATCCTGACAGCGGGCAGTGTGCGTGCTATGTGGCTTCACAAGTCTGTAGACACAAGTGTGGACAACCCCTTTAAGTATAAAGCTTGGTTCAGACAGCTGTCTGAAAAAACAGGCTCTACCACCCCTGATAAATTGTGGATGTTATTGCCTTTGTACGTGGGAGCCAGCAGGTGGGTGTAGGAGCTGCCGGCCATTTAGGGCGCAATCAGATGGCCGTATGAATCGGCCCACAGTGCAGGGACTGTCTGGCGGCTCTCATGACCCGAGCGTGACCACTACATAGAAATATATGGATCTGTCCAGCTCCGCTCAGGAGAGGTGCTGGGTCAGTCCGTGCATGTCTGCATCCATAGATGCACTTTTCTAGTACGTGAAACAGAGCTGACTGGTGAATTCTGTGATAACTTGGGAAAATGTCTCTTCATTGGCACTTTGGCTGTAATTGCTCTGTATGCTGACCGTCTGCAGCCCATCGGCCCCGTACCTAAGACCTGCTCATCAGAACGGGCCCTACCTCTTGCCAGCCGTACACAGCACATCCCACCTTTTCCCACTCTGCCCTCGTTCACACCGTGAAGTTATCACTTGTGGTTAAACACGAGATGAGACGCCATGTAGTAGGGTTTCCATGTACTGCAGATGCTTTCCTTTACTTTTCTGCAGCCTAGCGAATGTACAGTAGGATAGATGAAAGGCAGCACACAACTCTTTTGACAAGTGAGGATTTTTTTACATAGAACGGACCTGCCGCAGAATCGAGGTTTTTGACCAAAATACTAAAGATAAAAAACTAAAATGTAAGAAATCTGAAATCTCATACACTTTGCTGGTACTGTAAAACGCAGCTGAAATTTGCATGAAAAAAAAAGCGTATCAAAAGCGCAAAGTGTGAACATAGCCAAAAGACGCCGTGTGCGCATAGCCTGATAGTGAATAGGATAAAGCAGAAGCCAGTGTTTGGATGAATGCATCCTTCATCCTGTGTGTGTGTTTCGGTAGCACCCGCACGGGCAGGTATTTATTTTTATTTTCTGCACGATTTGGAAGAACTTGTTTGTTGGACTAGCTGCAGTCCCGGACCGCCTGTCGGTGCCAGAACAAATCACAACAATCTGCTCCGACCATTTTTGCAAACTCGTATAAATTCTTCTAGGGATTATATAAGAGTAGAGTGAGAAAAAAAACTTTGTATCCTAAAAACAGCGGTGCATTGTCTTTGGGCTGAGTCTGGAATTACGTCTTAGTTCTAACCAAGTGATTGGTGCCGAGCGGCAGAACACGACAGTCAGTGATTAAGAGTGGCCACATGCCCGGTCGGATAGGCTGGACTGTGCCAGGGGTTCAAAGAGGCCACTGTGAGTCACACAGGCCGAGTATACGAGTGCAGAAAGTGCGGAGCTGGAGGGAGAGGAAAAACGCCACCCTCAGCATCAATGCTGATCAGCAGAAGCAAGAAAAGCACTTTCATGGGATGTAGAAGGGGAAATCGCTCCAGGAATGAAGCTGTGCTGATGATACATTCGCGCTAGTGGAGGCAGTCGCAGACCTCGCGTCCAGCATTTCTTACTGGCAGGGATTTACTCACAAGAAGAAAATGTGGTACTAGGAGCAGGATGCAAATCGCTTATCAGGGAGAAGAGTCTGAAAATAAAATGATAAAGATAAAAACCTGAAACTTAAGGTAAGTTTTTAAAACTTTTTCCATTTCTAAGGTCTTCATAGCTTTTAAAAAAGGGTTGTCCAGGTTTGGCAGGAAAGTCTGAAATCACTCTATGTATGCATAGCACGTGCTGTCAAGATTTTTTTTGTACCGAGTGCATTCTGACTAGACTTACACGGGCTAGCTCCGTTCACTTGCCTTGAACAAGACGTGCACGTCTAGTTGGAATGTGACCGGAGGGATTGTAGACGTTGGTGCTTATCCTGGAAATCCCTATTAGCCATGGTTTCAGGGTTACAGCTTATAGGAGGTGCAGAAGTATACATGGAGTCTGGGAAATTCAGAAGACTCCAGTATTAGAAATGGCTCCTGGTTGATTGTTGGGGGGGGGGGGGGGATTTCTGTTGCAGATTTCACTCTGTACAAATAGTCTAGTAATGAAATAATCAGTGAGACTGTGAGCACCGCTGGTGACTGCCCTTATAATTCGCCCTCCTCGGGATGACTTGTGGTGCGACCGGTTCTAATGCTTGTAAAATGTTTATAAGATTAGGAACGGGAGTCGGCCATTGGTCATTGCCGATTTTATAATTCACCTCCGTTCGCTCACTGCTTTCCTTTCACAGACTGAATTAACAGCACATAATAATGGATCGCTTTATTCATATTTCTGAGCTAGACATGTCGCAGGTTATTTTAGGCCAAAAAATGATGTATGCTGTGAGAACCGTTGCTTAATTTTAAGTACGGTAGTTATTTTTCCAAACTTCCAGTACATACATGCACACTCCGCTCTGGTGAGCATGCATATTCAGTGGGAGAGGAGAATAAGCCTCATCTCTGGCAGCTGAGGATCTCCAGGGGAAACAGAAGGTGCTCATACATTTTAGAGCACAGTGTGCCAAACCCACAAATGTAACCCGGCTATATTCATAGAGGTCTCCCTACTTTGCCCCAAATACTGACATCCAAAATTAAGGATGGGGCATGTCGAATTTCAGTGTCCAATCCCTTGGTTCTCATTAAGAGGAATCAGTAGTGACCTACTACCTTCTTCCCACTGAGAAGACATGGACACTCTGCTGGATAGAGTGTGCATGCGACTGGAGAAGTTGGAACCAGTATCTGTCATTAGGCCAGCCTGACTGATGAATTTATGTAACGCTCCTAGGACATATGTACAATGCACCCTTAGACGCCCCCATGTGCTGATTTTACATTTTGGGGTCTTTGTAGCTGTATGGAATAGTGTATCCAGTAAAATAAAAGTGTGCTGCTTATTGTACTCTTCCTTTTTTTTTTTTTTTTTTTTACAATGGAATCCCACTAGGATTCACACTAGGTAATGTCACAGCTCACCTCCTCCTCCTCCACAGTGCTTTGTCTAGATTAGAGCATGCTCAGATAATGCTTTTATAAATGTTTAGGGTTTTTTTTTTAAATGCATGTAACATAAAATACTAGATAATTTTCTGAGTCAATGTAAGCTTCATTTTAGATAAATTTCAGGCTCTTTGTCTTGTCACTCAGATCTCTGAACACCCGCACGTTTCATGGAAGAATTATCATCGCTGTTGTGGGGACTGGATCCAGTGTTTCTGGCATTCGCCAAGTTGTACATCAGAGACATTTTGGACCTAAAGGAGTCTCATCAAATACCTGGTAAGTACAGACACAAGTTGGGTGTATTAGAAATGTTCCCTTCTCCCTCGGCTGTCACTTATGAAACATATCTAATACACTAGACGTGTTATTTCTGGCCACTTTTTCAGCCTGTGGCGATCACTTATTTCTGGCCACTTTTTCAGTCTGTGGCGATCACTTATTTCTGGCCACTTTTTCAGCCTGTGGCGATCACTTACTTCTGGACACTTTTTCAGCCTGTGGCGATCACTTATTTCTGGACACTTTTTCAGTCTGTGGCGATCACTTATTTCTGGCCACTTTTTCAGTCTGTGGCGATCACTTATTTCTGGCCACTTTTTCAGTCTGTGGCGATCACTTATTTCTGGCCACTTTTTCAGCCTGTGGCGATCACTTATTTCTGGACACTTTTTCAGTCTGTGGCGATCACTTATTTCTGGACACTTTTTCAGTCTGTGGCGATCACTTATTTCTGGCCACTTTTTCAGTCTGTGGCGATCACTTATTTCTGGACACTTTTTCAGTCTGTGGCGATCACTTATTTCTGGACACTTTTTCAGTCTGTGGCGATCACTTATTTCTGGCCACTTCTTCATTCTGTGATGATCACTTATTTCTGGCCACTTCTTCATTCTGTGATGATCACTTATTTCTGGCCACTTCTTCATTCTGTGGCGATCACTTATTTCTGGCCACTTTTTCAGCCTGTGGCGATCACTTATTTCTGGTCACTTTTTCAGTCTGTGGCGATCACTTATTTCTGGTCACTTTTTCAGTCTGTGGCGATCACTTATTTCTGGCCACTTTTTCAATCTGTGGCGATCACTTATTTCTGGCCACTTTTTCAGTCTGTGGCGATCACTTATTTCTGGCCACTTTTTCAGTCTGTGGCGATCACTTATTTCTGGACACTTTTTCAGCCTGTGGCGATCACTTATTTCTGGCCACTTTTTCAGCCTGTGGCGATCACTTATTTCTGGCCACTTTTTCAGCCTGTGGCGATCACTTATTTCTGGCCACTTTTTCAGTCTGTGGTGATCACTTATTTTTGGCCACTTTTTCAGTCTGTGGCGATCACTTATATCTGGCCACTTTTTCAGTCTGTGGCGATCACTAAGTATAATACAGCTTACATCACAGCCTTTCCTTGACACTCTGTAAGAGCTGAGAACAAAAATTATTTCCATTTTTATAGGCTTGACATCGATGCAATAAAGGTCTGGGGAACACAGATATTTTTGGAAGGTTCCTGGTCGCTTGTGGAGTTTTACCCACTTTTCCAGGATGTCTTCACTTTCTCCAGGAGCTTCCAAGATGTTCCAGGAGACTTAACAAGTATGGATAAAGTGTATTATGGAAAGAAGAGGACACCCTCGGAGAGGCAGCAGAGGGCGCTCAATGTTTTTGACAAGTGTTCCATAATTGTCTGCTTCCCGACATAGGAATTAATAGTACATCTTACGTCAGGTGGCCTTGAGTGGAGCGGGCTCAGGAGCTGAGCCTGCACCATACTTGGCTGATGCCTGCTGTGTTCCATCGCTGTCATCTATTGGCCACTGGCTACTATTGTCCCCCCCTCCAATATACCTGTGGGTTGCTGATGGGTTGTCATGGTAGACGGGGGGGTCTGTTGAAGTCCCCCGTTGCTGCCATGTTAATCCTCCTGTGAATCCCAGCCATAGATTGGGCTTCATTTTATATACGGAAATATTGTGGTACATGTGATCAAATGTTCAAGTCTCCTAAGGCTTTGTACAGACACAGATTTTTTTTTTTTTTTGGAGGTGTTTTTCTTTCCCTGAAACAGTTTTAAAAGGTTTTTCCAGAAACGTTGGACAGTGCCTAGTTTTGGAGAGGTTTCCTTCAGGATCCACTTCAAAGAAGTGACCATGCACTTACTTTTCCACCAGGAATTTTTCAAAACCTCTTTACAAAAAAAAAACCTTCTCATTTGAACAGTGAAGTGTTTATCGATAGAAAAAAGTTTTTGAAGCCTTTTTATAATGAGAATTTTAGAACGGATTCATTCCATGTGCCCGTGTGAGAAGCCTAAAAATAATAGAA
This sequence comes from Ranitomeya variabilis, assembly GCF_051348905.1. Taxonomy (NCBI): domain Eukaryota; kingdom Metazoa; phylum Chordata; class Amphibia; order Anura; family Dendrobatidae; genus Ranitomeya; species Ranitomeya variabilis. Next base: position 52,420,309 of record NC_135235.1, on the reverse strand, counting down.
TCTAAAAAAGTAATAATTATAAAAATGTAAATGTAAATATATACACCATATGTATTTATAGATTTATTCTATTGTGTATTTATATTATATATATTATATGTTTATTGATCTGATTTCAGGAATCTTTTTCTACAAGGGTCATCCCATCAGACAAGTGGATATATTAGGAGCTGTGGTGTCGGTCAGAGAGAAGGACGCGTTCTACAGCTACGGAGGTATTATTGCTGTGTACTGGACGCACCCATACATATCACGTAATGGTCACTGTTGCTTGGCTGTAACATTGTATCACTGTACAGAATGTAAATCCTACTCTCCTGCGGTAAACACTTAAAGGGAATCCGTCAGCAGGTTTTTGTTATGTAATCTGAGAGCAGCATTGCGTATGGGTTAAGACCCTGATTCCGGTGATCTTACTTGCTGCCGTTTGGATACAATCACAGTTCTCTCTGCTGCAAATCTAGCAGAGCTCGGAATGCTGAGCTGTGTATGACTCCGCCCCCACAATGCCGATTGGCAGCTTTCTGTGTACACTGTGCATGGTGGGGGTGGGGTCACCCAGAGCAGTTGACTAGGGGGCACGAGACGCTTAGTCCTCTCCTGATAATCTCTTGCTGATAAACCACTAATTTTATCAAAATAGCCAAATACAGTCTAGTAAGTAACACATGACTGGAATCAGGGTCTCGGTCCTTTCATAAAACAGCTCTTAGATTTCATATTAAAAAAATATTATTTATTCTTATATCCATACAAGTCTGCTCATATTACCCATGTGATCCCAGAATGATCGATTTTATTTTAATGATTCCCCCCCAGTCTGTCAGTATGGCATTTCATTTTGCATTTATATGCTTTCAGCATGGGAACTCATCACTGGCACATTTGCTTGATTACCCAAACAATACACCCTTTCTGATTTCACACTTACTACCCTCCTGTTTGTGGGCCGACGGCCAAACTGCCCCACCCATCCCCTTCCTCCTCCGCTGTCTGCCGCCGACTAATGGATCCGTTTCCTGCTCTTTCCTTACTGTTCTAAAAGCTGTATAGTCCTAGCAGATTGATAAGAATGACTGACAATTTCCCTATGTAGTCCTTAATGAATTAATGAGTTTTTTTTTTTTTTATTATTATTATTATTATTATTAAGGGTCTAAAAAATTCTGTAATTGTCAAAGTGACTCCTAATGTGTCCATCACTAGTTACTACGTACAGTAGATATATGGACTGTATTTTGCACCCTCACATTTTGCTTTTATGTGTTTTCTTGTCTTTTTGTGTCTTCTCATTAAGTGGATGACAGCACCGGAGTTATCAACTGCACATGCTGGAAATCCTCCGGGCCAAAATGTACCTCATCTTCAGGTGAGTCGTCACTTAACAGTCATGGCCGAAAGTGCTGGCCCCCATGAAATTGTTCAAAAAATGAAGTATTTCTCCCTGAAAATTATTGCAATTACACATGTTTTGTTATACACATCTTTATCTCCTTTGTGTATTGGAACAACAGAAAAAATAGAGGGGGAAAAGGCAAATTGGCTATAACTTAACATAAAATCCCAAAAAACTCTCCAAGGTGAAGCTATCGGTGCGGTCTGCATCACTTGTTGTTTGCCTTCGTAGAAATGACCTTCGCATTTATAAAACAGTTTCCCTATCCATCCTACTAAGCAAAACAGCGGGATGTTTGCACTTCGCTTTATGTTTCTTTAGTCAAAGAAGTTCCTTGATAAAGTTTATGTGCTCGTTATTGTTTGTCTCGATTCAAGAAGTGAGGTCAATGCTGGGAAGCCCAAGCTGGAAAACACAGAAGAAGAACGGCTTATTAACATGGGGGTCGAGACATAGGATCTATAAACATAAGGATGAATGACCTCGGGGAGATCAAAACATCCAACACCGCGGAGACACCATCACGTGTTTCTCAATGCAAGCAATGAATATAATATATATATATATAATATAATGAGACATAGGATCTAACTGCGGGGACACCAGCGTACTTTGTGCACTTTAAGACGCAGACAAGTGGCAGCAATATCTTCGCTTATGTAGCGTACTTTGTGCACTTAAGACACAGACAAGTGGCAGCAATATCTTCGCTTATGTAGCGTACTTTGTGCACTTTAAGACACAGACAAGTGGCAGCAATATCTTCGCTTTTGTGACTTGTCTGAGATTGCTGACGCACATGTTGTCGCCTCAGTCTTACGAGAACACCTTCTCATGATATACCGAGCCCCCAGATTCACCATCCGTGGGATCATGGGAAGTCCTTCTTACAATCCACCATTTTTTATTTTTTATTTTTTACAAATTAGATCTGAAGTTCTGCTGCCTTACATACGGTTGCACCACATTTCAGTCTGTTCCATGGGACCATAAGTTTCTCGGACATAGCGAGAGCCCATACAGTCCGAAATTGTGCATATTATTGCGCCAGTGTCTAGAGAATACCGTATAAGTAATGCACTAATCTATAGGACTATAGGTCCCCAAATTCTAGAAGCCACTGCAGACCACTAGGCTCCTGTGCCGATAATAAGCGTCCATATTCCATACAGAAGAACGATGCCGCCCCCTGCTGGCAGCAGTCAGTACAAACAGTCATGTCTGACTACTGGGTTTACACTACAGAACGTTCATTATGTAAGAGTAGAGGAACACAACCATTTTCTCTTTTCTCTCCATCCAAGAAAAACAGTCTGATTATGCTGATCAGAGTTTAAGCAGTTTTTGTCTGAGATGGAGAGAAAAAGTAAAAAAAACCACACTCACCCCCACCATTCTGTCAGTCCGTGAAAATCAGACCGCACTCAGATGGCATCCGACTGCAATGTCGATTTTTATCCGACACCCGGATCAAAATTAGATAGGTCACAGTTGTTTTTTTTGTTTGTTTTATTTCATTTTATTTCCACGGACTGCTAGGTCCAAGTAAAAAAAACCTCAGACATGTGCACAGCGCCATAGAGTATCATGGATATGCGTGCTATTGGTGAAAACCACTTGTAGCCCTCATCTGAGATGAGCGGTCAGGTGCACGAGGCACCACCGAAAAGCTGAGGCTGCTCCTCTGAATGCGGGAGACGGGGGTGGATTGTACAATCTGCCATGTCGCTTACTAACAATATAATATTATTTGTAAATTCATTTTGCCCATTTTTTTCCCAGAAAAATCACAAAAGTTCCCAGGAGCCTCCAAAACAGAGAGGATTTAGACTATAATGGCTTATGTTCCAATTTAACTGATTTTATGATTTTAATCCTTATGGACAGTGATATACAGATACATCAGTGACCATACAGATAAAAATCATAAAATCCAAAAAATAACAATAAAATATATAATATATACAGTATATAAAAAAAGTCATTTACAATTTTTCTAGTTTTTTTTTTTTTTTTTTTACTGAAACCCTATATCTAATATATAATTGCCTAGAATACTACTTCCTGCAATTTGTGCCAACTTCCGTGGCTTTGTCCGGAGCTAATGTCCGGAGCTAATGTCCAGAGATAAGTGACGTCACCAGTGTCCTACACCCAGGCAGAGCACAGTGGCCCCAGGCAGAGCACAGGGGCCCCAGGCAGAACATGGGGCCCCAGGCAGAGCACAGGGGCCCCAGGCAGCATATGTGGCCCCAGGCAGAGCACAGGGGCCCCAGGCAGCATATGGGGCCCCAGGCAGAGCACAGTGGCCCCAGGCAGAGCACACACCAAATCGGAGGCCGAGGGGCCCCGCCAACCAAATCGGAGGCCGAGGGGCCCCGCCAACCAAATCGGAGGCCGAGGGGCCCCGCCAACCAAATCGGAGGCCGAGGGGCCCCGCCAACCAAATCGGAGGCCGAGGGGCCCCGCCAACCAAATCGGAGGCCGAGGGGCCCCGCCAACCAAATCGGAGGCCGAGGGGCCCCGCCAACCAAATCGGAGGCCGAGGAGCCCCGCCCACCAAATCGAAGGCCGAGCGGCCCCGCCCACCAAAGCGGAGGCTGAGGGGCCCGGCCCCGCCCACCAAAGCGGAGGCCGAGGGGCCCCGACCACCACATCGGAGGCCGAGGGTCCCCGCCCACCAAATCGGAGGATAAGGGGCCCCGCCAACCAAATCGGAGGCCGAGGGGCCCCGCCAACCAAATCGGAGGCCGAGGGGCCCCGCCAACCAAATCGGAGGCCGAGGGGCCCCGCCAACCAAATCGGAGGCCGAGGGGCCCCGCCAACCAAATCGGAGGCCGAGGGGCCCCGCCAACCAAATCGGAGGCCGAGGGGCCCCGCCAACCAAATCGGAGGCCGAGGGGCCCCGCCAACCAAATCGGAGGCCGAGGGGCCCCGCCAACCAAATCGGAGGCCGAGGGGCCCCGCCAACCAAATCGGAGGCCGAGGGGCCCCGCCAACCAAATCGGAGGCCGAGGGGCCCCGCCAACCAAATCGGAGGCCGAGGAGCCCCGCCCACCAAATCGAAGGCCGAGCGGCCCCGCCCACCAAAGCGGAGGCTGAGGGGCCCGGCCCCGCCCACCAAAGCGGAGGCCGAGGGGCCCCGACCACCACATCGGAGGCCGAGGGTCCCCGCCCACCAAATCGGAGGCCGAGAGTCCCCGCCCACCAAATCGGAGGATAAGGGGCCCCGCCAACCAAATCGGAGGCCGAGGGGCCCCGCCAACCAAATCGGAGGCCGAGGAGCCCCGCCCACCAAATCGAAGGCCGAGCGGCCCCGCCCACCAAAGCGGAGGCCGAGGGGCCTGGCCCCGCCCACCAAATCGGAGGCCGAGGGGCCCCGCCCACCACATCGGAGGCCGAGGGTCCCCGCCCACCAAATCGGAGGCCGAGGGTCCCCGCCCACCAAATCGGAGGCCGAGGGTCCCCGCCCACCAAATCGGAGGCCGAGGGTCCCCGCCCACCAAATCGGAGGCCGAGGGTCCCCGCCCACCAAATCGGAGGCCGAGGGTCCCCGCCCACCAAATCGGAGGCCGAGGGTCCCCGCCCACCAAATCGGAGGCCGAGGGTCCCCGCCCACCAAATCGGAGGCCGAGGGTCCCCGCCCACCAAATCGGAGGCCGAGGGTCCCCGCCCACCAAATCGGAGGCCGAGGGTCCCCGCCCACCAAATCGGAGGCCGAGGGTCCCCGCCCACCAAATCGGAGGCCGAGGGTCCCCGCCCACCAAATCGGAGGCCGAGGGTCCCCGCCCACCAAATCGGAGGCCGAGGGTCCCCGCCCACCAAATCGGAGGCCGAGGGTCCCCGCCCACCAAATCGGAGGCCGAGGGTCCCCGCCCACCAAATCGGAGGCCGAGGGTCCCCGCCCACCAAATCGGAGGCCGAGGGTCCCCGCCCACCAAATCGGAGGCCGAGAGTCCCCGCCCACCAAATCGGAGGATAAGGGGCCCCGCCAACCAAATCGGAGGCCGAGGGGCCCCGCCAACCAAATCGGAGGCCGAGGGGCCCCGCCCAACAAATCGAAGGCCGAGCGGCCCCGCCCACCAAAGCGGAGGCCGAGGGGCCCCGACCACCACATCGGAGGCCGAGGGTCCCCGCCCACCAAATCGGAGGCCGAGAGTCCCCGCCCACCAAATCGGAGGATAAGGGGCCCCGCCAACCAAATCGGAGGCCGAGGGGCCCCGCCAACCAAATCGGAGGCCGAGGAGCCCCGCCCAACAAATCGAAGGCCGAGCGGCCCCGCCCACCAAAGCGGAGGCCGAGGGGCCCGGCCCCGCCCACCAAAGCGGAGGCCGAGGGGCCCCGACCATCACATCGGAGGCCGAGGGTCCCCGCCCACCAAATCGGAGGCCGAGGGTCCCCGCCCACCAAATCGGAGGCCGAGGGTCCCCGCCCACCAAATCGGAGGCCGAGGGTCCCCGCCCACCAAATCGGAGGCCGAGGGTCCCCGCCCACCAAATCGGAGGCCGAGGGTCCCCGCCCACCAAATCGGAGGCCGAGGGTCCCCGCCCACCAAATCGGAGGCCGAGGGTCCCCGCCCACCAAATCGGAGGCCGAGGGTCCCCGCCCACCAAATCGGAGGACCAGGGGCCCCACCAACCAAATCGGAGGCCGAGGAGCCCCGCCCACCAAAAGTAAGTGCGGCCCCAAAAGTAAGTGCGCCCCCGGGTGCAAAAGTAAGTGCGCCCCCGGGTGCAAAAGTTAGTGCGCCCCCGGGTGCAAAAGTAAGCGCGCCCCCGGCCCCGGGTGCAAAAGTAAGCGCGCCCCCCAGTCCCGTGTGTGAAAAGTGCTGCTGTAAAGCTGGTAGCGCTGTTCAAGCACCATGTATTTCCTTTAGGAAATGCCCATCTAATATATAATTGCCTAGAATACTACTTCCTGCAATTTGTGCCAACTTCCGTGGCTTTGTCCGGAGCTAATGTCCGGAGCTAATGTCCGGAGCTAATGTCCGGAGCTAATGTCCGGAGCTAAGTGACGTCACCAGTGTCCTACACCCAGGCAGAGCACAGGGGCCCCAGGCAGCATATGGGGCCCCAGGCAGAGCACAGTGGCCCCAGGCAGAGCACAGGGGCCCCAGGCAGCATATGGGGCCCCAGGCAGAGCACAGTGGTCCCAGGCAGAGCACAGGGGCCCCAGGCAGCCTATGGGGCCCCAGGCAGAGCACAGTGGCCCCAGGCAGAGCACAGGGGCCCCAGGCAGCATATGGGGCCCCAGGCAGAGCACAGGGGCCCCAGGCAGCATATGGGGCCCCAGGCAGAGCACAGTGGCCCCAGGCAGAGCACAGGGGCCCCAGGCAGAACATGGGGCCCCAGGCAGAGCACAGGGGCCCCAGGCAGAGCACAGGGGCCCCAGGCAGCATATGGGGCCCCAGGCAGAGCACAGGGGCCCCAGGCAGAGCACAGGGGCCCCAGGCAGCATATGGGGCCCCAGGCAGAGCACAGGGGCCCCAGGCAGCATATGGGGCCCCAGGCAGAGAACAGTGGCCCCAGGCAGAGCACAGGGGCCCCAGGCAGAACATGGGGCCCCAGGCGGAGCACAGGGGCCCCAGGCAGAGCACAGGGGCCCCAGGCAGCATATGGGGCCCCAGGCAGAGCACAGTGGTCCCAGGCAGAGCACAGGGGCCCCAGGCAGCTTATGGGGCCCCAGGCAGAGCACAGTGGCCCCAGGCAGAACATGGGGCCCCAGGCAGAGCACAGTGGCCCCAGGCAGAGCACAGGGGCCCCAGGCAGAGCACAGGGGCCCCAGGCAGAGCACAGGGGCCCCAGGCAGCATATGGGGCCCCAGGCAGAGCACAGTGGTCCCAGGTAGAGCACATGGGCCCCAGGCAGCCTATGGGGCCCCAGGCAGAGCACAGGGGCCCCAGGCAGAGCACAGGGGCCCCAGGCAGCATATGGGGCCCCAGGCAGAGCACAGTGGCCCCAGGCAGAGCACAGGGGCCCCAGGCAGAACATGGGGCCCCAGGCAGAGCACAGGGGCCCCAGGCAGCATATGGGGCCCCAGGCAGAGCACAGCGATATTTTGGACCACTGTGCGGTGTTTCAGACCCCCTGTGTGATGTCTGGGGCCCTGTTCTTAAGTATATTAAAGATTAAAGTAACATATATTAAAGTATATTATAGATCAAATTTGACACCTTTATGAGCACCATTGAGTGATATACTCAAGAATGACATAATTTTTCAACATTTTATGGTTTCAAACTGTAAACACTCAGAGTTTTTTTTACTTCAACCAGAAAACCTTAACGGTTCATAAAAAACTTGACTGTTCAGGATATGATAAAAGTCATAGTATTCTGAATCTTTAACTTATAAAGATACCTTTACATGGGGTGATTATTGGTTCCAGAGAGGCTTTCGGCCGATAATCGTACACATGGCTGGTGACAGGACAATACAATATAAACGTTCAAAGGTAAACACTGATAACATTAAAATCTAATATATAATTGCCTAGAATACTACTTCCGGCAATTTGTGCCAACTTCCGTGGCTTTGTCCGGAGATAATGTCCGGAGATAAGTGACGTCACCAGCGTCCTACACCCGCTCAGGGTGGACAAAGATATATGCCTTCGTGGTGCGCGGCACTTTTCTGATTGGTTGCCGCCTGCCGCGAGCGACCAATCAGAAATGTGCCGTACTGTCAAGAATTGTCTAGAGCTGGTGAGTGCAGCCATTTTTTGTTCTTTCTTACTATTATTTATTAATTGTATTATTCTTACATTTGAATAAATAAAGTATATATGGATTCTAGACTCCCGATTCTTTAGAATCGGGCTGCCATCTAGTTATTATATATTTTTTATTCTAAAACACGGTGTCTTCTCAGGTTGTTTATTTATATCAATGGAAACCTAACTTGAGATGACTTCATTGCTGCCCTCCAGGGGGTATGTGTGGCATTTTACCCCCCTAAGCGCTCCTCTTATACTGCCCAGCCCCTCTCCTCCGTATCTGTGTCAGTGATGTTTTTGTCCCTTTTTTCGACAGTAATAAATTCCCATCCTATAGGGTCAATGCAATTGTTCTCCTGTTGTTTGAGCCAATAATATCCCTGTAGCTGCCATGTCTGCGGTGCGGCATGCCTTGGGGCTCATTTTGATTTGTGGCATTAAAAGTTGTATGTGACCGAAGTAATTCATTGAGTCCTATCTGCTAGAACTATAATTACATGAGGCCATTGCAAAAGTCTCAGACCCTTAGAAATCAATGTAATTATCAGTTTAATTTTGAAAATAGGACGATCCTAGGTGCCGGTAATGCTCAGCATGTAGAAAACGGAGCCGAATGGGGTCACGGAGACGGATGGGGTCACGGAGACGGATGGGGTCACGGAGACGGATGGGGTCACGGAGACGGATGGGGTCACGGAGACAGATGGGGTCACGGAGACAGATGGGGTCACGGAGGTGGACGGGGGTCACGGAGGCGGATGGGGTCACGGAGGCGGATGGGGTCACGGAGGCGAATGGGGTCACGGAGGCAGATGGGGTCACGGAGGCGGATGGGGGTCACGGAGGCAGATGGGGTCACGGAGGCGGACGGGTCTGTTATGTCTGCTATCGAGCAGAAGACTTACTACTTACCCTTCATCCTGTCCATTGGTTTTTTTAGACGACCAGAAAAGTATATCCGAAGCCAAGGATCTGGATGGGTTGATGCTAGAGCTGTACAGACACGAGAGCAAGAAAGCCAAGATGGAGATTGGTGATGTGATCAGAGTTCGAGGTTATATCAAGGTCTTTAGAAACCAGAGAGAGGTCGTCGCCTCAACATTTTGTAAGTAAAGTCATATTTGTAGAAAAAAAATATATAAAAAGGTGCAATTAATATTGGGCTACTTAACGAGAGGGAGCAAAAAAAACAAGTAAATTCCAAGCGCTCCGGATTTATAAGGAGCCGTGCGCCTTCTAATACAGTTAGTGCAATTCACTGAACTAACCCCTCCGCTTTATTAAAATAAAAGGCCATAATAAATGGAGCAGTCACAGTAAATGTGTATAAAGAATTACATAAACATGCTGACAGCAGCTTCTTTCCATCATGCTTTACACTGCAGCAGTTACCCATTGTACGTTCACCGGGATAATATCGCTGTAAAGTCTAAGCAATACAATTACCAATGAGAAAACCCATTAACGGGGGATTTATAATGAAATCCATTATTATTTTAGATAAAGTGGATGACCCCACCCTGGATGTGCAGATCACGCGGATGCTGGACCTCCCGCACCTCTACGGAAATGTCTATGACAAGCCCTTCGTGGTCCCCGACCACCTGACGGATCCATCGCATGGACGCTCGTAAGTTTTCTGACCTCTAAGTAGGATTTTGCCTTTCTACGAGTCGTCTCGGCCGCCTCCAAGCATCATTACGCTCACAAGGGTTTTCAGATCCCGGTATAAGATTCATATGGCTAAAAAATAAATTGTCACTCACCGCCCCTGTACTGCTGGTTATAGGGAATCGCTCAGGTGTCTGTGGTGCGTGGAGGGTGAAACTCGTGCACTGGAAAATGGTCTAATAGTCTGATACAGAGTCACTCCGGATTAGGAGAGACCTTATATCAATCACCATTATAATACGCACTGCAGGGAATTGGGCAGTGGGCTCCAACATTAAAAGCTAGACGTGATGATCGCTGGACGTGATGTGTGATGATGGTTAGATATTACTACGTGGTGTGTGATGATGGTTAGATATGATTACTACGTGGTGTGTGATGATTGCCATATAATGATTGATAGATGTGATGATTGCCAGGTGATGTGTGATGATTGCTAGATGTGATGATTGCCAGGTGATGTGTGATGATCGCTAGATGTGATGATCGCTAGATGAGATGTGTGATGATCGCTAGATGTGATGATTGACAGGTGATGTGTGATGATCGCTAGATGTGATTATTGCCAGGTGATGTGTGATGATCGCTATATTTGATGATTGGTAGATGATCACTGATGATCACTAGATGTGATGATCGCCAAATGTAATGATCACTAGGCAGTTGGGTGATGGTCACTGTGTGTTATGTGTGTTATGTATGGTGATTGCCAGCTGGTGTGTGATGATCGCTAAATGTGGTGATTGCCAGGTGATGTGTGATGATTGCTAGATGTGATGATCGCTAGATGTGATGATCGCTAGATGGGATGATCGTCAGGTCATGTTTGATGATCGCTATATTCGATGATTGGTAGGTGGTCTCTGATGATCGCCAGATGTAATGATCACTAGGCGGTTGGGTGATGGTCACTAGCCGTTATGTATGGGGATTGCCAGCTGGTGTGTGATCACTAGACTTGATGATATCTAGATGTAATGGTTGTCAGGTGATGTGTGACGATTACTAAATGTGATGATTAACAGGTGTTGATCGCTAGATATGATGATCGCTGGGTTATGATGATCACCAGGTAATGTTTGATGATCGCTAGAAGTGTCGATCGCCAGGTGGTTTCTTTGTTAAAAAAAGGATTTTCCTCCTCATTGTCGTCTCCTCTTGTTACACCAGACACGAGGACGTGTTGTCACATTCTGGTCTCGTTTTACAGCTGAGTGAAAAAATAAAGGAGTTTCTGGATGAAAATCAAATTTCTAATTTTTACCAACGCGAATTGGAAAGTGTGCCATCCTTACTGTCCACTGCCACCAAACCAAGCCAAAAGTTAGAGGTGAGGGGCCGGTGTGTGCCTGTCATACGTAGCCACACTGCTTGTGCTGAAGAATGATTTCATTGATGTGACCACACAGATAATGGGTTCTCTTTAAAATGGGACTAATCTGTCAAAAAGACACGTATTGGAAGTAAGCAGATGTATAATGGGGCTGCTAGGTAAATACTGAATATTGCAGAATATTGCAGATAATGTACCGCTGGTAATGGCGGCTGACACTTCATATAATAAAGAATTGGCGTTATTATGATTATTATTATGATTATTATTGGGGTTTTTTTTGCTTCTGGATTTTGTATAATTTGCTGGTGACATCTACATTGCTTTCTGTTATCAGGAGGGTTCGAGCGTTACATCCAAAGAAATCCATAATGTATTCAAAGAAGCCATACATCTACTTCTGGAAAAGGGCATGGTGTACCTGAAAGGCCAGCAGACCCGCGTGTACCAGGTCAGAGACGGGACTAGTGATGGGCGGCAGGGCCGTTTTATATTGTGCTTGGCTTATGATCTGGTCGTCATGATGGATGACGATAAAATACATGGGTGATAGGATGATCCATGAAGGAGCAGAATTAAAGGGAATGTTTTACACAGGACCTGACACCAGATCAAAAGTGACCAGTTTTCCTTTCCCCTTTAAAAAATAAAATCCACCATGCGGTCCCAGAGATATCGGCCTTTTTATTCGGCACTAGTTTTTATGGTCTTTCCAAGGGGCGTGGCTCACTGGATCCTCTGGGGCGTGTCCGATTACTCTGCAATATTACCCTGTGGGCACCGCCCTCCTGATAAAGACCATAAAAATCAGCACTAAATTAAAAAAAAAGGCCCATATCTCGAGAACAGCATGGCAGATTAAAAAAAAAACCTTGAATACTTCAGGGAGAAGCTGGAATAAAATTAGGGCAAAAACTGTCCACTTTTCAGCTGGTGAGATATCCTCTTTAAATATAACTTTTATGGCTTGTTAGTCAAGCTAAGATAGAATTAAATAAACATATACCCTGCTGTAAGTAAGTAAAACGTAATTGTGCATACAAACAACATTGGGTACGTAGTAAACACTGACTTTGTCTGTTTAGTGGCCAGTGTGAACGTGCTCCTACCCATTGTATGTATACCAACTTATATTACAGTTCATTTGTTTCGGTGAAACTTGTCCTGAGAGTCTGATCTGTGGCATCCAGCCACGTGATCGCTCTACCCGATCTCTAGGATGAGAATGTTCTGTCCCAGTCATAAATGATGAAGTGGTCTTCAATTGCAGCAGAAAATATTTTTACATTAATAGCAGGACTGATTGTGACATGAAAATAATGCCATTGCATACGTTAATAGTGACCTTGTTAATTTCAAACTGAAACTTTTATAAACTTTCATTCCTCCATTAATTTTCAGATGCCCCAATATGCAGGTTGCAATCTGATCCAAGTTTCAGATTTTTCTTTTGTGGGAGTGTCTGTGCCGGTAATATAGGCTGGGTGTGAGCTGTGTGTGTATCCAGGGTGCTATTTGAGCACAGCTTCTATCCTGAAACATAACATATCTTCATTTGCATTCCTTTTTTTTTCTTTTAAACTGATTTCTCTTCCCTCCCTAGGACTGTACATCCTTTCTTCCCTCTACACACTGCAGACATCAATATATAACCCCTGGAGGGTGCGCAATTTTGGCCTGCTCTTCTTTCATTGTCTATGGGACTGCCAGAAATAGCGGCAGTCCTATATACCATGAATAGAGCATGGGCTAATCATGTGAACTTGACTGGTTTCCAGAATGCCAAACTCTGGGTCGCTGGGGGTCCGACTACTGTAAGCTATGTCTAGTACAACAATGAGGGGCTCTTAGCAGGTGCTGGTGCCCCTCAATCTTCTGATCATGGGGTTCTCAGACAACCAATAATTAAACTCCTAAATTCAAAAACAAATTATTTAAGCTCTGACATTGTCAATATTTTGATTGGATTTTTTTTTTTGTATATTTTTGTTGTTAAATATGAAGATCTTGTTACTATATGTAACAAAAATTTATATTCCATTCAGATACAGGAAATATATATATTTTAGCCATTAAAAGGTATCAACCACTGAGGACTCTCAATTCTAAATATGTTCCATTTCATGCAGGTAACTGATCAGGACAATGAGTTACATAAGCTAGCGCTGAGCATCATCCAGGAGGATTGCCGGAGGCAGAGACGTAAGTGATGATTTCTGCCCCATTTTCAGAGTCGTGTTTGAGTCATTTTTGCTGAGATGTTTTACACAGAAAGAGGCGGCTGCCATTGTCATACATAGATGTCATCGCCACCTGCTGGTCATTAGTAGGTATTACAGAGCAAAGCGGAGGTGGAATATTTCTTGTATTAATGTAGCAGGAGCTCATGTGTTTTGGCATTAATGTTACTAGATGAAGGGTCTTTTAGCCTTAAAGATAACCTGTCATGAGCATTAACCCCGATTTCTGCAAAATCATGCAAAAAAAAATAGATAAAAGATTTCTTGTTTTCTGAATTCTTGTTTTCACTTAATAGAATAAATGGAAAAAATGGCCGACTACAAATGCATTTTCATAAAAAAAAGTTATGTGGCTCATATTTATCACTTATCTGTTGGTTGTTAGTGGCGTGTATTCCTGATGTGTAGTTTTGTTTTTTGTTTTCTTATGTAATACAGTATGTGTCCAGTAACCATGTGTTTTAACTACATATTTACCTTTTTTGTTTAACATTTGTATTGATTTTTATAAATGATAGTGTATTTATATTTGTTATTCAATATGTTTCCCAAGAGGTTAGTAAAGATCTCTGTGGGGACGCTGTGTCAAAAGCCAGTGGGCGGTTAGGAAGGGGTTAAAAGGGTCGTCCCAAAACCAAAATAATTCCCATAACCACCGGATAGGTGGCAAACGTATATTCTGTGGGTGTCCGACCAATAATGAGAAGTCGGGTCCTAAAAACAAATTCAAGGTGTGACTGAAGCGTCAGTGAGCATGTGCGACCATCTTCCATTGATGAAGCCGTGGTCGCACATGCTCATTCGCACACAGGATTTTGGGCCCTCTGCTGTTGGGATCAGTGTGGGGGGTGGGGATTTTTTATGCATGTCTCCTGATTAATTAATAAGTCCTCTCCTTTTTCTTTAGACGCTGATAAAGGCTGCCATTTTCTCCACATACTGACCTGCGTGCAACAGACCTTTGGTTCCTGCATCAGTCAAACCGTCCTGCAGCGCGTCGTTGATGCTCTCGAAAGGAACAGCGACATTATTAGCACCATGGAAAAATATTACACGTCCTTCTGATGAAGGAGACAGAATGCCATGCAGTGGCGTAGCCAGAGTCCGATGGGCTCCGAGGACGCACATCCAGTTGAAGTTTGCAATGGCGTTGGCGGACCCCTCACTGGCACGGGCCAATCGTTGCGCCCATGATGCCATGTACCAGAATGGGAAGAAATGAAATTTGGCCTTCATCCAAACATGCGCCTGTCGGATCGCACATAACTGATATAGGACTTCCATTGTATGGGAATTCGGATTTTTTTTTTCTTAAGATATTGTACTTTTGTTATACAGGTGCAGCCCTGGTAATGGAGGCCGGCGGTAATCACTGCAGTAATGATGGGCTGCAGGACCAGATAGTGAAGGCGCCTCTTGTCCTAAAAGACTGATTTGTAATCATGGATAACCATAGTCTATCTGTAATGATTATATTTAATGTGCGCTTTTTTTATTTTTTTTTATACAACAGGAATATTATAATACATTTTCAGATAATATATAAATATAATGGTCATTTTTATCTATCTACGCTATGTATTAGAACTCCTCCACGTTGCCCTTACAGGATCTTTTATGATCTATATCCAAGAGTTATTCATAGCTTTAGTAGCGCTCGCTCATCTGGGAAGGCTTTCTATGAGATTTTGGAGGCTTCTGTGGGAATTTTTGCTCATTCATCCAGAAGAGCATTTGTGAGGTCAGACCCTGCTGTTGGGGAGAGGCCAGGCTCCAGAGTCCATTGGTGGCAGCTTTACACCACTCCTTCCATCGCTTGGTGTTGTGCTTGGTGGTGTACGGCTTGAATACAGCTGCTCGCCCATGGAAACCCATAATATGAAGCTAGGGTATGTGCACACTGGAATACAAGTATTTATTAAAAAGGGCAAGTTAGATCTCAAAGATCATCTTTTGTCTTTCTAACTATCCCATGATAAACTTTACATAAGTGATTAATATAAAATCCACCAGACACTTTATAACAGATAAGGTGTTTTAATATGTCTCACAAATCATGTAAAACGTTAACATATAAAAAAGAAACCTTGTGATATTTTGTATATATAGTGGAACGGGTGAATGCTCAATATCTGACTAGTTCTGTATCCGAATGTTCTCATCGTCTTCTTTTCCCTCCTGTACTACTCAGCGTTCTGCATTTCATCTCCTGGGAAAATGAAAAGTCAATTGTTATAAAAATGCCAAAATAAAGAATTAATAGCAATGCCCTAATATTCCCAGAATGTTTTTTCTTTTACCCATAGAAATGATTCAGAAATTATCTGTGGAGATGGCAAATCCTACACTGACCCATCAGACTGCGGTTCCTACAGGAATGCCCCTTCGGATAAGGAGAGTGATGCCAATATTAGTACTTTAATACATTACTCTCAAGGCCTTTGAGGCATTTTCCCATAGTAAGTAAAAAAAAAAAAAAAAGTAACCAAACAGTTTGGTTAATTTTTTTATATGTTGTAGGCCCTTTAATTCTGTTCAGATCAGTGAGGGTCAGAACCAAACAGCCCAAAATTAATAATGAAACCCAATTATTGCAATAATGCTGTTTTTTGGTACAGATGCAGCTAGAACCTCTGCACCTAATATAGTTTTCCCTCTTTCAAAGCCACTTCAGTTCAGATCTGCATTTCCTTACCATTTTTACTGCAGGGGTGGTAATATTTTGTCACGGCGATGTCATCTGGAAGAGAAGAAAATAATAATTATACCAGACACAGCTGTATAATAATATCAGCCATAGAGATGGAAATGCGTGGAGAGAACATTGATGCAGTAATAAATCGCTGTGCTTTACTGCACCCACCACTAGGGGGAGCTAGCCGCAAATGGAGTTATCTAGCTGCAACTGAACTGTGTAAATCTGTCTGCCGTGAGCGCCCCCTAGTGGTAAACAAGCTCATAATTTAAGACATGTCAACTATCAGGCTAATCTGAGGCTTAGCAAATTACTGTGCCTGCAGATGGTATTGTATGGGTCTGTGTAATAATGCTCTTCATCACCCATTCTTGTCCTTCATCTCCCATATCTGCCACAGGCAACACCAGATGCAGAGAGTGAACCGTGATACTTAAGTACTGTAGCTAAACAAGGTCAGTAAGTGGGTATTTCAGGATTTGTAATAGTGTTTGGAACTGGTCTGGGGTCTGTAAACTAGTGAGGCTGGTCTAGGGTCTAAGTATATAAGGGGAAGGAAAGAAGTATTCATTCTTGGGGAAAATGATCAGGGGTTTGTATGTAGGAGTGGGTCTGGTCCGGGGTCCGTATTACAGAGTGGATTTGACTTGGGGTCGGTATACAATATGGGTTTGGTTTGGGGTCTGTACTACAGGCTGGATCTGACTTAGGGTCTGGTCTGGGGTCTGTATTACAGGCTGGATCTGGCTTAGGGTCTGTATCCAATATGGGTTTGGTCTGGGGTCTGTATTACAGGCTGGATCTGACTTGAGGTCTGTATTACAGGCTAGATCTGACTTGGGGTCTGGTCTGGGGTCTGTGTTACAGGCTGGATCTGACTTAGGGTCTGTATCCAATATGGGTTTGGTCTGGGGTCTGTGTTACAGGCTGGATCTGACTTAGGGTCTGTATCCAATATGGGTTTGGCCTGGGGTCTGTGTTACAGGCTGGATCTGACTTAGGGTCTGGTCTGGGGTCTGTATTACAGGCTGGATCTGACTTGGGGTCTGGTCTGGGGTCTGTATTACAGGCTAGATCTGACTTGAGGTCTGTATCCAATAAGGGTCTGGTCTGGGGTCTTAATAAAGGATCGGGTCTATGTGTTTCTGTTAGGAGATCTGGTATGGGAACATTATTTGGGAATGTGGACTTCTGGTTTCCATTTTTGGATTCTCCCTGATATCTTTTCTCAGATGTTGGCGATTATGTTGTATACTTACTATCAGGGACTGCATGCACAGATCTATAGTGCCCGTTACCTGTCTCATAGTAGTCTAGGATGGTAGCGGTGGCCGCCTGGAGGTTACTAACAGGAATGTCTCGTTCCACTGAGAATCTGAAGAACTTTCCGGCTTTACCAAGCTGATACAACAGAAAACAATGGCGGCAAGTTAGTACATGGTAATATTACATGTAATATTGCTCCAAATCTAGTGGCAATAAATACGCTGGAATCTTAATAGGTAACTTAATCCAAAATCCTCTGTCCACACTATTGAGTCCATTCTGCCAGGTTCCCTTTGCCTTTTCACTACCAAAAATAAAAACAAGTAAAAAGTCCTTCTTGAGTTCTACGGCCATGTTGACATGTTCAGTATTTGGTCAGTATTTGTAAACCAAAACCAGGAGTGGAACAATCAGAGGAAAAGTATAATAGAAACACGTCACCACTTCTGGATTTATCACCCACTCCTGGTTTTGGCTTACAAATTCTGATGTAAAATACTGACCAAATACTGCTAGTGTGAACGTGGCCTAATACTGATAGTCAATCACGTTGTGTAGTTGCCGTGACTGGTACTGCAAGTTGTCGCTCATGCAAGTGAATAGGAACGAGCAATCAGTACCATTCATGGCCACTACACAATGTACGGAGTGGCGCCACTTCCTGGGCGCTGCGGCCTCTTTAAGCAGCTGATGATGGTTGTGATCAGGAATTTGACTATTGCTGATCTGATATGGATTACTTATCCACATATTAGGTCATTAACATTAAAGTCTCAGAAACCCCTTTAAAGGGACTCTGTCACCTGAATTTGGCAGGCTATGTAAATGCCCTGTGTCCGATCCGATGGGCGGCGTTTCCTCTTCTTTCATTCACCCCTTCCTTCCCCGCTGTCCGCAATATTTTCTTGAATTTGAGTTTCCTCCATAATTCACGCATGTGCAATGCAATCTTGCCTCGCACACGCGCAGTATGCTTTGCCCAACTGCGGGCAAAGCAGAAAAGAATTACTGCGCATGCGCTGGCGCACTATGTCCTGGAAGTATTTCTCTGTGTTCCGGGATATAGTGCGCCGGCGCATGCGCAGTAATTCTTTTCGGTTTTGCCCGCAGTTGGGCAAAGCATACTGCGCGAGGCAAGATTGCATTGTGCACGCGTGAACTACGGAGGACACCTACTCAAATTCAAGAAAATATTGTGGACAGCGGGGAAGGAAGGGGTGAATGAAAGAAGAGGAAACACCGCCCATCGGACCGGACACAGGGCATTTACATAGCCCGCCAATTCAGGTGACAGAGTCCCTTTAAATTTGATGGACTTATTTTGAATTTAATTAATCATAACTGTCATTGCACCATTAATATATATGTGCCACATGACACCTAAGGGTGTAATCGAAGTAAGAGAAGTCGATCACTCCATCGAAATCCCCTGTGACCATAACGCTGGGTGCCAATGGTTGCCCATTATACCAGGGAACTAATCAGGACTTAGAGTTGAGCGAATTTGTTCGGATTCAGTCGCCAAATCTGAATTTGCCTTATTCATGCCATACCCTATTCGTGCCGAATGTATGTTTCTTGATCGGTTCCGAACATATTCTGTAATTTCTACTCCCATTTGATTCTAATGACGTTTTGCTGTGTTCGACGAATATTGCAAAAACATAGTTGGGGGCCCTTCTGAGAATTTTGCATTGAGGTCCACAAGCTATCACTGATCTTTAACCGCAATAGTCCTTTCCTATTGGACAAAGTGACCTTTGTGGCCCCTCTAGTCTCCAGGGCCGGGATGCGAATGAATGTAACTCTTACAATCAGGGGCGTAACTATAATGGGTGCAAGAACATAATGACTTGACGTCTACGCCTGGCGTTCACCCTGCACGCAGTGTTTGTGAGAGTCCAGAAGACGAGAGAGGAGCTCACCTTCTCAAAGTACGCGATCACCTTGTTGGGATGCGCCTCTGACCTGCTAACCAAGTTGCTTCTACTTAGCTGAAAAAAAACAAAAGAGTAATTATCGATGACATGATTTTATTTAGGAAATCCATACATGTTACACCGTGATTATATCGCGAGCGTTGGCTGTACCTGTTGGACAGAAGACTTGACCGGGGTGTATCCGGACGGGAGCCTGATTTCTACCAGTGCCATATTTGAGTGCTCTCTCTTACCAATGTAGCTGTGGGAACAGATTGTACTTTTGTTATTTTGCGTGTTTTTTATAGATGAAACATGGTAAAAAAGTAATAAAAAAATATAAATGGACCACAAAACTATAGCAAGTGCCCGTGTGGCACACTACTGCTGGTGTCAACCTCGAATAAAGCTTTCACTTTTTGCCAGATGCTTCCATGAGCACTAAGTCTGTCCTGCCACCTGGGAATGCTGGACTAAATCTACCTCGCTCTTGGTATCCGTGAGAGCCTAGCCTTCAGGCCTCCAATGATCAGCGTTTCATATCCTAGCCTTACATTGACTTGTATTTTGTATTTTGTATTTTTATACATGTGATATGATTATGTGCCAATTGATGTTTGTACTGGTTTTAATTATGTTTTACATGTTTTGAAGTTGTCATGTGTCAATAAAAATTCCCCTTTGATATTAGTATATTATCATGTTCGTCTCATTGTGCGTGGTGTGCATTGTTTGAGCAGCTTCTTCCTTTTTTTTGTGTATCATATCCTAGCCTTACATAACATTATGGTGTGAAACTTGGTGTCCTGTGAATGTTTGGCTGTGTCCACCATAAGTCCTCATATGTGGTACAGGAGGAATGGCCGCACCTCGCCAACCCACTACAGTTACACCTCTCCCTACAATCACAATTCCAGATTTTGTGTTAATACAGATTTTGGATTTCATCCCAATCAACATCTGTCCTTAAATTTTGTGCATCGAGCAAGAAAATTATTGTCTGCAAAAAGGTTTAAGGTTCCTTCTCTTAAAAGGTTTGGTTTAGTGAGTTGTGCCCAATGGATCCCTTTGATCGCCATAATATGGGTGAGTTTTTGCAACATCCATAACACCTAGCAATGGATCACCACTAGTGTTGAGCATTCCGATACCGCAAGTATCGGGTATCGGCCGATACTTGCGGTATCGGAATTCCGATACCGGGATTCCGATACTTGGCGCGTATCGGATACCGGAATCGGAAGTTCCATGATTCAAAATTCAGAAATTCAGCCAATGAGAAAGATTCCAAGTGTGGGCACATCCTGTTTAGCATGGAGGGCATGAAACTACTGGCAAGGCTGTGATTGGCTGCTTAAATGATGTCATGATGCAGTTTAAAAGTCGCTGGCGCCATTTTGCGATCACTCTGCTGTGAATTCAGTTAGTGACAGGGCGCTGTTTGCTGACTGAGGGACAGTTTAGAGATAGCGATTTGCTTCTTTGTGCTTTCCAAAGGCTAATTTAGCAACCGCTGTGTTCACCTACTAATCACCTTCCTTTTGCCTTGTAGCGCTGTTTTCACAGCGATCTGCAAGGTCTCTCTGTGTGTGTGTGTGAGTGCAGCCCACTCTCTAGTCTGAGTGCAGCCACATAGGCCATCCATAGCTGGTTGTATTCAGTTCAGGGAGGGTGGTTCATTGCCTCATACTGTCCTTTTTTTTTTTTTTTTTGAAGTAGTGCAGGCTGCTGCACATTTTTTCCAAAAATTCCTATTAGTGTCTTTCCACCCGTCTCCAGCTAATTTGTGGAAAAACACTACATAGGATAAAGTAGAGGAGGGTTTTTGGGCCTTGCAGCGCCGTTTACGGCTGTCTGCACGGTCTCCGTGTGACTGCAGCTCGCCCTGTAGTCTGTGAGCAGCCGTAGCTTGGTTGTCTCCAGCTCAGGGTTGTTCACTGCGTCATACCGCCAAATCAATTTTCATTTTGTTTTCAAGTAGTGTAGTCTGCTGCTAATTAATTTAAAAAAATCCTATTAGTGTCTTTCCACCCGTCTCCAGCTAACTTGTGGAAAAACACTACATAGGATAAAGTAGAGGAGGGTTTTTGGGCCTTGCAGCGCCGTTTACGTCTGTCTGCACGGTCTCCGTGTGACTGCAGCTCTATCCGTTGTCAGTTCAGGCCCAAAAAAATAAATAAATAATAAAGTTCACCAAACACACCAGTTACACCACTTTACATTTGTGTAGGCCACATTAGCTCATATTCAAGTCTAGTCCACACTTTAGAAAATTAGTGTGTCTTATACCTGTTAGGAGGAGTTGCTCAGGAATAAGCACACAAAGCCGTTAGTACTTTTCTGCTTATCTTTATCAGTCAACCAAGATGAAGAAGGCAGTGAGTAAGGCACGTGGGCGTGGGCGTGGGCGCGGAGCAGGGAGGGGACGTGGGGATTCTGTGCCTGCTGCGGGCACCGGTGAGTCATCAGCACCCACTTTCACAAGGGAACAGTCGTTCATGCGCAGCTTTGTCGCCGAGCGCCGTACACCGCTGCTGCGTCAAGACCAAATTGAAGCCGTTGTGGGATGGATGGCAGCTAATGCATCAACTTCCATTAGTGCCACATCCTCTCAGACACAGAGCACTGGAGAGCAGCCATCTGTCTCTTCACCACCTGCAAAATTGCCCAGGCAGACAGAGATCCCAGGACAGGAGCAGTCTCTACTTCTGTTCTCTGAATCATCTCTTGGCTTGGAAACAGGGGGCCAGCCAAGCAGCATTGGAGAAATGGAAGAAGAGGCAGGGTGCAGTGATGCCCAACCGCTTTTTCTGTCTTCCTCTGAAGAGGCGGGTGGGCCAGTGGCTCCGGTCACCACCTCGCAGGCCGCATCAGCTGATGATGACACTCAGGTGCCACTTACTGGTGCGTGCTCTGCTGCTGAGACTACCCAGGAGGAGCAGTTGGGGGCAGAGGGTAGTGTAGATGATGAGGTCCTTGACCCATCTTGGCGTCAGGGACAGGAAGGTGGTGGGAGCAGCTCTGAGGAAGAGATTCCCCGTACGGCCCAAAGAGGGAGAGGGAGGGGGAAGACTGCGGATCCTGCAGCCTCCGCTTTGGCACCCGTAAGGAGCATGTCTCTTCCAAAAGTCAAAAGGGGGGCTCCCAAGACTTGCAGTGCCTGGTCCTTTTTTGACACAGTTGCAGATGACATTTGCTATGTCAGATGCAAGGTGTGTCATCAAAAAATCAAAAGAGGTCAAAAAGTCGCCAACCTCAATACCTCCAACATGTGGAAACATGTGCGCAACAGGCACCCGGCGGAGTTAGACAAACACACTGAAGAGCTAGGCCAACCAACAGCGGCAGCTACCACCTCTTCAGCTCGTGTTGCCTCTTCCTCTAGCTCACACGCAGCTGGTTCGGCTTCCTCCCAGGATCGCCGTGGAAGAACCTCTGGCCCTGTTGTCCAGAGACCCGCTGTCATTCCACCCGCAGCACCACTTTCCCAGTCAACCACACACTCCCAGCCCAGTCTACAGCCATCGGTAGTACAGGCATGGGAGAAAAGGCGGCCTTTCTCGTCAAACCACCCACGAGCACAGGCTCTGACTGCAGGCATTGCCAAACTTCTGTCACTGGAAATGCTGTCATTCAGGCTGGTGGAGACTGACAGCTTCCGTGACTTGATGTCATTGGCAGTCCCACAGTACAGTGTGCCCAGCCGCTTTTACTTCAGCAGGCAAGCCGTCCCTGCCCTGCACAAGCATGTTGAGGGACACATAAAACACGCGCTACTGAACGCCGTCAGTAGCAAGGTCCACCTCACCACCGATGCGTGGACCAGTCAACATGGACAGGGGCGATACCTTTCCCTCACTGCCCATTGGGTTAATGTAGTTGAGCCGGGTACAGACCGTGCGAGTGGCGCAGGACGTGTCCTGCCCACTCCAAGGATTGCAGGAATCCATTCTGTACGCATTGACTCCTCCTCTTACACCAGTTCCTCAGAATCATCGCTGCAGGAGCCGTCACAGTCCACCTCCACATGGACCCGTGATGAACGTGTACCTGTTACGACCGACATGAGCACAGCCGTGGCCAAACGTCAACAGGCCGTCTTGAAATTAATTTATTTGGGGAATCGTAGCCACACAGCGCAGGAGCTCTGGAATGCCATCAAGCAGGAGAGCGATGTGTGGTTTGAGCCAGCGAATCTCCAGCCAGGCATGGTAGTGTGTGATAATGGCCGAAATCTGGTGGCAGCCCTGGGCCTCGGCAACCTCACTCACATCCCATGTCTGGCACATGTGCTCAATTTGGTCGTGCAGAGTTTTTTGAGGGACTATCCGGATCTTGATGCACTGCTGCACAAGGTCCGCCTAGAGTGTGCTCACTTGCGGCGTTCCAGCACGGCAAAAGCGCGCATTGCGGCTCTGCAGCGCCGACACCGCCTGCCGGAACATCGCATCATATGTGACCTACCTACCAGGTGGAATTCCACGTTACATATGTTGGAGCGGTTGTGTGAGCAGCAGCAAGCTGTAATGGAGTACCAGCTGTATCAGGCGCAAAAAAGTCGCAGTCAGCGCCGTACAGACTTCACAACCACAGAGTGGGCCACTATGAAGGATGTCTGCCAGGTTTTGCGTCCCTTTGATTATTCCACGCGGATGGCGAGTGCAGATGATGCACTAGTCAGCATGACTGTCCCCCTTATCTGCCTGCTTGAAAAATCACTGCAAGCGCTAAGGGATGATGTTGTGGAAGAGGTGGAGGATGAGGATTCACCACTTCCATCATCTTCTGGACAGTCAGCGCCACGTGGTTCCTCACAAACGCGTAGGCAGGGGACAGTTTGTGAGGAGGATGAGGAGGAGTCAATGGAGGAGGAAGACATCCGTCCAGAGGAGGGAGTTCCCGAATTGTCCAGTACTCAGTGTGTACAGCGAGGGTGGGGTGATGACGAGCGGGCAGAGATCACGCCTCCAGCTGGGGACAGCGTTTCTTGGGCAGTTGGCAGTCTGCAGCACATGGTGGATTACATGCTGCAGTGCCTGAGAAACGACCGCCGCATCGACCACATTCTCAACATGTCTGATTATTGGGTGTTCACCCTCCTCGATCCTCGCTACCGGGACAACGTAGAAAGCCTCATCACACCGTTGAACCGGGAGCGAAAAATGCGGGAGTACCAAGACACACTGGTCAGTTCCATCATCTTCTCCATTCCAACTGAGAGAAGTGCTGCTACTGCATTCCAAAGCAGCTCAGTGCGTCCAGGCAGTGGTGGAGGCTCTGCACAAAGAGGGAGCAGAAGCAGTGCCTCTGCCCAAGGCAAGACCAGTATGGCCCAACTGTGGCACAGTTTTGTGTGCCCCCCACAAAAGTCTACACCATCACAGACGGCTCCAGTCAGCAGGAGGCAACGGTTCCGTCAGATGGTGACAGACTACATGTCTTGCCCTCTTGCTGTACTCCCAGACGGCTCTTCCCCTTTCAAGTTTTGGGTCTCAAAGCTGGATACATGGCCAGAGCTAAGCCAGTATGCATTGGAGGTGCTGTCTTGCCCTGTGGCCAGTGTATTATCGGAACGTGTCTTTAGTGCTGCAGGTGGTGTACTAACTGACCGTCGCATGCGACTATCCTCCGATAACGTTGACCGGCTTACTTTCCTGAAAATGAACAAGGCCTGGATCTCGCAGGAATTTGCCACTCCTCCTCCTGATTAAATAATTAGGTCACTGTATACGTTATCCAGGTCTCCTGTTGTGTTCATCTTTCTACCACCTGAACTTAAATTCCTGGGCTCCAACACCGCCAGTTGAGGCTCAGACGTGCCGTCTGCACAGTGAAAACATACGACCCAGTGTTATTGGGTTTCAGTAACGTCAGCTGATCCCCAGCTGTGTAGCCGGCAATGTGTCATGCGACCGCCACGCTGACACAACAACTGAAATGTAAGGGAATCTGTCCCCCCCCCCCCCAAGGCGTTTGTTACTGAAAGAGCCACCTTGTGCAGCAGTAATGCTGCACAAGGAAAAAGGTAGCTATTTTGGTTTTGCTCCTTGCACACGCAAAACTTAACACTTATAAAATGTGTCCACTGATACCGTAAAACCGTCCCGGAGGTGGGACTTTCCTTCGTAATATGACGCAGCACAGCCGTCATTCCTACCCCCCCGGCGCCGCGCCCCGGCTCCTCAGCGTTGTTTGATTCCGTCCCGGAGCCTGCGCTGTTATGTTATCCCGTGGCCAGGCACACTTAGCGCTGCCCGTCTTCTGGCATCATTTGGTGTCAGGCTGGCTGCGCCTGTGCGGCCACGCTGGCCGAGAGCCCGCCTCGCAGTGTCTTCTGATTTAATCCCACTGGGGGCCTGGGATCTATGGACATGCGCAGTGCATATCTGAACCTCCACCTCTCACTCATCTCCCTATGGCTTCTTCAGACTGTTCGGTGTCAGCTGGTCCCTAATAGCATGCCACGGCCGTGACACCGCACAGTCTGGAAAAGAAGCCGTAGGGAGGGGAGTGAGAGGCGAGGATATGCACTGCGCATGGCCATGGATCCCAGGCCCCCAGTGGGATTACATCAGAAGACACTGCGAGGCGGGCTCTCGGCCAGCGCGGCCGCACAGGCGCAGCCAGCCTGACACCAAATGATGTCAGAAGATGGGCAGCGCTAAGTGTGCCTGGCCACGGGATAACATAACAGCGCAGGCTCCGGGACGGAATCAAACAACGCTGAGGAGCCGGGGCACGGCGGCGGGGGGGTAGTAATGATGGCTGTGCTGCGTCATATTACGAAGGAAAGTCCCACCTCCGGGACGGTTTCACGGCTTCAGGGGACACATTTTATAAGTGTTTAGTTCTGTGTTTGCAAGGAGCATGATGAAAAGAGCCACCTTTTCCTTTTGCATCTTTTGTGCTGCACAAGCTGGCTCTTTCAGCTACAAACGCCTTGGGGGGGGGGGTTAAAGGTTCCCTTTCGACTTTCTCAGGCTTCGGCCTACATTGTGTTCCTCTGCTTTTCCACCTGCCCCTGGGCTCCAACACCGCTAGTTGCCGTCCAGAAGTGCTGTACGCACAGTCAACAGTCCCTCCTCTGTTATTGGGGTTCAGTAACGTCAGCTGTTCCCCTGCTGTGTGTGTGGCAATCCCTCCTACCTCCTCCAACCTCCTCCTCCTCCACCTGTCCCTGGGCTCCAACACCGCCAGTTGCCGTCCAGAAGTGCTGTACGCACAGTCAACAGTCCCTCCTCTGTTATTGGGGTTCAGTAACGTCAGCTGTTCCCCTGCTGTGTGTGTGGCAATCCCTCCTACCTCCTCCAACCTCCTCCTCCTCCACCTGTCCCTGGGCTCCAACACCGCCAGTTGCCGTCCAGAAGTGCTGTACGCACAGTCAACAGTCCCTCCTCTGTTATTGGGGTTCAGTAACGTCAGCTGTTCCCCTGCTGTGTGTGTGGCAATCCCTCCTACCTCCTCCAACCTCCTCCAACCTCCTCCTCCTCCACCTGTCCCTGGGCTCCAACACCGCCAGTTGCCGTCCAGAAGTGCTGTACGCACAGTCAACAGTCGCTCCTCTGTTATTGGGGTTCAGTAACGTCAGCTGTTCCCCTGCTGTGTGTGTGGCAATCCCTCCTACCTCCTCCAACCTCCTCCTCCTCCACCTGTCCCTGGGCTCCAACACCGCCAGTTGCCGTCCAGAAGTGCTGTACGCACAGTCAACAGTCCCTCCTCTGTTATTGGGGTTCAGTAACGTCAGCTGTTCCCCTGCTGTGTGTGTGGCAATCCCTCCTACCTCCTCCAACCTCCTCCTCCTCCACCTGTCCCTGGGCTCCAACACCGCCAGTTGCCGTCCAGAAGTGCTGTACGCACAGTCAACAGTCCCTCCTCTGTTATTGGGGTTCAGTAACGTCAGCTGTTCCCCTGCTGTGTGTGTGGCAATCCCTCCTACCTCCTCCAACCTCCTCCTCCTCCACCTGTCCCTGGGCTCCAACACCGCCAGTTGCCGTCCAGAAGTGCTGTACGCACAGTCAACAGTCCCTCCTCTGTTATTGGGGTTCAGTAACGTCAGCTGTTCCCCTGCTGTGTGTGTGGCAATCCCTCCTACCTCCTCCAACCTCCTCCTCCTCCACCTGTCCCTGGGCTCCAACACCGCCAGTTGCCGTCCAGAAGTGCTGTACGCACAGTCAACAGTCCCTCCTCTGTTATTGGGGTTCAGTAACGTCAGCTGTTCCCCTGCTGTGTGTGTGGCAATCCCTCCTACCTCCTCCAACCTCCTCCTCCTCCACCTGTCCCTGGGCTCCAACACCGCCAGTTGCCGTCCAGAAGTGCTGTACGCACAGTCAACAGTCCCTCCTCTGTTATTGGGGTTCAGTAACGTCAGCTGTTCCCCTGCTGTGTGTGTGGCAATCCCTCCTACCTCCTCCAACCTCCTCCAACCTCCTCCTCCTCCACCTGTCCCTGGGCTCCAACACCGCCAGTTGCCGTCCAGAAGTGCTGTACGCACAGTCAACAGTCCCTCCTCTGTTATTGGGGTTCAGTAACGTCAGCTGTTCCCCTGCTGTGTGTGTGGCAATCCCTCCTACCTCCTCCAACCTCCTCCAACCTCCTCCTCCTCCACCTGTCCCTGGGCTCCAACACCGCCAGTTGCCGTCCAGAAGTGCTGTACGCACAGTCAACAGTCCCTCCTCTGTTATTGGGGTTCAGTAACGTCAGCTGTTCCCCTGCTGTGTGTGTGGCAATCCCTCCTACCTCCTCCAACCTCCTCCAACCTCCTCCTCCTCCACCTGTCCCTGGGCTCCAACACCGCCAGTTGCCGTCCAGAAGTGCTGTACGCACAGTCAACAGTCCCTCCTCTGTTATTGGGGTTCAGTAACGTCAGCTGTTCCCCTGCTGTGTGTGTGG
Organism: Ranitomeya variabilis; assembly: GCF_051348905.1. Classification (NCBI taxonomy): domain Eukaryota; kingdom Metazoa; phylum Chordata; class Amphibia; order Anura; family Dendrobatidae; genus Ranitomeya; species Ranitomeya variabilis. Next base: position 52,392,186 of record NC_135235.1, on the reverse strand, counting down.
CAATCCCTCCTACCTCCTCCAACCTCCTCCTCCTCCACCTGTCCCTGGGCTCCAACACCGCCAGTTGCCGTCCAGAAGTGCTGTACGCACAGTCAACAGTCCCTCCTCTGTTATTGGGGTTCAGTAACGTCAGCTGTTCCCCTGCTGTGTGTGTGGCAATCCCTCCTACCTCCTCCAACCTCCTCCAACCTCCTCCTCCTCCACCTGTCCCTGGGCTCCAACACCGCCAGTTGCCGTCCAGAAGTGCTGTACGCACAGTCAACAGTCCCTCCTCTGTTATTGGGGTTCAGTAACGTCAGCTGTTCCCCTGCTGTGTGTGTGGCAATCCCTCCTATCTCCTCCACCTCCTCCTCCACCTGTCCCTGGGCTCCAACACCGCTAGTTGCCGTCCAGAAGTGCTGTACGCACAGAGCCAAACACCTCGCCAATGTGTTAGTGGGGTTCAGCACCGCCAGCTGTTCCCCTGCTGTGTATACGGCAACGTGTACTGCGACCGCCACGCAGACACAACAAGTTAAATGTAAGGGAACCTGACCCCCCCCCCCCAGGCGTTTGTTACTGAAGGAGCCACCTTGTGCAGCAGTAATGATGCAAAGGGAAAAAGTGCCTCTTTTCGTGATGCTCCTTGCACATGCTGAACCTAACACTTATGAAATGTGTCCCCACACAGCGTTAAACCGTCCGGTAGGTGGAACTTTCCTTTGTCGTGTGACGCAGCACAGCCATCATTTTTACCCCCTTGGCGCCGTGCGCCCCCTCCTCAGCGTTGTTTGAATCTGTCCCGGAGCCTGCGCTGTTAGGTTAGCCCTTGGCCATGCACACATGTTGCGCTGCCCGTCTTCTGACCTCATTTGGTGTCAGGCTGGCTGCGCCTGTGCGGGTGCGCTGGCCGAGATCCCGCCTCGCAGTGTCGTCTAATGTAATCCCACCGCGGGCCTGTGATCCGTGCCCGTGCGCAGTGCATATCCTCTCCTCTCACTCCCCTCCCTACGGCTTCTTCAGACTGTGCGATGTCAGCTGGTCCCTAATAGCATGCCACGGCCGTGACACCGCACAGTCTGAAAAAGCCGTAGGGAGGGGAGTGAGAGGAGAGGATATGCACTGCGCACGGGCACGGATCACAGGCCCGCGGTGGGATTACATTAGACGACACTGCGAGGCGGGATCTCGGCCAGCGCACCCGCACAGGCGCAGCCAGCCTGACACCAAATGAGGTCAGAAGACGGGCAGCGCAACATGTGTGCATGGCCAAGGGCTAACCTAACAGCGCAGGCTCCGGGACAGATTCAAACAACGCTGAGGAGGCGGCGCACGGCGCCAAGGGGGTAAAAATGATGGCTGTGCTGCGTCACACGACAAAGGAAAGTTCCACCTACCGGACGGTTTAACGCTGTGAGGAGACACATTTCATAAATGTTAGGTTCCGCATGTACAAGGACCATAATTAAAAGAGCTAAGTTTACCTTTTCCAGCATTAGTGCTGTACACAATGGCTCTTTCAGCTACAAACGCCTGGGGGGGGGGGGGGGGTTAAAGGTTTCCTTTCAACTTGCTCGAGTGCAGGCTTCGGCCTACACTCCGCTCCCCCTGCTCCTCCTGCTGACCCTGGGCTCTAACACCGCCAGTTTTTGCCCAGATGTGCTAGCTGCACAGAGAAAAACACCAGCCAATGTGTCAGTGGGGTTCAGCACCGCCAGCTGTTCCCCTGCTGTGTAGCCGGCAACGTGTCCTGCGACCGCCACGCAGACACAAGAACTGAAATTGAAGGGAACCTGTCCCCCCTCCCCCAGGTGTTTCTATGTTTTACAGCTACCTTGAACAGCAGTAATGCTGCATGTGTTCAAGGTGGCTCAGAAACTTATTCTCCTTGCCCATGTTGAAGTGAACACGTCTAAAATGTGTCCTCTGTGACCATTAAAACGTCCCTCAGGTGTGATTTGACTTTGTATTGACACACGCAACAAGCTCCTTGGTAACGCTGCCCGTCTTCTGGCATCATTGTTTGGCTGGCTGCGCCTCTGCGGCCGCCCTGACCCACACAACGCCCCTCGTTGTCTTATTTAATGGGACTGCGAGGGTGTGATTGATGGGCAGGATCAGTGCATCAGTTCGCCTGTCCCTCCTCTCCTTCCGCCTTCTTCGGACTGTGCGGCTTCATGGCCGTGGCATGCGATAAGGGATCAGATGACGCCGCACAGTCTGAAGCGGGTGTAAGGACCCGAGTGTGAGAGGCCAACATATGTGCTGCGCCAGGCCCTGAATCCCAGCCCCGCAGTGTTTTAACAATGTTAAGACACTGCGGGGCTGGGATTCATGGGCATCGCGAACCGCACCGGCCGACATTACATGATGCCAGAAGATGGGCAGCGCTAACGGCGCTAGGCCAGGGGATAACACGACAGCGCAGACTCCTGTACAGCAAATAACAACGCTCGGGAGGCTGCACCCAGCACCAAGGTGGGATTCTTGACACCTGTGCTGCGTCTCATTACAAAGGGAACTCTCGCCTCCATTACACAGTTTGACTGTATAAAGGGCTGAATGTTATACGTGTTCCATTCAGCGTGTGCAAGGAGAAAAATTACAAGAGCAACCTTTGACTTGCGCAGCACTGCTGCTGCATAAGCTGTGGCTCTTCTACTTTGTAACCCCTGAGGGGGGGTTAAAGGTGACTTTTGAAATCGGTTCAATTAGGCTTCGGCCTACACTCTGCTCCACCTGCAGAGCCCGGGCTCCAACAACGCTAGTTGCTGTCCGGAAGTGCTGGCTGCACAGAGCCAAACACCTCGCCAATGTGTCAGTGGGGTCCAGCACCGCCAGCTGTTCCCCTGCTGTGTAGCCGGCAACGTGTCCTGCAAAAGCCACGCAGACACAACAGACCCAAAGCTGCCGCCAGTGCAGGCTTCGGCCTACACTCCCCTCCCCCTGCTCCTCCTCCTCCTGCTCCTCCTCCTGCTGTCCCTGGGCTCTAACACACCGCCAGTTGGGGCCCAGATGTGCTAGCTGCACAGAGAAAAACACCAGCCAATGTGTCAGTGGGGTCCAGCACCGCCAGCTGTTCCCCTGCTGTGCAGCCGGCAACGTGTCCTGCAAAAGCCACGCAGACACAAGAACTGAAATTGAAGGGAACCTGTCCCCCCTCCCCCAGGCGTTTTTACGTTATCCAGCCACCTTGTACAGCGGTAATGCTGCATGTGTGCAAGGTGGCTCAGAAACGTATTCTCCTCGCACATGTGGAACTGAAAACACGTCTGAAATGTGTCCTCTGTGTGACCATTTAACCGTCCCGGTGGTGTGACTTTCCTTTGTAATGACACGCTGCAACCCCCTTGGTAGCGCTGCCCGTCTTCTGGCATCATTGTTTGGCTGCCTGCGCCTCTGCGGCCGCCCTGACCCACACAACGCCCCTCGGTGTCTTATTTATTGGGACTGCGAGGGTGTGATTCATGGGCAGGATCAGTGCATCAGTTCGCCTGTCCCTCCTCTCCTTCCGCCTTCTTCGGACTGTGCGGCTTCATGGCCGTGGCATGCGATAAGGGATCAGATGACGCCGCACAGTCTGAAGCGGGTGTAAGGACCCGAGTGTGAGAGGCCAACATATGTGCTGCGCCAGGCCCTGAATCCCAGCCCCGCAGTGTTTTAACAATGTTAAGACACTGCGGGGCTGGGATTCATGGGCATCGCGAACCGCACCGGCCGACATTACATGATGCCAGAAGATGGGCAGCGCTAACGGCGCTAGGCCAGGGGATAACACGACAGCGCAGACTCCTGTACAGCAAATAACAACGCTCGGGAGGCTGCACCCAGCACCAAGGTGGGATTCTTGACACCTGTGCTGCGTCTCATTACAAAGGGAACTCTCGCCTCCATTACACAGTTTGACTGTATAAAGGGCTGAATGTTATACGTGTTCCATTCAGCGTGTGCAAGGAGAAAAATTACAAGAGCAACCTTTGACTTGCGCAGCACTGCTGCTGCATAAGCTGTGGCTCTTCTACTTTGTAACCCCTGAGGGGGGGTTAAAGGTGACTTTTGAAATCGGTTCAATTAGGCTTCGGCCTACACTCTGCTCCACCTGCAGAGCCCGGGCTCCAACAACGCTAGTTGCTGTCCGGAAGTGCTGGCTGCACAGAGCCAAACACCTCGCCAATGTGTCAGTGGGGTCCAGCACCGCCAGCTGTTCCCCTGCTGTGTAGCCGGCAACGTGTCCTGCAAAAGCCACGCAGACACAACAGACCCAAAGCTGCCGCCAGTGCAGGCTTCGGCCTACACTCCCCTCCCCCTGCTCCTCCTCCTCCTGCTCCTCCTCCTGCTGTCCCTGGGCTCTAACACACCGCCAGTTGGGGCCCAGATGTGCTAGCTGCACAGAGAAAAACACCAGCCAATGTGTCAGTGGGGTCCAGCACCGCCAGCTGTTCCCCTGCTGTGCAGCCGGCAACGTGTCCTGCAAAAGCCACGCAGACACAAGAACTGAAATTGAAGGGAACCTGTCCCCCCTCCCCCAGGCGTTTTTACGTTATCCAGCCACCTTGTACAGCGGTAATGCTGCATGTGTGCAAGGTGGCTCAGAAACGTATTCTCCTCGCACATGTGGAACTGAAAACACGTCTGAAATGTGTCCTCTGTGTGACCATTTAACCGTCCCGGTGGTGTGACTTTCCTTTGTAATGACACGCTGCAACCCCCTTGGTAGCGCTGCCCGTCTTCTGGCATCATTGTTTGGCTGCCTGCGCCTCTGCGGCCGCCCTGACCCACACAACGCCCCTCGGTGTCTTATTTATTGGGACTGCGAGGGTGTGATTCATGGGCAGGATCAGTGCATCAGTTCGCCTGTCCCTCCTCTCCTTCTGCCTTCTTCGGACTGTGCGGCTTCATGGCCGTGGCATGCGATAAGGGATCAGATGACGCCGCACAGTCTGAAGCGGGTGTAAGGACCCGAGTGTGAGAGGCCAACATATGTGCTGCGCCAGGCCCTGAATCCCAGCCCCGCAGTGTTTTAACAATGTTAAGACACTGCGGGGCTGGGATTCATGGGCATCGCGAACCGCACCGGCCGACATTACATGATGCCAGAAGATGGGCAGCGCTAACGGCGCTAGGCCAGGGGATAACACGACAGCGCAGACTCCTGTACAGCAAATAACAACGCTCGGGAGGCTGCACCCAGCACCAAGGTGGGATTCTTGACACCTGTGCTGCGTCTCATTACAAAGGGAACTCTCGCCTCCATTACACAGTTTGACTGTATAAAGGGCTGAATGTTATACGTGTTCCATTCAGCGTGTGCAAGGAGAAAAATTACAAGAGCAACCTTTGACTTGCGCAGCACTGCTGCTGCATAAGCTGTGGCTCTTCTACTTTGTAACCCCTGAGGGGGGGTTAAAGGTGACTTTTGAAATCGGTTCAATTAGGCTTCGGCCTACACTCTGCTCCACCTGCAGAGCCCGGGCTCCAACAACGCTAGTTGCTGTCCGGAAGTGCTGGCTGCACAGAGCCAAACACCTCGCCAATGTGTCAGTGGGGTCCAGCACCGCCAGCTGTTCCCCTGCTGTGTAGCCGGCAACGTGTCCTGCAAAAGCCACGCAGACACAACAGACCCAAAGCTGCCGCCAGTGCAGGCTTCGGCCTACACTCCCCTCCCCCTGCTCCTCCTCCTCCTGCTCCTCCTCCTGCTGTCCCTGGGCTCTAACACACCGCCAGTTGGGGCCCAGATGTGCTAGCTGCACAGAGAAAAACACCAGCCAATGTGTCAGTGGGGTCCAGCACCGCCAGCTGTTCCCCTGCTGTGCAGCCGGCAACGTGTCCTGCAAAAGCCACGCAGACACAAGAACTGAAATTGAAGGGAACCTGTCCCCCCTCCCCCAGGCGTTTTTACGTTATCCAGCCACCTTGTACAGCGGTAATGCTGCATGTGTGCAAGGTGGCTCAGAAACGTATTCTCCTCGCACATGTGGAACTGAAAACACGTCTGAAATGTGTCCTCTGTGTGACCATTTAACCGTCCCGGTGGTGTGACTTTCCTTTGTAATGACACGCTGCAACCCCCTTGGTAGCGCTGCCCGTCTTCTGGCATCATTGTTTGGCTGCCTGCGCCTCTGCGGCCGCCCTGACCCACACAACGCCCCTCGGTGTCTTATTTATTGGGACTGCGAGGGTGTGATTCATGGGCAGGATCAGTGCATCAGTTCGCCTGTCCCTCCTCTCCTTCCGCCTTCTTCGGACTGTGCGGCTTCATGGCCGTGGCATGCGATAAGGGATCAGATGACGCCGCACAGTCTGAAGCGGGTGTAAGGACCCGAGTGTGAGAGGCCAACATATGTGCTGCGCCAGGCCCTGAATCCCAGCCCCGCAGTGTTTTAACAATGTTAAGACACTGCGGGGCTGGGATTCATGGGCATCGCGAACCGCACCGGCCGACATTACATGATGCCAGAAGATGGGCAGCGCTAACGGCGCTAGGCCAGGGGATAACACGACAGCGCAGACTCCTGTACAGCAAATAACAACGCTCGGGAGGCTGCACCCAGCACCAAGGTGGGATTCTTGACACCTGTGCTGCGTCTCATTACAAAGGGAACTCTCGCCTCCATTACACAGTTTGACTGTATAAAGGGCTGAATGTTATACGTGTTCCATTCAGCGTGTGCAAGGAGAAAAATTACAAGAGCAACCTTTGACTTGCGCAGCACTGCTGCTGCATAAGCTGTGGCTCTTCTACTTTGTAACCCCTGAGGGGGGGTTAAAGGTGACTTTTGAAATCGGTTCAATTAGGCTTCGGCCTACACTCTGCTCCACCTGCAGAGCCCGGGCTCCAACAACGCTAGTTGCTGTCCGGAAGTGCTGGCTGCACAGAGCCAAACACCTCGCCAATGTGTCAGTGGGGTCCAGCACCGCCAGCTGTTCCCCTGCTGTGTAGCCGGCAACGTGTCCTGCAAAAGCCACGCAGACACAACAGACCCAAAGCTGCCGCCAGTGCAGGCTTCGGCCTACACTCCCCTCCCCCTGCTCCTCCTCCTCCTGCTCCTCCTCCTGCTGTCCCTGGGCTCTAACACACCGCCAGTTGGGGCCCAGATGTGCTAGCTGCACAGAGAAAAACACCAGCCAATGTGTCAGTGGGGTCCAGCACCGCCAGCTGTTCCCCTGCTGTGCAGCCGGCAACGTGTCCTGCAAAAGCCACGCAGACACAAGAACTGAAATTGAAGGGAACCTGTCCCCCCTCCCCCAGGCGTTTTTACGTTATCCAGCCACCTTGTACAGCGGTAATGCTGCATGTGTGCAAGGTGGCTCAGAAACGTATTCTCCTCGCACATGTGGAACTGAAAACACGTCTGAAATGTGTCCTCTGTGTGACCATTTAACCGTCCCGGTGGTGTGACTTTCCTTTGTAATGACACGCTGCAACCCCCTTGGTAGCGCTGCCCGTCTTCTGGCATCATTGTTTGGCTGCCTGCGCCTCTGCGGCCGCCCTGACCCACACAACGCCCCTCGGTGTCTTATTTATTGGGACTGCGAGGGTGTGATTCATGGGCAGGATCAGTGCATCAGTTCGCCTGTCCCTCCTCTCCTTCCGCCTTCTTCGGACTGTGCGGCTTCATGGCCGTGGCATGCGATAAGGGATCAGATGACGCCGCACAGTCTGAAGCGGGTGTAAGGACCCGAGTGTGAGAGGCCAACATATGTGCTGCGCCAGGCCCTGAATCCCAGCCCCGCAGTGTTTTAACAATGTTAAGACACTGCGGGGCTGGGATTCATGGGCATCGCGAACCGCACCGGCCGACATTACATGATGCCAGAAGATGGGCAGCGCTAACGGCGCTAGGCCAGGGGATAACACGACAGCGCAGACTCCTGTACAGCAAATAACAACGCTCGGGAGGCTGCACCCAGCACCAAGGTGGGATTCTTGACACCTGTGCTGCGTCTCATTACAAAGGGAACTCTCGCCTCCATTACACAGTTTGACTGTATAAAGGGCTGAATGTTATACGTGTTCCATTCAGCGTGTGCAAGGAGAAAAATTACAAGAGCAACCTTTGACTTGCGCAGCACTGCTGCTGCATAAGCTGTGGCTCTTCTACTTTGTAACCCCTGAGGGGGGGTTAAAGGTGACTTTTGAAATCGGTTCAATTAGGCTTCGGCCTACACTCTGCTCCACCTGCAGAGCCCGGGCTCCAACAACGCTAGTTGCTGTCCGGAAGTGCTGGCTGCACAGAGCCAAACACCTCGCCAATGTGTCAGTGGGGTCCAGCACCGCCAGCTGTTCCCCTGCTGTGTAGCCGGCAACGTGTCCTGCAAAAGCCACGCAGACACAACAGACCCAAAGCTGCCGCCAGTGCAGGCTTCGGCCTACACTCCCCTCCCCCTGCTCCTCCTCCTCCTGCTCCTCCTCCTGCTGTCCCTGGGCTCTAACACACCGCCAGTTGGGGCCCAGATGTGCTAGCTGCACAGAGAAAAACACCAGCCAATGTGTCAGTGGGGTCCAGCACCGCCAGCTGTTCCCCTGCTGTGCAGCCGGCAACGTGTCCTGCAAAAGCCACGCAGACACAAGAACTGAAATTGAAGGGAACCTGTCCCCCCTCCCCCAGGCGTTTTTACGTTATCCAGCCACCTTGTACAGCGGTAATGCTGCATGTGTGCAAGGTGGCTCAGAAACGTATTCTCCTCGCACATGTGGAACTGAAAACACGTCTGAAATGTGTCCTCTGTGTGACCATTTAACCGTCCCGGTGGTGTGACTTTCCTTTGTAATGACACGCTGCACAGAGAAAGTGCTAGCTGCACAGAGAAAAACACCTCGCCAATGTGTCAGTGGGGTCCAGCACCGCCAGCTGTTCCCCTGCTGTGCAGCCGGCATCGTGTCCTGCAAAAGCCACGCAGACACTTGCTCTTGTACCTTCTGCTCCCCATCCTGGTTCCAGTACCGTCAGCTGGTTCCGGGCAGAGCCTTTGGCTTAGGTGCCTCCCTTTGGTATCCGAGTTCCACCAACGTCAGGTGGTCCTTGGTAGTGCTTTCAGGCACGGGTACCTCCTGCTTAGTAACCGGGTTCCAGTAACGTCAGCTGGTCCTCGGTAGTTCCATTGGCTCTTGGACCTTCGGCTACCCATCCGGGTTCCAGCACCGTCAGCTGGTTCTCGGCAGTGTCTTTTGCTCTTGTACCTTCTGCTCCCCATCCTGGTTCCAGTACCGTCAGCTGGTTCCGGGCAGAGCCTTTGGCTTAGGTGCCTCCCTCTGGGTATCCGAGTTCCACCAACGTCAGGTGGTCCTTGGTAGTGCTTTCAGCACAGGTACCTCCTGCTTAGTAACCGGGTTCCAGTAACGTCAGCTGGTCCTCGGTAGTTCCATTGGCTCTTGGACCTTCGGGTAGCCATCCGAGTTCCAGTTCCATCAGCTGGTTCTCGGCATTTTCTCAGCCTTCTTGTACCTTCTGCTACATTTCCAAGTTCAAGAGACTAAACACAATGACCCAGAAGACCACCCCTAAGATGACGACGACACCAGAGACGACAACCACCGTGATGACGACGACCCTGGAGACGATGACCCCGAAGACCACCCCGATGACGACGACCCCGGAGACGACGACCCTGAAGACCACCCCGATGACGACGACCCCGGAGACGACGACCCTGGAGACGACGACGACCTGGAAGACCGAGAAGCAGAAGAACAAGAGGCTGCAGAACAAAGAGCAGAAGGACATTAAGCATAACACAAAATATCAGAGCAAAAAATATTATGTAAATTATAAGCAGAAGAAGACTAAGCAGTGTATGGGGGTGAGTCCGTTCCTCCTCGTGGTGCCCCTGGATAAAGCCTGATGCTGCAGGCCAAACTGAACGCGGACAAATGTAACTGTTTTGTGACAGGCAGAACGGAAGGTGTAATCTTCAAACTTTTATAGATAACAACTACGGGAATGCCTGTCACAAATAAGAATATGATGAAGAAGTTGAATATGATGAAGATAATAGTAAAATAAAAAGAATATGAACAATGTAACCCAAAAAATAATAGGTAGAAGATGAAGAAGAAGATGAATAAGGTGAAGAAGTTGATGTCAAAGAAGCTGATGATGAGGATAATTAAGAAGAAAGCGTGGGAGAAGTAAAAAAGAAGGTGAAGGGCGTGGAAGTAGTGAAACATCAATATCTGACATAAAAAAAAAAAAAAAACATAGTCAAATTCTTTCTAACGCCGAACTTCATAAAAAAAAATAAAAAATCCTGCTATTCTATTACATTGGGCTAAACCTCTGTCCCTTTAATATCTCCGCCACGTCCCCCAATACATCCTACAATATTCTTAGTTGTTTTCCTTCATGTAGAATGAACCTACAAGTGTATAAAGGGTTTATTTTAATTCCGATATTTTCGTCCCATTGACTTGCATTGGGATCGGGTATCGGTATCGGATTGGATTCCGATACTGTGACGGTATCGGCCGATACTTTTCGATACCGATACTTTCCGATATCGGAAAGTATCACTCAACACTAATCACCACTAAATCCAGGGTGGCCAGGTGTTATAACGAGCATTTATAAAGCAAAAAAATAATATGTATTCCCCCCACACCCAAATAGGGATGTTTTGGTCCCACCCCAGGAAAGCCCTAAATCGAGTAGAAATGTCTACTTTTGGGCTTGGTTTACCTAAACCTTGCTTCCTTTTAGACTGGGACATGCCTATATTTATGACAGTTCTAGCAAATTGAAGACCTATGCTATGGCATTTGACACCAGTGATCATCCCCAACTGGTGGAGATCCATTCAGTCCAAACTAAAGATAAGCAAATCATTTCTCAAGATCTGCTCCATCGGGAAGGTTAGTACTCCATGACCTTGCACTACCCGCCTACTATGTGCCGCAGCTCCTCTTTTGATTAGCTTGCCTAGCAGGACATCATTTCTGTGGCGTGATGGACACACAAGGTCAGGCCAGCTAATCAAAAGAGGAGAAGTGGATGCCGTCAGGAAGTTGGCGGTTCACATTTCTCCCGCTACAGAATTCTGACCTTCTCCCTGGACAAGTATCCTGCTAATTTATTTACTCATCTCTAAACCAAACTATTCTTCCTTGATACTGACGCCCACATTACTGTAGATCCTATATACACATATATATATAATGCCTGATACATTTCATGTCCGTACATCTCACCTGACATTGACCAGGATGTCAAAAGATTTTAGAGACTTGACATTGCAGACGTCTGGCATGGTAGATACTGAAATGGTAAATGGCGCTTCACCCTCAGGATGTGGCACATTGTACTTCAGGTTTGTCTGAAACACAAAGCGTGAATCTGATTAATATAATGCAATTATATAGACCCCCGACTGAAAGACGCAGCGCTCCCACACATTCTGACATGATGATGGCTCATTTTGTTTTACTCAAGCAACAAGATCTCAAGGTAGCCGAAAAAAAGAGATTCTCCAAAATGAATATGGGTAAAGAAAGGTGCAGAAAACTGTACCTGCTTGAAGAAGACCCCTGTTTGGGTCAAAACGTTGGCATGTTAGATTAATTAAGATTTGATTGAATCGCACAAAGCCGGGTACGTGCTTTCACATCTTCTCTGTATGATTTGTTGTTCAAATTAGGTGCGTATTGGGGGTCTTTCTTCTCAGTAGCAGTATCATATAAAGTGAGGGTGACTCAAATTGGCCTTTCACATTAGATAGATCGGTCCAGACGAATAAGTAGCAGTCCTACTACCCTGTAATGTCTTCTATTAAAGGGTCAATTCCATCTTCATAGATGGCTACTGTTTGTAGATACAACCACTCTTGCAATTTACTACTTATTAAAATTTGCAGCCTTTCTTGAGATATTAACACTTTTGTTTACAGCTTGTTACCTAGGAGACCGACCACCACTGCTGTTCTGCTTGTAAGCTCTGCGCTGATTAGGAGGTAACAGCCCTCCTGCCCAGCATTAAAACAGTGCTTACAGGCACAATCGAAAAGTGCTTGTAAGTACTTTGCCTGTTCTAACAGTGGTGGTCGGTCTCCAAGGTAACAAGCTGTAATCAAAAGAAAACTGATCATTTCTAAAGAACGGTTGAAAATTTGAATAAGTAAATTGCAAAATTGCTTGTATTTTCAAGTTTTTTCCAACAATACCCATTTATGAAGATGGGGATATTAACCCTTTAAGATAAACAGGGCTGGACATGTTGGATTTTAACATGTGTGATCCTTCAACCAGGAACTAAGTGTTGTCAGATCTCTTGGGATCGCTAGTGCTACTTATACTTGACCACTATAATTATTTTAACCAGCGGTACAGGCAGCAGAATTTACATTCTGCCACATGTAATCAATGTCTGTAGGAGCTCTGCCACATCATTTTGGAGCTGTTCTTTAAATATTTTCCCAAGTCCTATATTTAGGAAGGGCTTTTGGAAGTCCAGAGTAAAAGCCTCATTCACCCTTCCTATAATTTGGACTTCTATATTTTCATTTGAACAAGAGGTGCCTGTACACATTAGAAGAACCTTGGCCAACTTTCGGCAGAACCGGACAACCGTACAATGTGTGTCAGGGTGTCCCGACAAATCCAAGATGACACATATTGGGAGGAAATAAGAATTGGGCATGTTGAATTTTAACATCCCTGATCCTTTGTGTTCTCAGGAGCTTCTTACCTGTAAATACACACAGCCGGATCCGCTGACCGTGGCGGTATATTCTCCGGGTACAGTGGATAAAGGAACCTTCTGCACGAGGAGGCGGTTAGAGTCTTCAACGTTGAATTTTGCAACTTGAGCATTGTCTAAGCTCAAAGTGACTACTCTGGGACCATCATGGCTGACAGCATGATAACCGTACAAAGAAAGTGCCTGAAGAGCAACGACTGTGTCCTGGCCAAAAAAAAACAAAAACACAAAACATATTGAAAGCCGAGTCTGATGGTGCGGATAAACTGAAGGTTAAATGTAAGACTTTAATGAACATTCAGCCGCTCGACACTTGGGATCAGGAGAGAAATACTTGCTCTTTTTGACGGACTGGATGATGCATCATGGATGTCCCCATATCCCATTCCCTTCATCCCTTCCCATCCCACGGGTGAACTTGATGGACATATATTTTATTACAACCATACTAGTCAACTAGAATAATTTCCTACAGACCTCCTGACTCAGCGGCACAAAGAACGTTGGTCAATCCTGCCGAATGGCCGCTCAGTCCTATTCTCTTATATGGAGCTGGACTTGCAATACCTGACACAACCCATACACAGTGGTGGTGCTGTTTTGGGAAAAGTTTTTCAAATCCTGGACAACCCCTTTAATACTGTGTGACTTTTGAAAGGACTGGGATAGGATGTAATTTCATTTGAGCACAAGGTGGTGATCATAGTTGTGATGTCTACCTGGGTAGATGAAAACCCTCCAGTGGGGTTCTGTTGTTCCATGAGCCAGGTGACAACTTTAGTGGCGGCGGTCAGGTCTTCGGCCGTGACATCGGGTTTGGACAGCATGGACAGCAGCACGTAGGAGGTCATTTCTACCTCGATAGAGGCGGCTCTTCTATGAGGGGCTCTCCGTTCTCCCAAATTATCTGATAATTCTGGGCGATGCCAATGGACTGTATCATCTGGAATATGAGGGATACAACATATAATGTATCGCTAATACCTATCCTGGATAGTGCTAGATTTTGGCCCACAGATCACACCCCAGGGCTTCTTTATATCAAATCACTTTATCTCTTAATTAGAGAGAGATGTCATTATTGCTATTAGAGAAGATAGGAGCTTGGACCAGACCAGCTCACAAATAAACCTGACGCCCTTACAGAGCTACTCTCTATCTATAACGTATCGGAAGTTAAAAGAAATTGGAACTCCCCTTTAAGGGTTTGTTCACACTGCGTTTTTTCAAGAGTGTTTTTTTTTGTTATTGCACCAAAAAAACAGCTGAAAAATCACTCATAAAACTCAAATACTCTTTCTAAAGACTTCCATAATTTCCTTTTCACATGTTCAGTCTTTCAAGCCTTTACGCGCTTCTAGTTCCCAAAAACGGTAAGTGGTTAAAAGAAGTGAGCGGGAGCACTCTACGGGTATTTTCTGCTATGAAGTCACTCCAAACTTTAAAATAGAAGTCAATGGGAAAGCAAAGAAAAAAAAATCTAAGACGTCTTTTTGACTGGGTGATTCATAGCCTAATGGATTTAAAAAAAAAAATCTCCAGCAAAATAACCTTTTAAAATTGCTAATAAAATAAAAAGCTCACAAAAACATTTACAGAAAAGGTTTTTGAGTGACAAAAAAAAAATGCAGTATGAACATATCCTAAGAGTTCATGCACACAGCAGAGTCGTAAGCACAAAGCATGCATGGCGGCACGTGGCGGCACTCTATGTGGCACCATATGGCTCTATTACAAAGGCATTCTCCCATAGAAGCAATTGGGTAAATAGCTTACACATTAGACTTGTTGGCCAAACCAGATGATTTTGGTGGGACCAGCTGATGATCTAATGTGACCATGATGTTCACCCATGGTTTGTTGCAAGGAAAAAAAAAAGTATTGGGCAATTCCCAAGATGGTAAGTTAGAATGAAGGATAACTCACTTGTCCATTCTTTCTAGTGATCCCAGCGATCTGTAAGAAATCCTTCATCCTCAGGATATGGGATAACCCTTAAAATTTCCACATGCCAAAACTTTGCCCTCTCCCCGTCAGGAAGACATACACGTTTGGAGGTCGAGAGGAACAACTGTCCTACCGGCATCTATAGACCCACCCTTACAAGTCTGTACAACCTGCTCCATCAAACACAGTTTCTTTACATACTACAATCACGCACCTTTCCTAATGGCCTTTTCTTCCAGGGATTGAAGGAGACGAGAACGAAGCTCCATTTTTCCAGCGAGAGTAAAGGCATAAGCCATTAATGCTTGTGTATATATGTTGTTTTCACCATTCATTGCGCTCTCCAGGCAGAATAACGCATTTCGGACTACAATGTTCTGCGGAGAGAATCATTTGATTTACACGATCTGTATATACCAATAATTCCTGGTCCCCATCATTTACCCTTCCCAGTTTATGGATTTCAAATGTCACTGAAAACTATTATTTCAGAAATCAATAACACACATGAAAATAAGCAACTTTGTAATAAATCTTATCAGAGAAATCTGCTTCTCTCTCCTCCTGGACTGATCTTTCATTCTCAAGTCAAAGGTAAAATCTGTATTCAGTGCATATACACTTTCCCATTTCTGAGATACGAGATGACACTTGGTGCTTTAAAATTTCCATTGATTCACAATTGGTGTCACTTCATTACTGGACAGGTCGATTTCACGGAAGTATGATTGACTTGGAGTTACATTGTGTTGTTTAAGTGTTCCCTTTGTTTTTTATGAGCAGTGTCTATTAATATCTTTAGTAAACTCCAATGATGGAGGACATAATCAGCGCAGCTCCACATACAGGCTAAACATTCATACCTCCAGTTTAGTTACTCAGTAAAAACCCTCTCTATCCCTCCCAAATAATAGAGCTATGATAATTCAAGGGTTTAGGCTACATTCACAAGGCAACCACAGTAGAAAACCTACATCGAAATCTGCAGCTTCTTTTCTCCTCTTGGACTGAAATTTCATTCTCAACATTCTCAACATTCTCAAATCACAGGTAAAATCTGTCTTCAGTGAATACAGACTTTCACTTTAATGAGATGGGAGATGACGGTTGGTGATCATAAAGTTCTATGGAGAATTGTAACTGCTGTTTGACAACTTGCAGCAGAATGTCCGTGTTCCTCTAGCTCCTCCCTAGAATGTCTGTGAGTTCCTCTAGCTCCTCCCTAGAATGTCTGTGAGTTCCTCTAGCTCCTCCCCTCTACAGAATTTAGACAGCAGGTAGAATGGCAATTAGGAAGACAACACATATAAAAGGAGTTTTTCTGCAGGGAGTGACCACAGACCATTTCTCTGTTCTCATCTTTTTTGGCTGTTGTTTTGGTCACTTTTACATTTTGTCATTGCTCTCATACCTAGAGGTACTGTACAGTAGCATAAGGCGGTGTCTACAACCGAGAAGTTGCTCAGGTAGTGCAGCTCATCCAGGATGGCACATCAATGCGAGCTGTAGCAAGAAAGGTAGGTGTCATGTCGGACACTGTTCAGACCAGGTCGTCTGACAGACAGCGGTAATTCCGCGTTTGACCACTGTTTGCTCATTGGCGTCGGCTAGTTTTCGTCTGGCTTCTCCGGGGTTAATTTATCTGATCCTCGGATTGGAGGCTGGGCCATGCCCATTTCCTTTAAATGGTTCTCCTGATCTTTGGGCGTCGCTGATTATAGCTTCTGTCTTATCCGTAGTTATCTCGGTCCGGAGTGCAGAGCTGGTTGTTGGAGAATCGTTGCTGGTGGTGTATTTTCCTTTGTCTTATTTACTCCTTCCTATATTAGTATTTATTTTGCCCTGCACCTTTATAGTGTATTCCTGATTGACTGCGGCGTGGTGTATATTTTCCTTTATCCTTGTTTGTTATAACTGTGGGTATTGGTCTATTGCATTCACTGGGTGGTGGGCGGTGGTGTTCAGTCTAGGGCTGAATCAGGAGTCTGGGTGAGGGTGGAGGCCTGAACATGCACACCTTCAGTGTAAACTTCAGGTAGAGGGTCAGACAGGGTTTCCCTAGTCTGAGGGAAATTGCAGGGGCCCGGGTTATTAGCTCTCGTCCTCCTTGTATCCCCGTGACATTAGGTGTGTCTGTCAGCACAGTGTCCAGAGCATGGAGCAGATACCAGGAGTCAGGCCAGTACACCATGAGACATGTAGGGGGCTGTAGGAGGGCAACAACCAGCAGCAGGACCGCTACCTCCTCTTTTGTGCAAGGAGGAGCAGTGCTAGATCGTTGCAAAATGACATCCAGGGGCCACTAACATCCATGAGTCTGCTCAAACTGTCAGAAACAGACTCCATGAGGGTGATATGAAGGCCTGACGTCCATAAGTGGGTGTTGCACTTACAGCCCAACACTGTGCACGGTGATTGGCATTCGCCAGAGACAATAAGATTGGCAGATTCGACATTGATGCCCTGTGCTCTTCACTGATGAGAGCAAGTTCATACTAAGCACATGTGACAGACATGACAGAGTCTGGAGACACCATGGAGAAGGTTCTGCTGCCTGTGACATCCTCCAGCATGACCAGTTTGGCAGTGGGTCTGTAATGGTGTGGGGAGGCATTTCTTTTGGGGGCCGCACAGTCCTCCATGTGCTCGCCAGAGGTAGCCTGACTGCCATTAGGTACCGGGATGAGATCTAAAGACCCATTGTGAGACCATATGTAGGTGCACTGACCCCTGCAGGAGAGAGGGTCAGGGAGCTTGCAAAGTAGCAGTACATCTGTCCAAATGAGGCTAAGTCCAATAAGTTGAAGACACAAAAGAGCACAGCGAGGTCAAAAATACTCTGTTGTAAAAAAATCACAGTAATCAGCAAGTGCTAGTCAAAAGATGTAAAGAAAACAGGGTATTTAGTTGATACGTTTTTTTTGCAAAAAAATGTATACTAAGCTGCTCCACCAAATGTTTCTGGTTCTGAGTCCAATAAGTTGCAGGTGGGTGCCGGTCCCGCTGGTAAGCGCAGCCGCAGTAGTAGACAAACAAGGGATTTCATCTGGCACTCTGGAATCCGTGAGTAAAATCAAAAACTTTTATTGGGCATATCAAGCCATAGATAAAAGAATAAGAACACCTGATGTGTTTCTGATGCGGTAAAAGCGCCCTTAATCATAGGATACAACAACGGCAAAAAAATGTGATCATATATAGAAACATTAAACTAATCATAGCCAGCAATAGTAATTGCATTAATATGAACGAGGAGTGTGCCACGCCAACGTCACAAGCCTTAGTGCAGAAACAAAAAACATATTAATATGTATAAAATAAATCATTTCTGAAATTTATACTTTTTGGGCATTTGATATCCAATTTAAGGATTACAATAATTCTGAAACCTCTTCACAACTGATGGAGCAGCCTTCGATACAAGCAATAAATCATCCACGTACCTCCCAAACCAATTGACTGCACTGGAAAAAGAATTAGCCTCAGTGAAAATGTAGAGTTCTTCCCACCATGCCATATACAGAATGGCAAGGGATGGGGAGAATCTCGTACCCATAGGGGTGCCTAGTATTTGCAAATAGAATTGGGAATCAGAGATGAAAAAATTATGATTCAGGAGATATGAAAGAGATTTGATGATGAAATATCTAAGATTAGATGAATAGTTAGTTACCGTATCTGTCCAAATGGTGTTGAATAGCTTTGATTGGTAAATGATGGGGAATGGTAGAGTATAAATTAATAACATCACATGTTTGAAATGTAAAAGGGTCTTCCTATCGAAATTGCTCAAAAACCCGTAAAACTGAGAAAGTATTTTTAAGATAGCCTGGGATTCTAGTCACTAAAGGATGAAGGTGTTCATTGACCAATAAACTTAAGTTATCATTGAGGGACCCTATGCTGGAAATTATGGAACGAAGTGGTGGAGGAATAATTTCCTTGTGGGTCTTAGGTTGACCATGAGAAATAGGAATAACCGGGTGGTCAGGGAGAAACCAAGTGCGGGTTTTGTTACTAAATAAACCCATGATGAAGGCACTGATGCTATGGACTGGCCTGGCCAGTTCCCAAACCTGAATTCAATCGAGCACATCTGAAACATCATGTCTCGTTCCATCCACCACCGCCACGCTGCACCACAGAATGACCAGGAGATGATTGATGCTTTTATTCAGGTCTGGGAGGAGATCCCTCAAGAATATCCGCCATCTCATCAGGAGTATGCCCAGGCGTTGTAGGGAGATCATACAGGCACGTGGAGGCCACACACACTACTGAGCATCATTTCCTTGACTTGAGGCATTTCCACTAAAGTTGGATCAGTCTGTGATTTGATTTTCCACTTTGATTTTGACTATCATTCCAAAACCAGACCTCCATGGAATATTAATTTTAATTTACATTGATCATTTTTATATTTTATTGTTCTCAACGCATTCCACTCTGTAATGAATAAAGATGTGTAACTGGAATATTTCATTCAGTGATATTTAGGATGCGGTATTTTAGTGTTCCCTTTATTTTTTTGAGCAGGGTACTAAAGACCGTGATTGAAAATACTAATAACAAATGGGTTGGTGTAGTGATCAAAACATAATATTCCAAAAAACAACTATTACCAAAGATACCTTTATTAGAAAATTATTAAAATTGTCATAGACAAACAACAAACCTTACAAACCTATAATTCATAAATTTAAAAACCAACACTTAGAACTATCGTTACCATATCCTACTTTGATGCACTTTCTTTATCTATTAGGGGTAATACCATATTCAATATTTTATATCCCCTTCCTACTTGGTGGCTGTTTGTACCCAAAATGCTAGTCGGCTCTACTACCCCCGGGACTACCACATAGCCCACATTTATATATATAGGGATTTGCCGCTATGAAATGTACAAACAGGGAAAGGATAATGCCTATTAAAAGAGCTGTGCACTAATGATACCCAATTGTCAAACCACCACAGATTTGTTATTCTATCTATGGTTATGTAACACAATAGTCTAGTAATACCAGATAATGCTTAGATACCCGCAATAACTGAAATGGGGGTGTAGTATGTTGTAAGGGTACTAAAGACTAACCTTATCAGTCCCTACTGCCCCTATCCCTGCCTAGCATGCGGAGGTTGGCACCCCTGAATAAAACACGCAAATGGCGCCCCCGGTCACGTCGGCTCACCCTCAGTAGCCCTATTTTAATAGACTTGGCCCATAAGCCAACCCACACTGGAATATTGGGTCCTAGAGAAGGGGATATCCTATAGGGGTATGGGATAATGTAGGGACAATTACTGATACAGGTAGGTATGTGGAGTGTTTAAAGAAACATACAATTAATGCACATAGACAATTATTAGTTGATGCCACAATGATCAATCAGGTAGCTGCACAAGGTCATGCCCAGTCCCCCTCTAGTTGATCAATGGCCAGACAAAGCCCTGCAGCATCTTTTGGTTCAAAACCATCTATCAAGTGCAGGTCAATATCATACTCATGTACTTTCTATTACACCAACAGACAACTCCTCCTTTGATTGTACCCTACCCTATACATACATAAGCCACCCAGTTCATAATGATAAAATGCATAAGTCTTATCTGGTGTTCAGATGAACATGTTCTGCCTCAACGCGTTTCCCTGCCCCGATATCAGTTCCTCAGGAGGCCGAGGGGGAGACCGCTATGTGGGGATGCAGCATACGGCCATAATCATACCCTGCTTGTAGGCGTGCAACATACTACACCCCCATTTCAGTTATTGCGGGTATCTAAGCATTATCTGGTATTACTAGACTATTGTGTTACATAACCATAGATAGAATAACAAATCTGTGGTGGTTTGACAATTGGGTATCATTAGTGCACAGCTCTTTTAATAGGCATTATCCTTTCCCTGTTTGTACATTTCATAGCGGCAAATCCCTATATATATAAATGTGGGCTATGTGGTAGTCCCGGGGGTAGTAGAGCCGACTAGCATTTTGGGTACAAACAGCCACCAAGTAGGAAGGGGATATAAAATATTGAATATGGTATTACCCCTAATAGATAAAGAAAGTGCATCAAAGTAGGATATGGTAACGATAGTTCTAAGTGTTGGTTTTTAAATTTATGAATTATAGGTTTGTAAGGTTTGTTGTTTGTCTATGACAATTTTAATAATTTTCTAATAAAGGTATCTTTGGTAATAGTTGTTTTTTGGAATATTATACTAAAGACCGTGGTCTGTTTATAAAAAAGGTACATTTATTGTTTTTTCCCCTTACATACCTGAGAAAGGCCACCATGGATGAAAGAAAACCTTGTGCACTTACCCTTGCAGATAATGGATATTCCAATAATGCTATGGTAATATATGCAGCCAATGTAACTTCATCATTTACTCCACCCTACAGGAAAAATGCAAATTACACTTAGATCAACACAGATCTCCTACATAAAGTGCGCACATAATAGTTTTGACTGATGACGTGGAAATGTTGGCGTTGTAGTGTGAGCTTTTATATATATATCTATATATATATATATATATATATATATATATATATATATATATATATACATATATGTATATATATATATATATATATATATATATATATATATATATATATACATATATATATATATATATATATATATACTTGGAGGTTATATATATATATATATATATATATATATATATATGTATATATACACACTCACTCGGACCCCATCTACAATTCTCTATCTCCCATTTCCTTTTCTTGTGCTCACCTTCATCGCATTGTTAAAGAGATAACCAACATTTTGGAAGCAGCCATTTTCCTTCTGGTGCCGAGTAAGCCATTCAAGAGCACCGCTCGTGTGTGCAGGATCGATGAAAATGTAAGGTTGGGCTCTGGCAAATGACTTCATGACAAAGGCCGTCAGCCTGCAAACAGACGTTGGATAAGAATGGAGTGTACGCCAACCATAGCTGAGCAACATAAAGACAAGATGTAAATGCAACACACGGGATGACAGAAATGGCCGATGCTGATGGCTCTGCACCCCGTCTTAAGATTTTCTTATTTATATTATTAAATGGGCCAATATTTAGTGGACTTGCTTTCCATCGTGCAGTAACATTACATAACATCTGCATCACTGGCATCCTTATGGCTTCGAGTATTGGGAGAAGAAAGTGGCACAGAAAATTCATGTAGTGCACATCAGAGGTCAAGATATACAGTGGAGGAAATAAGTATTTGATCCCTTGCTGATTTTGTAAGTTTGCTCACTGACAAAGACATGAACAGTCTATAATTTTAAGGGTAGGTTAATTTTAACATTGAGCGATAGAATATCAAAAAATAAAATCCAGAAAATCACATTGTATAAATTATATAAATGTATTTGCATTTTGCAGAGAGAAATAAGTATTTGATCCCCTACAAACCATTAAGAGTTCTGGCTCCTACAGATCTGTTAGACGCTCCTAATCAACTCATTACCTGCATTAAGGACTGCTGTCACCTTTAGAAAAGACTTCTATCCACAGACTCAATTAATTAGTCAGACTCTAACCTCTACAACATGGGCAAGACCAAAGAGCTTTCTAAGAATGTCAGGGTCAAGATCATAGACCTGCACAAAGCTGGAATGGGCTACAAAACCATAAGTAAGAGGCTGAAAGAGAAGGAGACAACTGTTGGTGCAATAGTAAGAAAATGGAAGAAATACAAAATGACTGTCAATCGGCAGTCGAAAGCCTGACCACTGCTCCATTCATTGCGGCCGGTAAAAGCTCAGCGGCCCCATAAGGAATGAATGGAGCCGTGGTGGTGTGCATGCTTGACCATGGCTCCATTCAGGCACGGCACTGCAGAGCTCCGTCCTCTGGCCTAGCTGGAACCCCATCCATCGCAAGTTATCACATATTCCATATACAGGAGATGACATCAAAAGATTTAAATAACCTTTTAAATTATATACAGTAGCTCTTTCATGATGAACAACCCACCAAGTCCATGGATGACATGGCCAGTGCATTGATCTCAGTGGGAAGTGTTGCATGACAATGAACACCACCCTTACAGCTGGTTGTTTAGGAATCCAGAAGATGGAGAATTTGTGAGTAATCTTTTTATTGGGAGACCCTTTATTTTTAACACCCCTGTAAACCCCCCAACCATCCTTCTTATTCCTACCAGGTATTTCCTGAATTTCCTCTTCTGTATCCTGGTCCAAATGCACTGTACGATCCATCACTGTGCTTATAAGCCAGTTGTTTCTGATAGCCTGTATAAAAATATTCAATCTCAGTTTTAGAAGAAAAATAAAACAGGCAAAGGCGGAAGGTAGACTTAAAGAATAAATTAACCTTTTTTTATAATTTTGTGCAGCACAGAAAAATATGGAAATGTGCAAGTCACTTGATTAAGGAAGCCATCTTCATAACTGTAAAAAAAATGCATTTAAGTGTTTCCCAAACCCCTGTGTTTCCCCAGTCTATTAGTCTGCTTTTAGCTGCATTGATATCATGTGGAGCACAAATGATGGCAGTGATGGGTCAGCTCAGCCCCTGTCTCACTAACTCTGGGGATAAGCTGCTCAGGAAACTGTTCTGATCAGCAGATCACTCAGATGAGGAAACAGGGGCTGACGCATCACTGCCATCATCTGTGCTCCACATGATATCAGTGCAGCTAAAGGAAGACAAACAGATTGAGGAAAAGCAGGAGTTTGGAAGCCATTTACATACAATTTGTTTTACAAGAACTAAGACAAATCACCTAATAATGAAATAGACAAAGTTTTATTAATTTCAAAATTATAACATAAATATGATAGTTTAGTTACTCTTTAAATGTTTATTCCCATCTCATAAGGTGATAGTACACTGCTGCAATATGCCATCTCCTTATGATCAGTGAGAGTCTGACCTCTGGGACCCCCACAGATCTTAAAGGGAATCTCTCAGTAGGTTTTTGCTATATAATCTGAGGACACATGAGGTAGGGGTTGAAATACAGATTTCACGGATGTGTCACATGTCAGGCTGTGTGCTGTTGTTTACTTACAATGAAGGTTTTATCATCTGGTGATTATCATTAAAGGGAACATGTCAGCCCCAAAATCGAAGGTGAGCTAAGCCCACCGGCATCAGGGGCTTATCTACAGCATTCTGTAATGTGCCGGAGCGTGAAGACAAGAAGAGGACGTCATCCTATGAAGATGGGAGGCCCCGGACCGGACCGCGACGCCCATCGGATCGGACTGCCCCCCAGGTGAGTATAATCTAACCTCTTTTTCTCATCTTTCAGGATACATCGAGGGCTTATCTACAGCATTCCAGAATGCTGTAGATAAGCCCTTGATGCCGGTGGGCTTAGCTCACCTTCGATTTTGGGGGTGACAGGTTCCCTTTAAAAGGAATACAGCAGCACGTTCTTGTTGGTCCGACTCCGCCCCTCCTGTGATAAGCAGTTCACTGTTTAAGGACTTTGTACCTGCAGAGCCTGGTGTGGGCAGGGTTAGCTTTCTCAGCTCTGCTGCATTGCTAAATCTAATAACTCTGATTGTGTCAGAACCGCTGCACCCAGTAAACTAAGTGAAACATCGTTGGATTCAGAGTCTCCTTGCCTATATCATGCTGCTCTCAGATGAGATAGCAAAAACCTGCCAACAGATTCCCTTTAAGAATTACAGTCATATGAAAAAGTTTGGGCACCCCTATTAATCTTAAGCTTAATGTTTTATAAAAATTGTTTTTTTTGCAACAGCTATTTCAGTTTCATATATCTAATAACTGTTGGACACAGTAATGTTTCTGCCTTGAAATGAGGTTTATTGTACAGAAAATGTGCAATCTGCATTCAAACAAAATTTGACAGGTGCATAAGTATGGGCACCCTTATCATTTTCTTGTTTTAAATACTCCTACCTACTTTTTACTGACTTACTAAAGCACTTTTTTTGGTTCTGTAACCTCATTGAGCTTTGAACTTCATAGCTAGGTGTATGCAATCATGAGAAAAGCTACTTAAAGTGGCCACTTGCAAGTTGTTCTCCTGTTTGAATCTCCTCTGAAGAGTGGCATCATGGGCTCCTCAAAACAACTGTCAAATGATCTGAAAACAAAGATTATTCAACATAGTTGTTCAGGGGAAGGATATAAAAAGCTGTCTCAGAGATTTAACCTGTCAATTTCCACTGTGAGGAACATAGTAAGGAAATGGAAGAACACAGGTACAGTTCTTGTTAAGGCCAGAAGTGGCAGGCCAAGAAAAACATCAGAAAGGCAGAGAAGAAGAATGGTGAGATCAGTCAAGGACAATCCTCAGACCACCTCCAGAGAGCTGCAGCATCAACTTGCTGCAGATGGTGTCACTGTGCATCGGTGAACTATACAACGCACTGTGTGTTTTTGCCGCCATGCATAATGCCTTTTTGTATGACCAAACAACTCAATCTTGGTTTCATCAGTCCACAGGACCTTCTTCTAAAAAGAAATTGGCTTCTCCAAATGTGCTTTTGCATACCTAAGCCGACTCTGTTTGTGGCGTGCTTTCAGAAACGGCTTCTTTCGCATCACTCTCCCATACAGCTTCTCCTTGTGCAAAGTGCGTTGTATAGTTGACTGATGCACAGTGACACCATCTGCAGCAAGTTGATGCTGCAGATCTCTGGAGGTGGCCTGAGGATTGTCCTTGACTGATCTCACCATTCTTCTTCTCTGCCTTTCTGATGTTTTTCTTGGCCTGCCACTTCTGGCCTTAACAAGAACTGTACCTGTGTTCTTCCATTTCCTTATTATGTTCCTCACAGTGGAAATTGACAGGTTAAACCTCTGAGACAGCTTTTTGTATCCTTCCCCTGAACAACTATGTTGAATAATCTTTGTTTTCAGATCATTTGACAGTTGTTTTGAGGAGCCCATGATGCCACTCTTCGGAGGAGATTCAAACAGGAGAACAACTTGCAAGTGGCCACTTTAAGTAGCTTTTCTCATGATTGCATACACCTGGCTATGAAGTTCAAAGCTCAATGAGGTTACAAAACCAAAAAAAGTGCTTTAGTAAGTCAGTAAAAAGTAGGTAGGAGTATTTAAAACAAGAAAATGATAAGGGTGCCCATACTTATGCACCTGTCAAATTTGTTTGAATGCAGATTGCACATTTTCTATTAGTACAATAAACCTCATTTCAAGGCAGAAACATTACTGTGTCCAACAGTTATTATATATATGAAACTGAAATAGCTGTTGCAAAAAAAACAATTTTTATAAAACATTAAGCTTAAGATTAATAGGGGTGCCCAAACTTTTTCATATGACTGTAGCTTTGCAGCTCTTGCTTCTCCCTGTATGCCATTGCTCCTGGTCTCCTGACTGTACAGATAGCTACAGCCGGCCATATTTACTTGTATGGGGGTGTGCTGCAGCGCCCCTGCATGGTGGGTGGCCAGGACATGCCTGTGCAGGGAATCTCTGTGAAAGGGCTGCACAGCTGTATGAACCCCTTGGCTCATTAATTCTCAGAATCGGTAGTGGTCCCAGAGGTCAGTCTCCCACCTATCACTTACCGATGGCACATCCTAGCAATATGCAATCATTTTATGAGCTTCAGGCCCATACCTCTTAAAAATAAATAGTACAAGAAAATCCGTTCCATTTTGATTATTTTGGGGGGGAGGGGAGAGTTGAGTACCAGTCTGCGTGGAGCCCACCTCCAGCAGGGGTACTGTCCCAACTTTTTGTGCGAGTTAGTAATGAAGTTAAATTATTTAGACACATAAAATGTATTAATGGATATCTCACAAATTTGCCATTTAGGATCGGAGGAGAAGTGAAGGACAACCCCACTGGCAATAGATGGGTATAGCTAGACTACCCCTGGGCAAAACTTAGGGGACCTTGTTACCAGACAGCAGTGGTCAGGTATCTGCATGGCATCATGGATGGATAGATAGATAGATAGATAGATAGATAGATAGATAGATAGATAGATAATAGATAGATAGATAGATAGATAATAGAGAGATAGATAATAGAGAGATAGATAGATAATAGATAATAGAGAGATAGATAGATAATAGAGAGATAGATAGATAGATGATAGATAGATAGATAGATAGATAGATAGATAGATAGATAGATACAGAGATAGGTAGATAGATAATAGAGAGATAGATAATAGAGAGATAGATAATAGATAGATAATAGAGAGATAGATATATAATAGATAGATAGATAGATAGATAGATAATAGATATAGATAATAGAGAGATAGATGATAGATAGATAGATAGATAGATAGATAGATAGATAGATAGATAATAGAGAGATAGATAGATAAATAGATAGATGATAGATAATAGATAGATAGATAGATAGATAGATAGATAGATAATAGATAGATAAATAGGTGCATAAGTGTTGTAGATATCGGTGGAAGGTCTGACGGTTTGTAGCCCAGCAGTCGATTGTATAAAGAGGCCAATGAGCCGCGTATCTCTTACCTGTGCTCAGGTAGCTCAGCGCTTTGGTTCTTATCTCTGGGGTAAGCTGATTCGTTTTATTAAGATACTCCAGAATATAGATATTAGGAGTGAACAGGACCATGTTTTGTTCTCCACATCCAAATGGCAGCTGGAGAAGGTTCCCCAAATTCTGCATTGAATTTCCCATGATATCCCCTAAAAGAAAAGACACATTTATCATTTCCAAAGGGTTGTATCAACTGGGTTCAAATGAGTCATTAAAAGACAATCATTTGATATGTAAGAATCGGAGATCAGATGTGTCTGTTGGGACATGATGGGGAGATGTTACTGACCAGAAATCCTCACTTAAATGGAGACTTTAGCCAAGACACAGGTCTCGCAACCAAAGAACGCTAAGTGTCAATGCTACACCGCATCGTAAGGCAAATGGACGGGGTCGCATTGCAATCCCGAGGTACTGCGACAAGCAAGTCGCAAAATATCCGACGTGGTTGGAGTTTTTTTGCAGTGCAAACCCATTCACTGATATTGCACTGTGATGTAGCAGCGACACCTAGCAAACTTTGGCGCCGTGTAGCCCCGGCCTAAAGGTGACCATACACCTAGAATAACTGCTGGCTGAACAAGCTTATTCAGCCAACAGCTATGCCTCCCGACCAACCAATACACATGTTCAGCTGCGTTGTTTATTTTCAATGGGAAGATGGGAGTAAGGCTAGGTTCACATTGTGTTAGGGCAATCCGTTTAGCGCTAGCGCTTGCGGATTGCGCTAACGCAATGTTCTTGTAGGGGCCGCGTTTAGGGGTCGCGCTAACGTCCCCGCTCTCGCAGATCCCCGATCTGCGAGAGCGGGGAACGGACCTCGGGCGCGCCGCGGACGCTGCAAGCAGCGTCCGAGGCGCGCTTCAAAAGAATGGCACATCGCTAGTGCGAGCCGAAAAAGGCACGCGCTAGTGATGCGCTACAGGCGAAATTTACATTGCTGTCAATGGGTGCGCTAACGGACCCGTTGCACGGCGTTAATTGCGACATTTTCGCCGTGCAACGCTGTCCGTTAGCGATCACCCACTAACGCAATGTGAACCTAGCCTAAGACATTGTCACACACCTGCGAAAAATAGGGATTGAACATATTGATATTCAACATGCCCGATCCTGCTTAATCCCATGTACATAATCTAGATGTCTGGTCCCACTCAAATTGATGCGTAATGTATGTTGTGCCTTAAGTTTTGAAAACTGTTTCCATATGTCATACCCTTATGTAGAGGACTCTGTTTGTGATTTATACTACTGGGGACAACACTGAAACTTACCAATAGCAGAGAAGTAAGCGCGAGGAGAACCTTCCACCACTTGTCCTGGAAGTTGTAGTGAGATCTGCTCAGAAGTCTCAGCGCCTAAGTAAAAGATTTAGTAAAAGTTATTTTATAGAACTTTTTATTACTTTAGAGATCACAGTGTAAAAGGACCTGTTTTAGTAGTAAAAAGTTTTACACAACTAGAGAACGCAGATCTGAAATGCCTCGTCAGGATGGAACATTGGCTGGACATGTAAGCCACTGATCCAACAGAGAAGGAATAAAGCAGTGGCACATCCAGTGCCGGGTTACCAATTAGGCATAGTAAGGTGCCACATCTTTTGCGTAATGAATGAAAAAAAATATTAATTTGATATTGAAAGAAATTCAGAATCTCATTGACGGCCCAGCTGGCTGACATTGGGGGCCAACTAGTGCAACAGAGCTCCAATGTGAACATTACAGCAAGGGACAGTGAAATGATGTTTCAGCTGTTGTCAGGTATATTCCAGAATTCACGAGTGGTAGAGGAAGGGAATCTATGGGATCGGATGTGGCAACTCTGTGACTGGCCAGAACGGGGAATGGAGGAGCGGACAGTGGCCGCAAGTTCTCACCGATTCTAGACCATAATAGAATATTCATGAGCAGAAGCTTCGGGAACCCGAGGTCAACCTTAGTTAATGTCCTTTTCTGGGTTATAATGAAATTTGATGAACTTAATTTTTGTTCTGTTTAATAAAATGTAATTTGCATGTTAAAATTGTTGTTGGTAATTTTAGTTTATTCGGAAATAATTTGCTGGGGAGGGGAGGAAAAGATTTTGACTACCCAAGGGCCTCCATGACTTGATGCATATAAGTGGCCATCACTCAATTCTAATGAGACATTTCAGAGCTTCATTTTCCAGAATCGTTCACGAAGACAGAGTAATTAGCAAGTAATCACCTATCCTGAGATGGGACAACACCCTTAAATCAATGTTGATTTTCCAATAATTATCTAAAATTCTCAACAAGTTTATACCTGCAAATTATTTACCTTTTCCACAAATCATGACATTCTGGGTTACTTCTTTTTCTATGCCCTCTGGCTACAATTACAAAAATAGAAAAAAAGTGTATATATTTTATATACACATACATAGAATAATTTTTACAATTCTTTGCTTCAATAATTTAATCCTATAAATTGATTGTTTTAACATTTAGGGACCAATTTTATTTTTATTATTTTGTGCCTTCGTTGGTCTAGTTTTTGGTGTTTATTTGTCTCTTTTCCTTTGTGCCATATTCTGTTTTTAGCTCTTTTTTAAAGTCTATTTTATGTGTGTTTGAATATATATACAGTATATATGTCTATAGCTGACGGGTTTTGAGGTCTACAGAAGTTTTCGGATGATTAAATCAATTGCTACTTTTTAAATAGTCCAAAAATTTGTTGTAAACGTCTTCTTTTGGAATCATTTTTGCACGCCAGATAGTTTTTCAAAATTTTATGATACACATCACTTATTTTATGTCTTTTATTATTTGGCGGAGATGTGTGTGAAATGTGGTGACTCTTCATTTGCTATTATGTATTACTAATGAGCTTTTTCCATAAGTCAGATTTGATGTTTTTGTGTAGTTTTGTGTGTTTCTTGACTTTTTCGTTTGCACCCAATTGATTATTCTATTTGTGCCTTTTTTGAAGACTCTTTTATGTGCTCTGGGTTTTTCTTTCCAGCTTTGTTTAGCAATTCCAGATCTTTTAGGCCGATTTATCAATTGCTTTTAAAAAAAGTCTCAAAATTTGGATCAATTTCACTTCAGGTTTATTTACGCCAGAATTTTTTTGATTCAACTTTTACGACTTTTGGCAGCAAAAGTCATATCATAAAAAAGGAAAGTAACAAAAAACGCAGATGATGATTCAGAGCCTAAATGAACACCACGTCTGAGCATTTGGTGTACAGTATACATTGGGAGCTTTATTTGACATATACTTTAGTGCCCCCCATAGGGCCCCATTCACCATAGTATGTTCTTTTATCTTCTGTCTGTATACCAGATGAGTTGCTTTGATCACCTTTTGGACTTTGGAATGTTTTAAAAACCTTTGAATAAACCTCAGAATTTTAGGAGCTGGAATTTCTTTTCTTTTTGCTTAGATTAACACATGTGGTCACACGGTTTCCTTGCTCCTGCACGCCTAGAGCCGACCAGGTGAGCTGGTTTAAATTTTTCCATGTATCTTGTCATATTGTACATGCCGTCCGTGATCTAGAGACGGAGAAGCTGAGCAGATTGATATATAGTTTTGTGAGAAAAGTTTCCATTTCCATATATATTTTATTCATTGAAATCCCAGGAGTTTGCATGTATAGGAGTCCAGTGGGCGGTCCTACTCAGTGACTGACAGCTCTCTGTGCATGCACATACAGGAAAGACTGTCAGTCACTGAATAGGACCGCCCACTGGATTCCTATACATACAAAAACCAGAGATATCAATTAACATAATATAAGCTTTACTGAAAATTTTCCCACAAAAAAGAAAGTCAATCTGATTAGTCCCTCCCACTCTATAACATCCCGCCTGCAGATCACATACAAGTCATCACATGACAAGTTCCCTTTAAGCACCTAAAAATATTTATCATTAATTAATTATTTATATAATTTCATATATAGCAGGCCTAGATTTTCTCAATATATATATATATAATTTCTTACATATTTTTTTTACATCTTAAAATTTTTTAGGTGCCTAATTGCTATTTTTTTTTTTTACACGCCGCTTCTTTTTTGTTATACATGTTCTATTATTTTGGTGTGTGGCAATTAAAAATACTAAATCTGTTTGCACAATATTCAGTCAATTTCTTTATGTTTGTGTCTATGATCTTTGATGCACTCAGTCACCTCCACTAAAATAGATTTAATAACGGTGTCCTTCCTGCCTTGTGCCGGAGCCACAATCTCATTGCCACACAGGCCTTCTCCGGGCAGAGTCTGCGCACTCACTGAAAAGGTCACTTCCCCTGAAATAAAGAGAACAAGTGAGTCGAGTGGGTTATTAACCCATATTAATATTTTACAGTGTGGGATCGGACTAGATCTTTCTGAGAAAATTTATAGAAACATGAAAACATATCATGTACAATGAAACCTTAGGATCTGGAGCTGCACATCAGAAAAGACAAGAACGATATCATTTCAAAAAAGCCCAAGTTTTTAAAATTGTATGTATAAATTACACTACCACCTTACACCTCTGGGGTCGTGGAGTAGGGTATGTTGTCCCCATGTGTGTGTTTGTTTCTTCTGGATTTTCCATCTTTCTCACCCCCTAAGACTAAGTTCAGATGATCGCTGAACTCTGCGGATCAATCACATCCATAATTTGCTCAGATCGCAGCTCTGAATGCTCGTCTGCATATCGGAAAGGTACAGGACCTGCCCACAAAATTACATGCCCTAGTCAGGCCAAACTAGCGCATGCTGCAATTTTTTCTACAGGGACTAGTCCATAGGATAACAGCGGTCCCTGTATGGTTCGTTGTGCACACAACAGCAAATGGCCCGAAAATACACATATATAGCATGTATAAGGGAATATAACCCCATTTTAAGATCCGCTACGAACAGGAACTGATGTAAGTGAATTACAAAAATAAGCTGGTGCCCAAAAAAATAAAAAAATGTCACCTAGAGAAGTTAGTGTCACCTCCCAGGACACGGTCACTCTGCTATTTGCTTCTACGCAGAAATCGTCTTTGTCGGTGAATAGATTTTTTGCTGTGAACTCATCAGATTTTTCCAAATTGACGTTTATCTAGAATATAAAAGAAGACAGTAGTTGAGTAGACCTAGAAGACATTAAAGGGATCAGGACTACTGATGAGCGAACGTGCTCAGGTAACATCTAATCCGAGCATGCTCGGGTGTTATCTGAGCATCTGGGCGTGCTCATATATTATGTCCGAGTCCCAGCAGCTGCATGATTTGCGGCTGTTAGACAGACAAATAGGCGATCCCCACGTGTTCAGGCTGTCTAACATCCGCAAATCATGCAGCCGTGAGGACTCGGACCACATCGGTCTCCAGTTGTTTTCCATGCCGAAGATTAAGAGCCCAATTTCATGGTAAGCTGGTTTGTTCTTCTTCTACATACATTGTCCACTTACCCTTATGGTTTGCTTCAGATAATTAAAAACAGTGGCTTTCAAAGTGAATGCCTCGCCCCGGATGGCTGAGAATGGTAAAGTGGTGTCCAGGAAGAAAGGCTGGAAAGTTACAAATGACGTTGGCTCTACGAGACCAAACCCCTCCTCCTCGGATGTACAGAACATGCCAACTTTCCATGTGGTGATACTGTCGGGCACGGTCAGCTTTAGATTAGAGTGTCCGATGGAGCTATGGAGAAATAACAGTACATCCTGTTCATCAATATGACGCACAAACCTCAGACTGTTTCAGAAAAGCTTCATGTTTGTTGCAGATGTAACTTGGCATGGGGTGAGGTACTTGTGTTCCACACCCCGGCATGCTACATGAAAATGCGGGTAGGTACTGGCTGGATGTGTGGAGTTTGTCCAGGGGGCGCTATACCCTTGCAGGCCACATGATCCCACTGACTTCGGCTGGCCAAGACCAGATGTTGAAAAGTTCAATGATTGAGACCACCGCTTAACAAGGAATGTCTTTTACTGAACAATGGCTTGGTGGGAATTATATACATTAGATAGCGGGTACATAACTTCATGAATGTTTCTCTTAATACATGGAACATCTTCATACACATATTCTCTATCTTTTTTACTTAGTCCTCTGTCTTCGTCACCACCTAGCATGGCACTTCAGGAACTTCCCTTCTCCCGAACAATGGTACTACAGCCAGTAAGGGAGAGTCCTGCACTTTCAACCTGTGGTTTCTACTTCAGCCCTCCATTTTCTCCTTAAGAGATCTGCCTGGCCACTATGGCCATTACTCAGCTTCTCTGCTGACCAACTCCTTGGAACTACTGGCCACGTGGGCACTCTCTTCGTCTCACTTTCCCTGTTCTGTTCCGTCCTGTTACCTTCTGGACTTGCAAGATCGGTATTATGTTGCTAGGTTTTCTGGCCCAGTTACCATCTCTAATAAATCATTCACTTCATCTATCACTTTTCCTCATCTCTACTCTGAATCTTGTATCTGTTGCCTCAGTCTGCGCTCACGTCAGGGAC
Organism: Ranitomeya variabilis; assembly: GCF_051348905.1. Lineage (NCBI taxonomy): Eukaryota > Metazoa > Chordata > Amphibia > Anura > Dendrobatidae > Ranitomeya > Ranitomeya variabilis. The sequence continues at coordinate 52,358,577 of NC_135235.1, read as the reverse complement.
ACCTACTTCATGAGGCTCTGCTCTATGGTCACACCATAGGTCTGCTCCATCGCGTGCTGGGCCCTATCTGACTTCCTGACAGTAAACTGTCTCTGTCAAATTTACTCTGGGCTAGTGCCAACTATGAACCGTAAGTCTCCCTACTGTTGGGCAAACTACAAAATCGTCACTAATAACACATGTCACAATACACATTACAACAACCTATGTGTCATCAAGGGAGAACGTGGGCAACACTTCCATCTTTCACAGGCTTCACCTTCAGCATTGCAAAAGGTGAAATATAGAGGATAAATTCACATTCCTGGGCTCCCACTATGTTCACAAACCTTACGTTGCCTGTATACAAGGGAGTCCAAATCACAGTATCAAGTCTGAACAGGCACAAATAGGGGGAGCCACGGTCAAGTGGGGCAGCCACATATCCCATATCTAGGGAGCAAACCCCCTTTGGCTAGGCATTACCAGCCTAGCTATTTTTCTAAGGTCTCACAGGTTTATGCTGGTGTGGCCTCGGATAATTATACCGTTTGGTATTCCCGACCTATGCACATGATATACAGGTCAATTTGATCCACCTTCCATTTCACATTTTTTGGACAGATTTATACCATGGAGTACTTGTGTATAATAGTTGTGGGCCATTCAGATGCATTATTCTGTATAGGTGTACTGGATTGATCTGCTTTTCTCTGGACAGATCTACTGTTGTGAACTATACTTCTTGGCTCCCTCTTGTGGTCACTAGTGATTTGGCACTTGGATTGTCTTTTACCAGGTTGGTACTCACCTGCTTCGTTAGGCCTGGGGTGTTGCTATTTAAACTTCCTGGATTCTCAGTCCAGTGCCTGGCATCGTTGTAATCAGTTCATTTCTGTTTGCTCCTGTCTTCAGGTCCTGGTTCTTTGCAAGATAAGCTAAGTCCTGCTTTCTTATTTTTTGTTATTTTGCTTTGTTCATATTTTTGTCCAGCTTGTACAAAATGTGATTCCTGATATTGCTGGAAGCTCTAGGGGGCTGATATTCTTCCCCCTCACCGTTAGTCGGTTTGGGGGTTCTTGGATATTCAGCGTGGATATTTTGCAGGGTTTTTTGCTGACCATATAAGTCATCTTACTATTTTCTGCTATTAGTCAGTGGGCCTCTCTTTGCTAAAATCTAGTTCATTCTTACGTTTGTCTTTTCTTCTTACCTCACCGTTATTATTTGTTGGGGGCTTGTATTACTTTGGGGTCTTTTCTCTGGAGGCAAGAGAGGTCTTATTTTCCCTGATAGGGTTAGTTAGTTCTCCGGCTGGCGCGAGACGTCTAGGATCAACGTAGGCACGTTCCCCGGCTACTGTTAGTGTTTGTGCTAGGATCAGGTATATGGTCAGCCTAGTTACCACGTCCCTATGAGCTGGTATTTATGTTTGCAGACTTTTTGCTGTAATCTCTGAGATCCTTGCCATTGGGATCATAACAGTATGCCAGGCCATGAATAGTTAATGCATTGCAGAAGTGGGATTAAAAGAAAAGGAGTTCTGAGGTTTTTTTCTTTTCTCCTCTTTCTTCCTTCCCCTTTTTCTCAGAGTGGCTGTAAGCTTTGCTGCAGACATGAATGTTCAGACCTTGATTACTAGTGTGGATCAGCTTGCTGCACGAGTGCAGAGCATTCAGGATTTTGTTGTTAGCAGTCCTATGTCAGAGCCTAAGATACCTATTCCTGAGCTGTTCTCTGGAGATCGATTTAAATTTAGGAATTTTAGGAATAATTGTAAATTGTTTCTATCTTTGAAACCTCGTTCGTCTGGAGATTCAGCTCAGCAAGTTAAAATTGTTATCTCCTTTTTGCGTGGCGACCCTCAGGATTGGGCTTTCTCGTTAGCGCCAGGAGATCCGGCATTGGCGGATGTTGATGCGTTTTTTCTGGCGCTCGGATTGCTTTATGAGGAGCCTAATCTTGAAATTCAGGCAGAAAAAGCTCTACTGGCTATCTCTCAGGGCCAGGATGAAGCCGAAGTGTATTGCCAAAAATTTCGGAAATGGTCCGTGCTTACTCAATGGAATGAATGTGCTCTGGCCGCAAATTTCAGAAATGGCCTTTCTGAAGCCATTAAGAATGTGATGGTGGGTTTCACAGTTCCTACAAGTTTGAATGATTCTATGGCGCTGGCTATTCAGATTGATCGGCGTTTGCGGGAGCGCAAATCCGCTAATCCTCTGGCGGTGTTGTCTGAACAGACACCTGTTTCAATGCAATGTGATAGAATCCTGACTAGAACCGAACGACAAAATCATAGACGACAGAATGGGCTGTGTTTTTATTGTGGTGATTCTACACATGTTATATCAGCATGCTCTAAGCACCTAACCAAGGTTGTCAGTCCTGTCTCCATTGGTAATTTGCAGCCTAAATTTATTTTGTCTGTGACTTTAATTTGTTCATTGTCTTCCTACCCTGTTATGGCGTTTGTGGATTCAGGTGCTGCCCTGAGTCTTATGGACTTGTCGTTTGCCAAGCGCTGCGGTTTTGTCCTGGAGCCTTTAAAAATTCCTATTCCTCTCAGAAGAATTGATGCTACGCCACTGGCGGAAAATAAACCGCAGTTTTGGACACAAGTGACCATGTGCATGACTCCTGAACATCGGGAGGTGATTCGTTTTCTTGTTCTGCATAAAATGAATGATTTGGTCGTGTTAGGTCTGCCATGGTTACAGACCCATAATCCTGTTTTGGATTGGAAGGCTATGTCGGTGTCGAGTTGGGGTTGTCAGGGAATTCATTGCGATTCTCCGCCGGTGTCTATTGCTACTTCTACTCCTTCAGAGGTTCCTGAGTATTTGTGTGACTATCAGGATGTATTCAGTGAGTCCAGGTCCAGTGATCTTCCTCCTCATAGGGACTGTGACTGCACTATAGATTTGATTCCTGGCAGTAAATTTCCTAAGGGACGATTATTTAATTTGTCTGTACCCGAGCATGCCGCGATGCGTTCTTATGTCAAGGAGTCTTTGGAGAAGGGACATATTCGTCCATCCTCTTCCCCTCTTGGTGAGGGATTCTTTTTTGTGGCCAAGAAGGACGGGTCTTTGAGACCTTGTATAGACTATCGGCTTCTGAATAAAATCACTGTTAAGTTTCAGTATCCTTTGCCACTATTCTCAGACTTGTTTGCTCGGATTAAGGGTGCCAAGTGGTTCACCAAGATAGATCTTCGTGGTGTGTACAACCTTGTGCGCATTAGGCAGGGAGATGAATGGAAAACTGCATTCAATACGCCCGAAGGTCATTTTGAATACTTGGTGATGCCCTTTGGGCTCTCTAATGCTCCTTCAGTGTTTCAGTCTTTTATGCATGATATCTTCCGGAAGTATCTGGATAAATTTATGATTGTTTATCTGGATGATATTCTGGTTTTCTCGGATGATTGGGATTCTCATGTAAGGCAGGTCAGGATGGTGTTTCAGGTTTTGCGTGATAATGCTTTGTTTGTGAAGGGCTCAAAGTGTCTCTTTGGAGTGCAGAAGGTTTCCTTTTTGGGTTTTATTTTCTCCCCTTCTGCTGTGGAGATGGACCCAGTCAAGGTCCGAGCTATTCATGATTGGACTCAGCCCACGTCTGTTAAGAGTCTTCAGAAGTTCTTGGGGTTTGCTAATTTCTACCGTCGCTTTATCGCTAATTTTTCTAGCGTTGTTAAACCTTTGACGGATATGACCAAGAAAGGTTCTGATGTGGCTAATTGGGCCCCTGCAGCCGTGGAGGCCTTCCAGGAGCTGAAGCGCCGGTTTACTTCGGCGCCTGTTTTGTGCCAGCCTGATGTCTCACTTCCCTTTCAGGTTGAAGTGGATGCTTCTGAGATCGGTGCTGGGGCTGTTTTGTCGCAGAGAGGCTCTGGTTGCTCTGTGATGAGACCATGTGCCTTATTCTCTAGGAAGTTTTCACCTGCTGAGCGGAACTATGATGTTGGTAATCGGGAGTTGTTGGCCATGAAGTGGGCATTTGAGGAGTGGCGTCATTGGCTCGAGGGAGCTAAGCATCGTGTGGTGGTCTTGACTGATCACAAAAATCTGATGTATCTCGAGTCTGCTAAGCGCCTGAATCCTAGAAAGGCTCGTTGGTAGTGTTGAGCATTCCGATACCGCAAGTATCGGGTATCGGCCGATATTTGCTGTATCGGAATTCCGATACCGAGATCCGATACTTTTGTGGTATCGGGTATCGGTATCGAAACAACATTAATGTAAAAATGTGTAAAAGAGAGAATTAAAATAAAAAATATTGCTATACTCACCTCTCCGACGCAGCCTGCACCTTACCGAGGGAAGCGGCAGCGTTCTTTGTTTAAAATTCGCGCTTTTCTTTCCTTACGTGAAGTCCCGGCTTTGTGATTGGTTGCGTCGCAGTCACATGGGCGACGCAACCAATCACAGCAAGCCGTGACGTAATTTCAGGTCCTTAAGGATTTTAAAATTACGTCCCAGCTTTGTGATTGGTTGCGTCGCAGTCACATGGGCGACGCAACCAATCACAAGCCGTGACGTCACGGGAGGCTGGACACGCGCGCATTTTAAAATGCGCACTTGTCCAGCCTCCCGTGACGTCCCGGCTTGTGATTGGTTGCGTCGCGATCAACCAATCACAAGCCGGGAGGCTGGACACGCGCGCATTTTAAAATGCGCGCTTGTCCAACCTCCCGTGACGTCCCGGCTTGTGATTGGTTGCTTCGCGATCAACCAATCACAAGCCGGGAGGCTGGACACGCGCGCATTTTAAAATGCGCGCTTGTCCAACCTCCCGTGACTTCCCGGCTTGTGATTGGTTGCTTCGCGGTCAACCAATCACAAGCCGGGAGGCTGGACACGCGCGCATTTTAAAATGCGCGCGTGTCCAGCCTCCCGGCTTGTGATTGGTTGACCGCGAAGCAACCAATCACAAGCCGGGACGTCACGGGAGGTTGGTCAAGCGCGCATTTTAAAATGCGCGCGTGTCCAGCCTCCCGGCTTGTGATTGGTTGATCGCGAAGCAACCAATCACAAGCCGGGACGTCACGGGAGGTTGGACAAGCGCGCATTTTAAAATGCGCGCGTGTCCAGCCTCCCGGCTTGTGATTGGTTGATCGCGACGCAACCAATCACAAGCCGGGACGTCACGGGAGGCTGGACAAGCGCGCATTTTAAAATGCGCGCGTGTCCAGCCTCCCGTGACGTCACGGCTTGTGATTGGTTGCGTCGCCCATGTGACTGCGACGCAACCAATCACAAAGCCGGGACTTAATTTCAGGTCCTTAAGGATTTTAAAATTACGTCCCAGCTTTGTGATTGGTTGCGTCGCAGTCACATGGGCGACGCAACCAATCACAAGCCGTGACGTCACGGGAGGCTGGACACGCGCGCATTTTAAAATGCGCACTTGTCCAGCCTCCCGTGACGTCCCGGCTTGTGATTGGTTGCGTCGCGATCAACCAATCACAAGCCGGGAGGCTGGACACGCGCGCATTTTAAAATGCGCGCTTGTCCAACCTCCCGTGACGTCCCGGCTTGTGATTGGTTGCTTCGCGATCAACCAATCACAAGCCGGGAGGCTGGACACGCGCGCATTTTAAAATGCGCGCTTGTCCAACCTCCCGTGACTTCCCGGCTTGTGATTGGTTGCTTCGCGGTCAACCAATCACAAGCCGGGAGGCTGGACACGCGCGCATTTTAAAATGCGCGCGTGTCCAGCCTCCCGGCTTGTGATTGGTTGACCGCGAAGCAACCAATCACAAGCCGGGACGTCACGGGAGGTTGGTCAAGCGCGCATTTTAAAATGCGCGCGTGTCCAGCCTCCCGGCTTGTGATTGGTTGATCGCGAAGCAACCAATCACAAGCCGGGACGTCACGGGAGGTTGGACAAGCGCGCATTTTAAAATGCGCGCGTGTCCAGCCTCCCGGCTTGTGATTGGTTGATCGCGACGCAACCAATCACAAGCCGGGACGTCACGGGAGGCTGGACAAGCGCGCATTTTAAAATGCGCGCGTGTCCAGCCTCCCGTGACGTCACGGCTTGTGATTGGTTGCGTCGCCCATGTGACTGCGACGCAACCAATCACAAAGCCGGGACTTCACGTAAGGAAAGAAAAGCGCGAATTTTAAACAAAGAACGCTGCCGCTTCCCTCGGTAAGGTGCAGGCTGCGTCGGAGAGGTGAGTATAGCAATATTTTTTATTTTAATTCTCTCTTTTACACATTAATATGGATCCCAGGGCCTGAAGGAGAGTTTCCTCTCCTTCAGACCCTGAGAACCATCAGGAATACCGTCCGATACTTGAGTCCCATTGACTTGTATTGGTATCGGGTATCGGTATCGGATTGGATCCGATACTTTGCCGGTATCGGCCGATACTTTCCGATACCGATACTTTCAAGTATCGGACGGTATCGCTCAACACTACTCGTTGGTCATTGTTTTTCTCTCGTTTTGACTTTGTGGTCTCGTACCTGCCTGGTTCGAAGAATGTTAAGGCTGATGCTCTTTCTAGGAGCTTTGTGCCTGACTCTCCTGGAGTCTCGGAGCCAGCTGGTATTCTTAAAGAGGGAGTAATCGTGTCGGCCATATCTCCTGATGTGCGACGTGTGTTGCAGAGATTTCAGGCTGGTAGACCTGACTCTTGTCCACCCGACAGACTGTTTGTTCCTGATAAATGGACCAGCAAAGTCATTTCCGAGGTTCATTCCTCGGTGTTGGCAGGGCATCCGGGAATTTTTGGTACCCGAGATTTGGTGGCTAGGTCCTTTTGGTGGCCTTCCTTGTCACGGGATGTGCGGTCATTTGTGCAGTCCTGTGGGACTTGTGCTCGGGCTAAGCCTTGTTGTTCTCGTGCTAGCGGGTTGCTTCTGCCCTTGCCCGTCCCGAAGAGGCCTTGGACACACATTTCCATGGATTTCATTTCTGATCTTCCGGTGTCTCAAGGAATGTCTGTCATCTGGGTGGTGTGTGATCGTTTTTCCAAGATGGTCCATTTGGTACCCTTGCCTAAGTTGCCTTCCTCTTCCGATCTGGTTCCTTTGTTTTTTCAGAATGTGGTTCGTTTACACGGCATTCCGGAGAATATCGTGTCCGACAGAGGATCCCAGTTTGTGTCCAGATTCTGGCGATCTTTTTGTGCTAAAATGGGCATTGATTTGTCGTTTTCATCTGCCTTCCATCCTCAGACTAATGGTCAAACGGAGCGAACTAATCAGACACTGGAGGCTTATTTGAGATGTTTTGTTTCTGCGGACCAGGATGATTGGGTGACCTTCTTGCCATTGGCGGAGTTTGCCCTTAATAATCGGGCTAGTTCCGCTACTTTGGTTTCGCCATTCTTCTGCAACTCTGGTTTTCATCCTCGTTTCTCCTCGGGTCATGTTGAGTCTTCTGACTGTCCTGGGGTGGATTCCGTGGTGGATAGGTTGCAGCGGATTTGGAATCATGTGGTGGACAACTTGAAGTTGTCACAGGAGAAGGCTCAGCGTTTTGCCAACCGCCGCCGCGGTGTGGGCCCCCGACTTCGTGTTGGGGATTTGGTTTGGTTGTCTTCTCGGTATGTCCCTCTGAAGGTTTCCTCTCCTAAGTTTAAGCCTCGCTTTATTGGTCCTTATAAAATTTTGGAAGTTCTTAACCCGGTTTCTTTTCGTTTGGATCTTCCGGTGTCATTTGCCATTCACAACGTGTTCCACAGGTCTTTGTTGCGGCGGTACGTTGTGCCTGTGGTTCCTGCTGTTGAGCCTCCTGCTCCGGTGTTGGTTGAGGGTGAGTTGGAGTACGTGGTAGAGAAGATCTTGGATTCTCGTCTCTCTAGACGGAGGCTTCAGTATTTGGTCAAATGGAAGGGCTATGGTCAGGAGGATAATTCCTGGGTGGCCGCCTCTGATGTTCATGCGGCCGATTTGGTTCATGCCTTCCACGCTGCTCATCCTGGTCGCCCTGGTGGTCTTGGTGAGGGTTCGGTGACCCCTCCTTAAAGGGGGGGTACTGTTGTGAACTATACTTCTTGGCTCCCTCTTGTGGTCACTAGTGATTTGGCACTTGGATTGTCTTTTACCAGGTTGGTACTCACCTGCTTCGTTAGGCCTGGGGTGTTGCTATTTAAACTTCCTGGATTCTCAGTCCAGTGCCTGGCATCGTTGTAATCAGTTCATTTCTGTTTGCTCCTGTCTTCAGGTCCTGGTTCTTTGCAAGATAAGCTAAGTCCTGCTTTCTTATTTTTTGTTATTTTGCTTTGTTCATATTTTTGTCCAGCTTGTACAAAATGTGATTCCTGATATTGCTGGAAGCTCTAGGGGGCTGATATTCTTCCCCCTCACCGTTAGTCGGTTTGGGGGTTCTTGGATATTCAGCGTGGATATTTTGCAGGGTTTTTTGCTGACCATATAAGTCATCTTACTATTTTCTGCTATTAGTCAGTGGGCCTCTCTTTGCTAAAATCTAGTTCATTCTTACGTTTGTCTTTTCCTCTTACCTCACCGTTATTATTTGTTGGGGGCTTGTATTACTTTGGGGTCTTTTCTCTGGAGGCAAGAGAGGTCTTATTTTCCCTGATAGGGTTAGTTAGTTCTCCGGCTGGCGCGAGACGTCTAGGATCAACGTAGGCACGTTCCCCGGCTACTGTTAGTGTTTGTGCTAGGATCAGGTATATGGTCAGCCTAGTTACCACGTCCCTATGAGCTGGTATTTATGTTTGCAGACTTTTTGCTGTAATCTCTGAGATCCTTGCCATTGGGATCATAACAATCTACATAATTTAGTATATGTGTAAATCAGCTGTAGGTCACCCAGATGCACTCTCTGACTTTACTCTCTTACTGCACGGAATTTCTTTAGTGTTTTTAAATAGTATTAAATAAATAATTGTTTAAAGGGTTTATATCTTGACTCCAAAAATGACTTTTAACCCCAAAATACATACATTTATGTAATAAATAAATGAATGTCCCTTTAGGGATTTTTTTTTTTTTTTAAATTTACCTCTGTGGGATTTTTCACTATGGATGACAGTCAACTTGGTCCCAATAAACTTCTATGGAAATCTCATGCAACTTGTGTCTCAAGAAGCCCCAAAAATGTTTTTGGTAGGGAGATCAGCAATATCCAAAATTCCACTTTAGCTTCCTGTACTCTAAATACTTACTCAATCTCAATCAAGTCCCACAACCAGGTTTCAGGGAACATCTTCCTCACAGTTTCTATAACGTCATCAACAATTAATGTGTGATCGATGCTCGTTAGGGCCATTGGTACACTCATTCCTCGATGCATGTAAGCAACCTCCGGAGATCCTGAGTATGTAATGATTGATGTCATAGGTCAATTAAGTCACTAAATCTGCGTCACATCTGGATGCAACCTTATTACTATAGCTAATCAAAAACTAATATTATTTCCCAAAAATCAGACTAAGGGCACCAACAGACGGCTGTATTTCTCTTGTGAGGAACGGATCACAGTACACGGACTGGCCAGGCACCTCTCCTGACCTGAGCGTGACAGCGTGATGTATTTCTATGCAGCTGTAACGCTCAGCTCAGGAGAGGCGACGGTCAGTCCGAGGATTGCAATATGAGTCACTTGCTATATACTGTACAGGAACCATTGCATAGCTGTTAAATAGTGATATGACTTCAATCTCCTTCTATTAAAGCACCATTATATATATGAGAAAGGATAACATTTTTTCATTTTACTCTATGAGACATCTTGGCCCCTCAAATGGACATTAGAGGAAAAAAATGCTGCTTTTCTACAAAATAGATTTTGAATATTTATAACTAAAAAAAAAGAAATTGGAATCAGAAATGTTTAACACTGCTTTTGATACCTTCTATTTGAGACAGAGTGACATTGGTCTGGCAACAATTTCCAATGTCCATATAATTTGGAACTTCTTTCCCCAAACTACCCCTTATATAATCTTCTTAAAGTATGTGCACTCAGAGTCTATTTGCAGAGTTTTTGGAACAGAAACAATCAGAAAACTCCCAATTTTTTTAAGAGTTTTGAAAATTTGGAAAAGGATTTGGACAGTTTTTGCTTCAAAAACTCTTCGAAAAACTCTTTCTGCATATAGTCTAAGCCGAGAATCAATCATGCATTGTTAGTAGCAGATATCTGTTGTGCCCAAACCAGGAATGTTTCCAAAAAGAAAGAAAAGCATAGAGTTGAAGAAAAAGATGTAAGCTGCCCCTGTATGGCATGAATCCCTGCCCCTGTATGGTAGCCGGGCCAGGGCAGTCTATAGATCTGTGGCCGACATCCTCTGCCCGGCATTCTGAGACCTTTGACATTTATCAAGAATTGTCCCTAGACTTCACGATATGTCATGAAGTCATAGGCCAAGGAAGTCAGAACTGAATTCTGCCCTGACCCAGCTACAATGGAGGGCAGAACTGGACGTCAGACCAGGGCAGTGCAAATCTTATTTGCTCAACTCTAGCATAGAGGAAATACAAATATGTCTCCCATTTGTATGAATTCCTGTGTTTGGCACAAAAAACTGCATCAAAAACTGCATGTGTGATTTCTTCCTAAAATCTGCAACACAGATTTTAACTTTGCAGCATGTCAGTGTATGCTGCACATTTACATAGCAATTTTCGCCCTTGGCAATGCATAGAATGAAATGAATGGCACATTTGCAAAAAAAGCAATGAAAAACGTGCATGTAAGTGGATTGTTTTGTGCACACAATTTTTTCATTCAGCATGTGGATTAATATTGAAAAAATAAATACCATGAAAATCCATATCATAAGCAACATCCGTGCAGATAACTGGGATTCTGACCAACATGTTTGTGGCGACTTTCAGGCCCAGACTCTAAAAATAAATAAAATTAATTTATTCAGCAGGATATAGGAAAGAGGACTGACATAGAGGACATAATTATTTACTCAAGAAAGAGACAAGATTGATTTGATGTGTGTAAAAGCTTCATAGATGGTATGATTCTGCTTAACCAGAACCTCTATTTTGGTTTAATTATTTTCTACATAGGATAATGGTTTACATCAACTAGAGGATCTGAGGAGAGGAAGTGGTACATGACATATGTATTCAAAGGCAACCAATAGGACAATGCTAGTTTTAATCCCCGCCCCCGAGGTTCTGCACAGGGCATAACACTATGATTTGCCCATTTTATTCTGACCCATACTGTATATAAAAACTCAAATATATGTACAAAACAAAATATTGTCCCAAAGTAAATACTAACCTGTAAGATGGTATAGGTGTCAGTGTCCCAGTTAGGCGTGGATGGTCTATAATATACTCCATTCATAAAGATAGGATCTAACTTTAAGCAAGGATCCTCCCGCTCTTCTTCTAAGTAATGTTCCCCATGATTGTAACCAGACAGATCAGTAATTGGCAGCAGATCATATATCTGAACAGTAAGACCAAAAGGGCAAAACAGACTGAAATGGCAATTTGTATAATATTAGCTCAATCAATCTCGATTAGGAATTTTTCGTACCGTTTTTGCTGACAGTTCGGCCTCAGGTTTCAGCAGTGACACACTGACGTCTACAGCCCGCAGTGCGCAAAGAGAGTTAGGCTGAGCAAAGAGGGTGAGATCGACCTGTGATCCTGGAAGAGCTTCAGTGGCAGACAAAGAGAGTTTCACCTGGATGTAGACAACAGAGAGTTAAGCCCACGACAAAGGCTCTGGTCCAGCTTTGCGTTTTCATGCTGCCTTTTCATGTTAAGTGAATGTACCAGAACCTATGCCTAAGTTGTCTTTATGTTCCTGAATTCTGATCTCATTTTAGGTCCCTGCCTGTAGCAAGTCATAGTCAGTCATAAAGAAGCCAGGTGAGTCACTGAGCCGTCGTTCCGTCCTGCCACCGGGGATTTATTTTTCCGTGAGGAGTATGATGAAGACCTGAGCACCAGCACTCTCACGCATCAGTGGATTAGATCTGTAGGTGTTCACACATCTTACCTTGTTTGTAAAACACTTCTCTATTTTGACGCTGACGCTATCCGCTATGACCTCGCCACTTTCCAGAACAAGGTATACCAACAGCCTTGTCAGGGGTGCCGTGTTAACATTTACAGAAAGAGTAAATGTGAAGTGTCCGTGTGATTCTATGAAAGAAGATGTGAGAAGAGATGAGCAATTTGATATGCACTGCCCTGGTCTGGTCCGCTTTGGCAGGCGGTCTTCACTTATACCGAGAATCCTCTGCCCGGCATTCCGGAGACTTCTGGTGTTAACTAGGCACCACAACGACATGAAGGCACAGTTCGAAACATGTCATGATGTTGCAAGGCCTAGTAAGCGCCAGAGGGTCCGAGGATGCTGGGCCAAAGATATTTGGTGCAGAAGTGAAGACCGGCTACCATAGAGGACAGGACTAGATTCCCAGCTTTAGATGTGAATAAAGACACAAATACAGCAATATCTATTCAATTGGCCGACAGCTGTTCTTCCCCGTGTCTATTCAATAGGGCAATGGAAATAAGCCACTGCTAGAGTCTTCCGACAGCTTATCTCACATGGGAACAAATGATAGGTCATGTTAAAATGAACATGCCTTATGCTTCTTTGCCCTACCATCTACCATCAGGTGAGAGTTTAAGGACTTCTTCATGTACTTGCATTAGTCGGCTGCCCCCCTAAACTCAGTAGCTTCAGACCACTTCTACTGTGTATGCTAAACATTCCTATTTCAACAACTAAAGTGTATGAGAAACCTGTGACACCCCCTTTATAGCTAGTGAGAGAGATATCTAATATGACCAATCCTGTCTTCCTGTGAAGCTTGGCAGCTGCTCACTCCCATTTATTAAAAAATATGCACACTTGGTCGATCCAAGCTAGCATGGAGGAGTTTGGAGAAGTAGCTGCCATTCGTTCCTCTCATAGCTATGCGAGATGTAAAGGTTTCATTCATTTTCTGAACTGGATTGTCCTGGATTTACAGTACTGGTATTTGGATAAGTCTATGGACCCTGTTCTATGATTAGATTGCAGTAACTCTTTTAACCATAAAGATGTGCAATCGCAGTGGGACGTTATATAGCAATGGATTATGTAACCCACCTTGATCTGAAGTTAATTTCACTTCATTCTTTCCAAAGTCGACAATTTGTCCTTTTGTCATCACCTGAGCATAGAAAAGATAACTAGTATAATATACAGCCAAACTGCATGTACAGAATATACTGGATACGTTTGGTTAGCAATAAACCTTAACACTTTCTGGTTCCAAAAAGGTGTTATATCTTCTTAATGAAATACTAAATAAAATACCGCCTCCAATGCAAATGAATGGAACCTTACTAGAGTCTCTCCTGCAAGAGATGTTAATTGGAGCTGCTTTGCCCTCCTTTGTTATGTATTTCAAAATACTATTCCTAAACCAGACATCTGTCACGTCCTCCTGGGAGATCTGGGGTTAGAAAGTCACTACCTATTGTGAATCGCAGATCTTCCATTTAGCCAATGTGTTTGTGTTTCATATTAAATGGATTTCATTTCCTTTGGTGCTGAAGAAGTTAACAACCCTTTCTATGCTGGTTAGAAACTTGCAGTTCCATCTCAAAGCTGTTCCTGATCTGGTCATTTCCTCTCCCTATAAAATCTGGTCACACCTCCTCTTCCTTGCTTTGCTTCCTAGCTTCTTGGAGACGCTGTGCTGAATTGAATATTGTTGTTGCTACTGGAGATTGCTGCGTGCTGTTTTTGGGTGTACGCTTTTCTCATTGTCCTATTCCCATTTGGTTGGTACATTCCTATCCCTCCTTATACACATCTCGACCTTTGGTGAGTGTTTTTGCATGCTTGTTTCTTTCTGTTATCCCTGTCTGTCTTATGCGTCAATACACTAGCATTATGTCCCAGGCCTCCTGGGGGAGGGGCAGAGGACAGCTCATGGAATATTGGGAGAACGGTAAGACTGGTGGCTCAAACCTCATCACCTTTAGAGTTACCTTTGAGAGAAAAGGTAATTAGGGCCACAGTCCTAGGGACTGTTCAGGTCCCTTTTCCCTAATCATGTACAGTCACTGCGTGAGAACACCCACTTACATATCTACAGCTAGATAAACACCTGCCAAGTGTAGACTCTAATCCAGTCAATGTGATTTTGCATTATTGTATGGATCAATTTGAATATCAGCTCCTAATAGCACCTCCAAAGCAATTGAATAAAGCGTAAGCAAAGTCTCACCTGCAAGAGATGCCATCTGAAGCTACTTTGCCCTCCCTTATTGGATATTTAAAAAGATACTATTCCTAAACCAGGCACCCCCTTTCAAAGCCTGGCTGGCTGGCTGGATAAACACCTACCAAGTGTTGGAATACAACGCCAGATACGTTCCCAACCCCTTCAGGAGTCAAAGCGTAGAATACTGTAAATTTCTCATCATTTTCACAGCTAAGAGTCCTGTATATGGGCTGGATCTTTACATAGCTCTTAGTCCGGGAGTAGAAATGTTGGGCAGTATGTATGGCGTCCTCATAAACCGGTAACAATGTGGATTGAGTGTAGCATCGTTCTGTTGTCTTGTAAACGGCCTGTGTATCCAAAATATAAAATCTTACTATTATCTGTTTTAAAATAGTATGGTATATATTCTATGAGATTCTAATCCTCGTATGACTGATACTCCTCACCCTTAGATTGATAGAGGATGAAGGAAATTTGTTGGTGTTGATAGAAAAATCTGCAGTTCCATCAGGTCCGGTGGTGGAGGTGAAGTTTTTATTAGAACCTACGAAGACGGTCACATTCTTATTTGGGATGGGTTTGCCAGAGGCATCTTCTAGGAAAATCTGCACAAATGTATAAGAAACATAAATAGTGGTTCTTGCCAAAACTCAAAGGAGCAGAACATGCCATAAGTCAGACCTGTCCCAGACATCTTCTCATCTCACCTGTCCAGAGTAGGGAATACCCTTCTTAAAGTGGGAATCCATTTGTCGGAATGACACTTTAGAAATAATCTTCTTAATTTCGGACGTTCCCTCCCCCGTCAGCACAACTCCTGCAGTATAAATCCCACGTTAAATTGTTTTGAAGTCTCCACTATTTCCTGTTTTATATTTGCCCTCTTCTTTTATCTCACCTGTCCCTTCCTCTGTTATTTTAGCGCTTGCAATAAGCTTCATCTCATATCCAGAACGTTTCATCTGGAAGATTTTGGTCTTTACTACTTCTGAGAAACATCCATTTTTATCAGCCTGAAAAAGAAGTAAATCCTTAAAAAAAATTGTCACGGTAACCATTTTCAACGGTCAATATATAATGCCAAGGGCAATTATCTGACAAATCTACAATAACACAGAAGGACCCCATTAGCTATATTGGGTTATCGCAGTTCATACTATACTACTTTTGCCAAGGAAATATGGAAATGTTTCACAGAGACCCCGATCGTGTCATTTATGCCCCATACTGTCTTGTACTCACTTGATGTGACAGGTCTTCACATACACTTCTTTCTTCTAGATGGCAGGAAGAATAACTGTTGGAGAACTTTCTGCAGACCTGGACATCGATTTTCCCTGCAACTGGTTTTCCATAAGTGTACCTGATTAAAAAGCCATATTTTACATTTTGTCTTCAATATGAAATGGATTTGACATAAGAAACACAATACAGATAGCAAATCATGAGGAAATCATGACTTAAAGGGGATCAGTCACCAGACCGAACATGGACAATTTTTGCTCTTATTTTATTCCCGCCGTACCCCAGAGTATTCAACTTTTCATTTTTTAATAATCTGCCATATGAATCCAGAGATATGGGCCTTTTAATTTAGTGTTAATTTTTATGGCCTCTTCCCAAGAGTCGTGGGTCACAGGGTAATTCTGCAGAGCAGCCCTAAGACACGCCCCCAGAAAATCCTGTGAGCCACGCCCCCTAAGTAAAGTCCATAAAAATCAGCACTAAATATAAAAGCCCATATCTCTGGAACCATAAGGCGGATTTAAAAAAAAAATTAAAAAAGGAATACTCAAGAGAACGGCAGGAAAAAAATATGAGCAAAAATTGGCTATTTATGACCTGGTGACAGGTCTGCTTTAACTGCAGGTATATTAGTAATATTACTAAAAGAATGGATGCTAAAATGGCTGGAACGAGGGGTATAATGTATTGGGTGTCATTCAGGGAGACGGCACAATTTATGGTGTAAAAAAAATAAGTCTTGCTCTGAATTTAAAGTGCATTTGTCAGCTAAATATGATGTGCTATGTAGGGGCAGCAGATTACAGCTATAGGTCCACGCTAGGAGAAAAAGACATGTTCAAATTTTTCCAAAAATAGTTGAGCCTGCTGCATTGATAAGGTTCTCCCATACCTCAGGAATGATACATGGCGGACTATCATGAGCTGGACACATAATAATAATGCTGAGGACACATAGGCTCAGGAGCCACTGGTCTAACGATGCATGTGTTAGATCACTGCTCTATTTGTGCCCACTACAGAGGATGCTACCATGTTCTCCTGGGACGCAGGTCATTGGAGGTGGTGGGGCATTCAGCATCTGCCTGTTTTCAGTACCTCCATATGTTTACTTCATTTTTAGCTTCATATTTTAGGCATGTCACTGCTGGCAGCCGAACTCAGGACCAGGGGCATGGAAGGCAGAACCTCTGTCAGTGAGCCCTAGGCTGCATTGTGGTGTGTGAGAACATTTTCTCTGCCTAATAATCTAAATTTTTCTTGCTTTGAACGCAGATTGTACTGGTATAATATACAGATGTACCTCTTTATGCCAGTACAAAAAATAAAAAGTAAAAAATTCTGAGAGTTTTACATTTATTGAAAGATAATGGTGCAAAAACAATTACAAAAATAGCAGCAATAATTGTTTGTTTAAAAAAAAACAAACAAAACAGGTGTAAATGGCATGGGCATGTTTGGTACCGCTGTAATCATAACAACCCGCACAATACAGTGATCAGTAATTGGTGATTGGTTAATGGCGTAAATAAAAAGGGCACAATTGTTTCTCTGTGATTAATGCTTAATAAAAGTTGATGTAATTTTGACACGTAATAGCAAAATCGGGAATAAATTATACCATGTACAGCTCATCACAAAAACAGCTCAAGTAGCGAACTTTGCGGAAAAATAAAAAAAGCTATGGCTGTGTGATGCATGCATGCCCGTGTGGGTATACGCGAGAGGGGCATGAAGGGGTACCCCGGCACACATCCTACATAGAGGCCCTTTGTTTTCAGTGTCTGCTCTTGCTCAAAACTACAAGTCCACTGAATTATTTCAGAATTCCTTAGGTAGAGAATAGTGATGAGTATTTGTGACTGCTCGGAGATTTAGTTTTCGTCTCCTCAACTGCATGATTTGCGACTGCTAAACAGGCTGAATACATGCTGGGATTCCCAAATAACAGGGCAACCCCCACATGTACTCAGGCTGGCTAGTAGCTGTAAATCATGCAGTTGAGGCGATAAAGACGAAATCTCCGGGCACTCACAAATACTCGAAGACCCCCCGAGCAACGAGTATACTCGCTCATCACTAGTAGAGAACTTACTTGCCACATACTGTCACCTGAACTTCCTCATCTAGAATGGTAATGACTGAGGGGACTGTCACCTTCACCTCATATTTGGGTAGCACTGCAAAAAATTGTAAATATTAGTTATACACTGCGGCTTCCACATGTCATTACTTTATTTCTACCACTGAAAGTCTGATATTATGGGAATATTCATGAAATTTCAAAAGCTGCGTAAAAATTATGAATTAGTGAGAGTAATCTGTTGTGAATGTGATCTTTCCATACACCGATAGAAGAAAGAGAAATACCATATTCTTCCACGGTGAAGTGTTGTTGGATTTGTGGGCCCCTTTGCCTCTGAGCAACCAGTTTATATGTTCCCAATCGAGGCTCGGAGGTGAGAAGGAAGGACTCCTGAGCAATGCCTTTCTTCGTCTCCACATCCAGCCACTGGGCAATGCGATTTCTCTGAGGATCCTGAAAGAAGAAAATACCTTTTATAAAATTATCTCTTCAATTAACCCCAATAATAAATGCTGCGTAAATAGAGAAATATTGAGTTTCTAACAATCGAGGTTATATCCAAATGTATACGATGATATGACCAGACATTTCATTATTCCAGGCTATCGTCACATGAGACAGGTGTCTGAACCGTCAGGGCCGGGTCCTACTCTACTCCCCAGTCTACTGAGGCCTGCTGGCACGTACAGAGGATTTACATTAGAGCTAGGACTATCCTGACGTTACAGATGGTGTTATCTTTGCATCAAGAATTTGCTGAAATTTAATTCATTCTTCCCTCTACCCGTGAAATGTTCGCTGTGTCATTGGCTGCAACACAACCCCAAAGCAAGATTGATCCACCCTCATGCTTAATGGTTGGTGAGAATTCCAAAATGCATCAGGCTTGTTTAGATGTTCTTTTGCATACTTTTATGGTGAGGATGCAGTAGATTTTTTTCTTCTGGTGACTCTTCCATGAAGGCCATATTTATGCAGATGTTTCTGAATAGTAGAACAATGTACCACAACTCCAGAGTCTACTAAATCTTTCTGAAGTTTTTTTGCAGTCAAGTGGGGGTTCTGATTTGCCTCTCCAGCAATCCTGCGAGCAGTTCTCACTGAAATTTTACTTGGTCTTCCAGTCCTTATCTTAACCTCCACTATTCCTGTTAACTACAATTTTTTAATTAGATTTTGAACTGAGGAAAGGGCAACTTGAAAACGCTTTGCTATCTTCTTATAGCCTTATCCTGCTTTGTGGGCCTCCACCATTTTCAATTTCAGAGTGCTAGGCAGCTGCTTACAACAATCCATGGCTGCTGTTTTTTGGCACAAGGATAGAGGCTGCTGAGTTTTTATAAAGCTATAAGTGAACAAGCCATAGCGCTTAGGCTACGTTCACATTTGCGTTGTGCGCCGCAGCGTCGGCGCCGCAGCGCACAACGCAAACAAAAACGCGGCAAAACGCACGCTAAAACGCTGCGTTTTGCGCCGCATGCGTCGTTTTTGGCCGCAAGTTGGACGCAAAAAAAATGCAACTTGATGCGTTTCTTGCGTCCAACGCTTGCGGCCATGCGGCGCTAAACGCAGCACAACGCATGTCCATGCGCCCCCATGTTAAATATAGGGGCGCATGACGCATGCGGCGCCGCTGCGGCGCCCGACGCTGCGGCGCTGACCGCAAATGTGAACGTAGCCTAACAGGTTAATTAAGGTCTGAAACCTTGGGCAAAGTTATCTAAGCACACAAATCTCTAAGGGTGCCCAAACGTTTGTATTGGCGCATTTTCTTTTTTGTAATTTTTAAAATGTAAAAGATGAAAAAAATTATTTATTTTTTTTGCCTAAAATACAAAGGAAATGTGTCATCTTTAACTTTAGGTCTTTTAGAGATAACTGCATCTTCAAATCTTCAACTTGGGGTGCCCAAACTTTTACATGCCACTGTATAAAGCTTTATCTGAAAGAGACAGTTTTATTTTCCCTTTTTTCTTTTAAATGCTTTGCTTTTTTCCTCCTTTTCATTGTTATCTGGTATCTATAACTGTATCAGGGCTTATTTTTTTATGAGCTGGCAAGCTACAGTTTTTCTTGCCGCCATTTTTGCTCTCTTTTTATTCTTTTTATTGCATTGTTTTTTTTTGTGTTTTTTTTGAGCTGCGGTGACCCCAAAAACTAAACAACAATTTGGGGGGTGAGCTTCATAGGAGGACCAAGATGGCAAATCATCAACACATTATGCTCAAATTATCGTGTAACTTTTATAATTGCATTATACACACATTATTATTCTTTTATATATACATTTCATAACCTACATCACTTTGCTTTAAAAAAGGTCATGAGCTGAAAAAATTCAACAGACATGGGTGAGTTCTGTGTTTTGGTGTCTTGGCATAGGAGCAAAAAAAAAGGTTTTCATAGCTATAAGGGATTTGTCAGATGACAGATACCAATGTCGATAGACCAAACTTGTTGACTATAGTAGGGTCTTGACTGGTTTCCGTTATGGTGTCTATCATGTTACAAGAAAAATCTGTCGGCTATGCTAAACAAGACTGTAATAGCTTAATCTGGTAATAATTATAGAAAGACGTCTTACCTCAATGTAGACCACAGGGAACTGAAAGGGAAAGCAAGATCACAATTACTATTATTATTCTTATTACTATTATTATTACTATTTGGCTATTATTTAGAGCGGGCAATGATTTTGCAATATAATTACAGTAATTTGTTAAAAATCCATACACTAAATGATTTTTAAATAATTTTCACATTTTCAGTTGATTCGTAATAGGTACTAATTCATGTTATTTCCTGATGGATGTTCCGACAGGTATTCGATATCCGATCATTCATATTACATACAACTGCGCAAGAAGATATTTATTTCTAATAAATGAATAATTTTGTTTATTGATCAGAACAGAAACAGTTTTTGCTAAACTCTGATCAGGTTGGATCAGGAGATCTAGGAGGTCTGTGATCCGAGGGCAGCATAGGATAGAAGAGGAGACTCTGATCTTGGGGTTATAGAGCTTTCTGATTTAATTTTTATTTTATTTTTTTTATATGACAAGCTGTTAAAATCCTGCCCGGACTTTTAGAAAAAGCCTGTGAGTCCTGTTGGCCCCTCCCACACAATTTGTTTGAATATAAGACTCTCAATGTGGGTGGGGCAGCAGGACTCACAGGCTTTTTTCTAGAAGACCTGGCAGGATTTAAACAAATTTTACATTAAAAATGCTAAATCAAATAATGGAAATAATTATATATTCCCAAGATTAGCATCTCCCCCTCTTCAATATGCTTTCCTCAGAAAGGAACCTAACAGAGAAGCTTAAAATATTAAATATGAGAATCTTCAACATACCTTCTCAGATACTGCATGAAATGTTTCATCCAGTGCGGCAATACGAAACTGAACTGCAAAAAGATATATAGGTGACCAGTTATTAACTTGTGGCAAAAGAGAAGTAACTGAACGTAGCACACAGATACGGTAATTCTAATTAGAAAGGAATATCTAAAAAAAAAAATTATTTGTTAAGTCTCACCATTCTGTCCAGGTTTGTAGATGGGTTTGTCAGTTTGGATAAACGCAAGGTTTTCTAGAGGTCTGATAAGAACGCTTCTCTTTTTCTTGAAATGTAGTGTTCTCCCCTCAGCTTCTAGGGTGACGAATCCCACTTTTGCTTTGTCAGTGTCAGGTGTCTGAAGAAAAAACAATACATCGGTACATCATTACTGTTTCGATAAATTGTCAGTCATTAAATTAGAAAAAAAAAGATTAAATTCTTTCTATAAACAGAATATTGGCTTCCTGCATGAATCCTCGCTAGAAAAGAGGTCATAATATACGCAGAAAAAATAATTGCCCTTAGGTAGACTGGACGTCTCTAGTTCATACCAGGGACATCACATCACACACAAGAAATTCAATATTTCTATGCCATATCGATAATAATCAACTGTCAACACAATCCACCAATATATTGATCATCAGAGGACATCAACACTTCTGTGATTCCAAGCACCAGCAAACCCAGGGCAGATGTCTCAATTCCCTAACAAAACGGTGAGTTGTGGCACCAAAAAGTGTGGTCTGGATGTGTGAACTGGTGGTGTTGTGCGCTTAGCTCATTGTCAGACTTTGGTGATAGGTGAGTGGACGAGTGTTTGTGAGAAGTGGAGTCGCCCTTTACAGTCGCATCTGAGTGGGTGGTGTTTGTGAGGACTATACTGTAATACTTACTTTAAAAGTGATGCAGTTGTCTTCTTCAGGTTGCGTGACTTCTTTCTCCAGTAATGTTATGTTCTCAGCCCCTGTCTCCAGGGCCACAGTCACAGTAACAGACTCATTAAGATGGGACAACTGCAGACAGAATTTCTGATTATTTTTGGCCCTCAGGACCGTAGGAACCAACAGCATATATTTCCTGATGAAAGAAGGTACAAATATGAAGGTTATCTGAAGGTTTTTCATAGATTCTGTTAAAAAATTATCAATCTTACCTTTATTTTATTCATTCATTTTTGACTATTAAACTATCAGTGTCTCATTCTATATCAGTATTATCAGTGTCTCATTGTCAGACACTCTGTGCCTGCAACGAGAAGATGTAGATCTGTACTACAACGTGCGCCACTTTAATCTAATGCAAAGTTTCCATCCAAACTAACCACGGACACTTTTCTTGGAACTTTTTCAAAGGTGGCGAGAGGTGGAATTAGTGACAATCTGATTCGCAAATATGGCGTGTACTACAATTTACAACTTTCTTTGTGTCATGAAAATAGCGCATATGGATTAAATACATTTATTATCGCTACACAGCAGGGTTGTTAATTTTATGATCACTGGAGATGTGACCACTGCGGCCATCACTGATCCTTAACAAGGGTCCAAAATTTTCATGGGTAACAGAGCGGTAGTATTTTCCATGTATGACGATGACTCAAATGACGGAGATAGTACTTAACTATCAATAGATATTGTGATTAGTGAGGGTCCCGAATCTGCACCCTCCACCAAGGCCTAGAACCAAAGGCCTCTACTGCTTTCGACTATTCCTTTCTTGACCCAAGGCTGTGTCTGGAATTGCAACAAAGCCCAAGGAAGCAATGTACAATATATAGCTACAAAGTATTAGGACACATCTCTTAATAAATTAATTTAGGTCTTCCATTAAAGAGAATATGAGGGTCTTTTGGAAAAAAAAGGCATGTAGTTGCTAACAGAGGCAACTACCTGCCTGTTGTACCCGATGCCCGTCATTGATCACTACTGCCAGAGATTCAGCTACTCTTTGTCAAGAGAGCTGCAGTTTGTGTTCCTGATGACAGGACGGGACTACTAGTGTCATGCTGATTGACAGCCATCTCTCTGCTACCAAATTGGGGGAAGACAGCTGTCAATCAGCAAGACACTAGTAATCTCACCCTGTCACCGGTACTCCCATCCTCTGTTAACAACTACATGTCTTTTTTTTTTAAAGTCCTGGATATCTCCTGTAAGTCCCATTGCACATGGTGTTTAACATCCGGCCCCTTACTATGCCATCTGCCTTTACTAATATGTGTTACAGAATGGCTGGTGATAAAATGCTCACTGGTGTAACAAGTCCATGAAATATCTTCCCTACTAAATATTCCATCATTACCTATGAAAGATATTATTGAAACGTAGAAGAAAATGCAACAACTACTCCAAGAAGTGGAGACCATGTAAAATTACAGAGCGGGGTCACCGTGTGCTGAGGAACACAGTGCATAAAAGTCACCAAAATATACAGATTCACGGCACTGCACCTCTGGAGTGGCGCTTTAAATGTAAGTCCCCTGCCACCTGTCTAATAATCACCTTCTGGCGTTTTAATCTGTTTTCGCAGCCGCTACCGTCCTCCTTGCAGCTCCAGTGTTTTATAGAGCTCATTTTACAATACAAGTCTGTGAGATCCTCTTTCTGGCCTCATTCTGGCTCTCATAGACTTGCATTGTGCTCTTGTGACATAGCTTCGTACTTCCGGACAGTCAGAAACTGCGCTCACAAGATGGAGCAGGGTGAATGGAGCGGCACCGAAAAAATTGTGAAGATGCCGGAGGGTGAATATATGATGAGGGACAGAGGGCTTAGATTTAAAGCGCCACTCTAGGGCTTAAAAAAAAACGCTGGAGTGGTGCTTTAAAGAAATAATAAGGAAAGGTGATGAATGGTCCAAAGCATCAATTTTATTTTTAACATTTCGGTCAAACAAGATCTTCTTCAGAATAATGCTAAAAAATGAACAAGAAAATATACATAAAAATATAGTGCGTCTATTTGTCTCATAGACCGTCATACAGATATTGTCTTAATAAGATGCAAAAAATATTCACAGCATACAGGTGCCACTCTAGATGTAATTTATATTTATAAATGAGAAATCTAAGTGACATATATAAAAGGAAAAAGAAAAAAGGGTGCGTGGGGGTGGGAAAAGAAATGGCAGTTATTGGTAGAAAAAAAGAGAGAAATGGATGAGACAAACTGACAAAATGCAATATTATAGCTGTATAAGATATATTGACGACATTTTTTGCTTACGGGGGGCCCACTAGATGCCTTGCAGAATATTCATTTACATCTAAACAATATGCGGCCCGAGCGACAGTTTACCTTATACTTTGATTTTAAATAGATTATTAGGACACAACAGTAATAGAAGGAGCAGTGGGTAAACTTGCTTATGGAATTATTTAGGACACAGTCCGAAACAACTTACTTTTGTATTCTAGTTCTAAGTCAGCTATAAAACCCATACCCATTTCCCAGATTAAAGGGAACATCTCAGCAGTATTGTGCACAGTAACCTACAGACAGTGTCAGGTCGGTGCCGTTATACTGATTGCAATGATACCTGGTGATGAAATCCGTCTTGTGGTTGTTGTGTAATCTTTATTTTCAGGTTTGAGTTAATAATATGCTTGTGCTTTGGGGAGGCCTGTGGGGGCTTTATGTGGTGCTCTGATTAGGTATTCATCAGTATGGCTTCTGACAGGTCATTAATCCCTCAGCAACCTGCCCCCTATTTTACATACTGATTATTATACAGTATGTATTAAAAAAATCACCTTCGGCAGGGAGGCGGCTGGGCTGCAGCATGATCACATCCTGTGCGCTCGACCCCATCCCATCCCACCTCCTCCCCAACCTCACCACCACACTTATCCCATCCCTAACCCACCTGTTCAACCTATCACTAACTTCTGGCACCTTCCCTTCTACGTTCAAACATGCCACAATCACGCCTATCCTTAAAAAGCCAACCCTCGATCCAACTGCTATGTCCAGCTATCGCCCAATATCGCTGCTCCCATTCGCTTCCAAACTCCTGGAGCAGCACGTCTACGCTGAACTTTCCTCCCACCTCTCATCTAACTTGTTGTTCGACAATCTTCAATCTGGTTTCCGCCCTCATCACTAAACTGAGACTGCCCTGACCAAAATCAACCTACTTACCGCCAAAGCTGCTGGACAATACTCTGTGCTCCTCCTTCTAGACCTGTCCTCTGCTTTCGACACATGACCACTGCCTCCTACTACAGATCCTCTACTCCTTTGGCATCAAAGACCTCGCCCTATCCTGGATCGCCTCGTACCTTTCCAACCGCAAATTCAGCGTCTCCCACTCCCACACTACCTCCTCATTCCATCCTCTCTCTGTTGGAGTCCCCCAAGGCTCTGTTCTAGGACCCCTAATCTTCTCAATCTATACACTTGGCTTGGGACAACTCATAAAGTCCCATGGATTCCAGTACCACCTCTATGCTGATGACACTCAGATCTACCTCTCTGGCCCAGACGTCACCGCTCTGCTGTCCAGAATCCCAGAGTGCCTATCAGCCATATCCTCCTTCTTCTCCTCTCGCTTCCTCAAATTCAATGTGGACAAATCTGAACTCATCATCTTTCCTCCATCCTATAGATCTTCCTTACCTGACCTATGTATCGCAATCAATGACATCATGCTTTCCCCCGTACCGGAAGTCCGCTGCCTCGGAGTAACCTTCGACTCTGCCCTGTCCTTCAAACCGCACATCCATGCTCTTTCCACCTCCTGTCACCTCCAGCTCAAAAATATCTCCAGAATCCGTCCTTTCCTCAACCTTCAATCTACTAAAATGCTTGTGCATGCCCTCATCATCTCCCGCCTTGACTACTGCAACATCCTTTTCTGCGGCCTCCCTGCTAACACCCTTGCACCTCTCCAGTCCATCCTTAACTCTGCTGCACGACTAATCCATCTCTCTCCTCGCTACTCCTCCGCTTCCCCCCTCTGCAAATCTCTTCACTGGCTCCCATTCCCTCAGCGTATCTAGTTCAAATTACTAATACTGACCTACAAAGCCATCCATAACCTGTCTCCTCCATATATCTCTGAACTAATCTCCCTATATCTTCCCTCACGTAATCTCCGGTCCTCCCAAGACCTCCTTCTCTCCTCCACACTTATTCGCTCCTCATCCAATCGCTTCCAAGACTTCTCCCGAATTTCCCCCATCCTCTGGAACTCTCTGCCCCAACACGTCTGACTATCAACCACATTTGGATCCTTCAGACGGAACCTGAAAACTCATCTCTTCAGGAAAGCCTACAGCCTGCACTGACCCCGCTGCCTCCTCATCACTACCAAAGCTACCGCCTCCCCAACACCGGAGCTCCTGCAACCCCCAACCTACTGTCTCCTTCCCCTTAATCCTGCAGAATGTAAGCCCGCAAGGGCAGGGTCCTCGCCCCTCTGTATCAGTCTGTCATTGTTAGTTTGTTTACTGTAAGTGATATCTGTAACTTGTATGTAACCCCTTCTCATGTACAGCACCATGGAATCAATGGTGCTATATAAATAAATAATAATAATAATTATCTGCATTAAATTGTTTTATTTAGTCATATACATTGATTCTGAAAAAAAAATCTTTCTCAAAATGGTGCCGGCCGCACCTGCACAGTATCATCGGCCGATAGATGCTATTGCATAGGCGCGGCCGGCTACGCCACTGCTAGGAAGATTGGACCTGCAGTGCCTACACACACATGAGTCGCCCAGCCAGGGCAGTGGGGTACTCGGTACCGGGTCCGCTTGGCTATTAAAGGGGATGTCACGTGGCTGCGACCCGGTCCGTGGCCCTGGGGCTCAACGTTAATGGGGGAAATGTTCAAAGTTTGTCGTGACGCCACCTGTGGTGTTCGGTCAGTAGTGGGACCGATGCTGCGTTGAAGGGGGTCCCTGGGAGATGTTGCGGCAGCACTGGTGTTACACTTCCCACAGGTGAAGCGGGGTCCCCAGGGGTCCTATGGTGTAGGTGTTGATGGTATAGCCGGTAAATAAAGAGAGGAGATAAATTGTAAGTCTTTACCTGGTTTACTATGGGTGACAGGCCACAGTCCAGGGTACCAGCAACAGGTGAATTAGGCGTCCAGGCAGTCTAGAGACAAGCAGAATCCCCTTGGCAGGTCAGGTAGAAGCCTTCCACTCTGCGCTTGCTGTAACTGAGGTCCCTGTTGCCACTAAGTGTTCCCAGCAAAGTCCTAATTCGTTCCCCAGTCCTGGGACAGGTACCTGTATGGTAGGCAGCTTGAGCCGTGCTTACTGGGGTCTTTTCACGGGGACTCCAGGCTCCAAGGTGCTGCTGTACCACAGGTGAATATGGGCAAAGTCCATGTAATTCTATGCCCTCCAGTTCTGCTCTGTGTCTTATAATTCCACAAAAGCCTCGGCCTCCCGGTACCCGGTTTCTGTGCACTGACTTCATAGAGGCCTTCTCGTAGCCTCCTGGAGTCCTGTATCTCCACTGTGCTCCATCCCTGTCTATCCTTGCTCACAGACTTTCTGTACAGACTGAACTAACTCTGCAAACCAGGATCTTTATCCTAAAACAGGGTTTTGAGCTCCCCCTCCTGGCCTGGATTTGGAAGGTGTTGTGTGAGTGCAAACCCGCCAAAGGGAATCTCACTTGTCTCCAGGCATAGCACTACCCTCCCCTAGAGGAAGGCAGCACTACTGTGGTACCCAAACTCCTGGGGTGCCACACACACGCTTACCTAGGACAGGAGGAGCTGCATGTCACCGGCTGGGACAGCGCTCCGATAACATCATCCAGCCCCAAACAACTCTTCATTCACATTACTTGAGTGGAATAGATCTTGAGAGAATGAGTTGACATCTGAACTGCAGCACAGCCACATATATATAAGAAGTGAAAGAGGTAACTCTCTCTCTATACTTTTACCCTGCATGTAAGTGGAGTTCTGCACCATTGTGTGTTTTATTGACTAAACTGACTAAAATGGCTGGCTCATCATATTGACAAATTACTTAGTACTAAAACCACAGCTTCTGGTACATGTTTGTATCCCCCTTGTCTAATTGGTGAAGTGGACAATAGCGCAAATGAGCACAGTTACACTCTACATCATATTAAGGCACTAACCCATTGTCCAATATTGTAAAAGCAGACATATTTATTTAAAAAGTCTATTTAAAAATGTATTTTTGTTTTTTTAGATGTTGCGTATTTTCGAAAAAATGCAAGGAACCGAGTTTACTTTATTGACAGTCATGTACAAATTACATGAATTACATGCTAACCGAGTGACTTTGACGCGCTTGAAAGATATGCTCGAGTCCCTGCGGCTGCATGTCTCGTGGCTGTTCATCAGCTGCAACACATGCAGGGATTGTCTGTTTGTTGGGCAATACCTGAATGTGTTGCGGCTGTCAAACAGCCGCAAGACATGCAGCAGCGGGGACTGGAGCATATCTTTCGAGCCCGCCGAAGACACTCGACTAGCACCCGAGCATGGATAACACCTTATCCCAGCACACCCCGCTCATCACTAATATCTATAAATTTCAGATTTTTTCTTTTACACGTTAGCACTAAAATACTCTAAATTCTTTGTTTTTTATGGTAATAATAAAATATTGTAACATTTGGTATTTTAGAGGACACTTAAATACAAAAAGTCCACTTTAACGAAAGTAGAAGCCATATGCACTGAATGAATGCCATTGTAACAGCCGGATTTCAGGCAGCACTTCTCGTTAACTGGTCCCCAGTGTGGACTAAATGTAAGTGTGAGAGTTGGCATACAAGTTATAGCATAAGTAGTATTGAAAACCTTCTCCTGTCTTTCCAAGGAGAACTAGTGCACTGCACCTACCCAAAAAACCGTTCTGCACATTGAACTTATTTCCTTTTATTTAGATGAGTGTTGCAATATTTTCCTAGCCCGAAGAGATAAAAAAGCATAGTAACGGAGTTTCAAATATTCGTTCCTGTATTTTACACAATAGTCATGATCTGGAAAGCTACAGAATAATCCCATGTTATAAAAGTATAATAAATGAGGGCTCGGCAACTGGGAACGACAAAGATTCCCCATGTTGGCAGAAGTGCCCATCCATATATACTCGGCCACTCTTCATTGTAAAAAATGCAAGTTGCAGAGACAATGTTCTGGGGTAGGAAGAAGGTCCCAGTTATCAGACATCTAATTATCAGTCAGCATAATCCCTGAGGCCAATGATTGGCTGCATCGGTACATGACCAGCAGCAGAACCGGTGGAAACTATCGAGTAATTAGATTTCTAGATTGGTAGGGAATTTGAAAGATGAATTATAGTTATTCTCTTATGTTATCCCTTTGCCTGCAGTCAGTAAAATGTCATAAAATTCTGAAAATCAACTGTTATTTATTTGTGCTCTGATTGCCATTATTTATGGAGATACTCCATTTAAGAACAGTCGGCTGGTTAGGAGTTTCTTTTGCATGGGTTGGGTAGGAACTCTAGTTCTAACATGAGCATTCGACTTTGGACACTCTAAATATGTTCTCTGGGGTCACTCTGACTCCGATTATGGAGCTACATACTCAGCTTATGTGGCACTCTGGCTCAGTTTAAAGGGCCCCCCTAACTATTAGATAAAAGTTGGCCAAACAATCATTTGGTGGTCAGCTATCTCTCCAAACTTCCCAATACACGGACAGGAACCAGTCCGTCAAGTGCTCTTCTGTCTCCTATGAGACAGCTGCTGCCAGACTCTTCTGGATGAAACTTATCTCCAACTTATCTCCAACCAGGACAAATGGATCGCCTATTGAAATTCAACAGGTCAGATACTTCTCTACTATGACATTCGCTGAGCTCACTGATTGGCTGGACATGACGTCAGCGCTGCGGACAATAACAGATACCTGAAGATGCAATGAGACTAAGTGCTAGACCTGGAGAGAGTGATTAAAGAAGTTGTTGTTTTTTTAAGAAAAAAAAAATTTTGACCACTATCGATGATGAGTTAGTAAAAACTAAGAGTTGATGAACACAAAAAGAAAGTATAATGAATCCATTTCTGTAGCTTGCAAATACTCCTGGTTCTGACTTGATTTCAAGCTGAAAACTATTAGAGACACGGTAAATAATTTCAGCCACTTGCTTTATAGTCGTTGCATGAATGTTTGAATTTTATCCAACTGGATGTCTAAACTTCAATAAAGGGGTCTCATTTGAAACTGCCTTATGGGATTTCACCTCTAAGGCATATGGACACCTGGTGTCCCAAAAATTGCCATATAAACATTTGTGGTTGCAGAAAAATAGCTTCCAGGCATGATACAGCTACATCTGAAAACAATGAGGTTCCCACCTACACAAGAAAAAGATCAAAAGAGGGGCTAATATGTCACAGTCACTGCCCTAACACCAAGTGGGAGAAGTAAATCAAGTAAAAAGCCCCTAAAGGCAGAACTGGAAAAAAGCAGCAAAAAGTAAAACAGCAATTAAAATTCCAATGACATCCGTTTTCCTATTAACTGTTATGTAATGAAATCTTACTATAATGCGGAAGTCAGACATAGTCATACCTTATGTTATAGTTCTGCTGTCCTACTATCATACTGTACCTAGAATTCATTTTTTTGCATATATATATATACTGTATATAATTTTATATATATATATACACACACACACACACACACACACACACACACACACACGGACATGGCTGAAAGTGCCGGCCCCCTTGAAATTGTTCCAGAAAATGAAGTATTTCTCCCAGAAAATTATTGCGATTACACATGTTTTGTTATACACATGTTTATTTGCTTTGTGTGCATTGAAACAACACAAAAAAAACGCTGAATTAGACAAAATTTCACACAAAAAAACAAAAAATGGTCCAGACAAAATTGTTGGCACTCTCAACTTAATATTCGGTTGCACACCCTTTGGAGTAAATAACTGCAATCAATCGTTTATTATAACCATCAACAAACCTCTTACACCTCTCAGCTGGAATTTTGGCGCACTCTTCTTTTGTAAACTGCTCCAGATAGGCGCCTTCTCCCAACAGCAAATATAAGATCTCTCCACAAGTGTTCAAGGTGATTTAGAACCGGACTCGTTGCTGGACACTTGAGAACTCTCCAGTGCTTTGTTTCCATCCATTTCTGGGTGCTTCTTCAGGTATGTTTGGGGTCCTTGTCCTGCTGGAAGACCCATGGCCTAGGACAAAAAGCAAGCTTTCTGACACTGGGCACTACATTGCCACCCAAAATCCTTTGGTAATCTTCAGATTCCATGATGTCTTGCACTCAGACAAAGCATCCAGTACCAGAAGCAGCAAAACAACCCCAAAACATCTTTAAACTTCCACCATATTTGACTTTAGGTACTTTGTTATTTTCTTTGCCTCATTCCAATTTTGGTAAATAGTACAATGATGTGCTTTCACAAAAATTTCTATCTTGATCTCATTTGTCCAGAATACGTTTTCCCAGAACGATTTATGCTTACTCACGTACATTTTGGCAAACTGCAGTCTAGCTTTTTTAAGTCTCTGTGTCAGCAATGGGATCCTCCTGAGTCTCCTGTCACAGCATTTCATTTCATTCAAATGTCGATGGATAGTTCGCTCTGACACTGATGCACCCTAAGCCTGCAGGACACTTTGAATTTCTTTGGAACTTGATTTTGCCGGCTTATCCATCATTGGACTATCCTGTGTTGCAACCTTTTATCAGTTTTTCTCTGCCATCTACGTCCAGGGAGACTACAGTGCCATAGGTTGATTAAGTTGAGCACTGTGAACAAAGGAACATCAAGATCTCTGGAGATGAACTTGTAACCTTCAAATTGTTGATATTTTTCAACAATATTGGTTCTCAAGTCCTCAGACAGTTCTCTTCTCCTCTTTCTGGTCTCCATGCTTAGTGTGAAATACACAGACACACAATGCAAAGATTGAGTCAACTTCTCATTTTATCTGGTTTCAGTTGTGATTTTCATATTGCCCACACCCGTTACTTGCCACAGGTGAGTAAAGTTGTTTACCCACAATTTTGAAAAGGTGCCAAAAATGTTGTCCGGCCCTTTTTTGGGTTCTGTTTGATTTCATGTCCAATTTGAATTTTTTCTCTGTTTTTCTTGTCTTTTGTGTTGTTCCAATACACACACATTAAATAAACATATGTATAACAAAGCATATGTAATTGCAATACTTTTCTGGGATTGCAAGGTTGCGAAACTTTCATCCATGACTGTGTGTATATATACAGTATATTGAGTTCAAGGTTTGGTATTTGCCTGTGGGAGCTTTTTGCACCCGGACTCTTGTCTTTTTTTGCTTTATGTGCTGCTCTGTTCTTCTGTTTTTATGTATATCTATATCTATATATATATATATTATTTTTTATGTGCATTTCTGAAATCTTAAGGGTAAGTTCAAACTTGTTCAAAATTGTTTTATTGTTCCATAGAACCTAAAAGAACCCTAATTTAAAAATGTCCAATTATTTTATGTCTAGTTATTGTGAAGACCTATGTGTATCAAATGTTTCTATGAAATTCTTTGCTTCTCTTTAGAAAACATGAAACATGTTCCCAATCTGTCCACTTTTAGTTCTTACTAACATCTGTTTCATTAAGTTAGTAGAACAAAATGCAGAAATTGATATTTGAAGGCAATATATCAGACTTTGCAGGGTAATAATAATAATAATAATTTTTATTTTTATAGCGCCAACATATTCCACAGCACTTTACATTTTAGAGGGGACTTGTTCAGACAATAAAGATATTGCAAATTAACACATAACTCAGATACCTAAAGGAGTGAAGGCCCTGCTGCTCTCAAGCTACAATCTATGAGGAAACATTGGAGACACGAAAGGTAAATGGTAAAATGTGCTGATATTGTACAATACAGCCATAATATACTAAATAGGGTATGCAGATAACACTACATGAACAATTCACCAGCCAGTATGTGTACAGTACAGATACAGACGACAATTAAGGGCATGAAAGGTATGTGCCCAGATATTACGGGGGTCATGACTTTGAAGAGAATTTTGCATGGGCGAAACAGGGATATCTAGATAAGTAAGGTGGTGCGATAGGCCAATCTAAAAAAAAATGCATTTTAGGCCATGCTTGAAAGTGTGGGTATTGGGAATGAATTGAGGTGCCCTCGGTAGTGCTTTCCAAGAATTGGTGCAGCACACGTGTAGTCTTGGAGACAGAAGTGGGAGGTTCGGATTATTGAGGATTTGAATTTTAAGTCATTAGTAGAATGGAGGACACGAGAAGGGTGGTAGACTGAGACGAGGTAGGAGATGTAGGGTGGTGCTGAACTGTAAAGAGTTTTGTGGTGATAAGTTTACATTGGACTCTGTAACAGATGGACAACCAGTGCAATGACTGGCACAGAGTAGAGGTATCGGTGTAGCATTTTGAAAGGAACATGATCCTGACTGCTGCATTCAGGAAGGATTAGAGAGGGGAGAGTTTGGTAAGAGAGAGACCGATTATAAGAGAGTTGCAATAGTCCAGACAAGAATGAATAAGAGCTACGGTAAAACGTTTTTGCCGAGTCAAAGATAAGAAAATGTCGAATTCTAGAGATGTTTTTTGAGATGTAGGTGACATGAACAGGCGAGTGATCGGATGTTGGAAGTTAAGGAAAGATCTGAATCCTATATGACACCAAGACAGCGGGCATGTTGATGGGAAGCAATGGTGGAAAACCAGACACGGAAATGGCAATATCAGGCATAGGTAGGTTTGTGGAAGGAGGAAACACAAGGAGTTCATTTTTTGACAGATACAGTTTTAGATAGCAGGAGGACATAATGTTAGAGACAGCAGAAAGACAATCACTGGTATTTTGTACTAATGCAGGGTTGATGTCAGGAGATAATGTGTGTATTTGGGTGCCCGCAGCATAGAAATGGTACTGCAAACCGAATGTACATAATGTTTGTCCAATAGGTGCGGTGTACCAGAAAAAAATTAGGGGGCCTAGGACGGAACCTTGAAGGACCCTCATAATAAGGGAAGAGGAAGAGGAGCCAGCAAAAGATACAGTGAAGTAAGGGTCAGAGAGGTAGGAGGAGAACCAGGAGAAAACAGTATCCTTGAGCCTGATAGAGCGAAGCATATTTTTTACTTAATGGTTATAGAAATGGTACAAAGACTGCCACTCGCAGGGAGAAGGGGCTGTAGGGTCTGATAGTGTCCAAAAGAAGGGACGATAAGGGAGGATACTGGGTGGATAAATGGAAAAGTACATTTTGTTAAAAGGAGCAGAACAACACCTCCACCTGATCTGTTCTCAGATCTCGGGGTATGACAAAAAAGTAGGCCACCATATGAGAAAGCAACAGCGGTGGTATCCGACTGCTGGATCCAGGTTTCAGTAAGAGCCAGAATGTTAAGGGAATTGGAAAGGAAAAAGTTATGGATGTAGGAGAGTTTGTTACATGCTGACCATGCATTCCAAAGGGCACCACAGAGAGCATGCAAGGAATATTAATGAGATCTGCTGGGTTTCTGAGTGTAGCAGGGAAGGAGTTAGTCTTATTATTACAAGAAGGGCTGAAATTAGAAGAGATCTCCTGCGACCAGGAGAAGGAGAATAGAGAGAGTAAGCAGATGGTGAGTGATTTGTGAAAGCGTCTCTTGTCTTGTATGGTGGGAGTGAATGGATCTGTGCTGTTTAACATTGTGCAGAGAGCATGATAGCTATACAGAGGAGAAGAGAGGAGAGAGGGGTTGATATGGTTGGAGTGTACAGAGTTTGTCAGAGGACGGTAGATGTGAGTGATTGCAGCAGCCAGAACATAATGGCACAAATACATATGGTGAATTCTCTTTGCAAATCAGATGATTTAGAAGGAAATTTGTTTGAATGTCTTGCATGTCTTATCTATCCATCTCCTGCCCATCTGCCATGTTTAACATGTTTAACTGCCCTGGCACTTAGAACAATTGCACTTTGATACAATCTGCACAATTTGTGGTCTACTACTATATAGACACGGATCTTCATAAAAGCTGTAGATTGGGTATATTTAATTTGCAAACTTTCATTACCATTTTACATATATTTGAATAATATAAAAATCTGTTGTGGAGGTGGATCTTCACTAAAAAAAAAAAATTATCCAAACCAAACTGCTTTAAAAGGAACCTGTCATGTCAGGAAACGTCATTTACCTGTAGAAATGGGGTCAATCTGCAGGTAAGTAGCAATAAAATCCTGCCTGCATGCCTGCCTTTCTGGAGCAGCGGCTACAGGGAGAAAATGAAAGTGTGGCTGCACTCACTCCCTGACACACACACACTGCGGAGCTGGCTGTCAATCAAAGAACACTCGGTGACTTTAATTGCTCCCTGCACCGCCCATAGGACTGGCAACAAGCGAATCTCCAGGGAGGATATAACTTTATTTTCTCCCTGTGTCTGCTGCTCCACTGAGCCAGGCAGGATGAATTGTAATGCTATTTACTTACAGATTAACCCTATATCTGCAGGTGAATAGCATTTCCAGACACGGCTGTTTCCCAGATCACTGTTTGGCCCATATGTATGCCGATTATCAGTCGATTTAAAGTCTGTTTAACACAGGCTGAGTAATATTCTAGGCGCAAAGAAATATAGTTAATACTTTTGTTATGTGCACAAAGAACACCAAATAATCGGCAAAATATCATCTGTTTACATGGGGCATTGTGCTTCCGATAATGAAAAAAATCATTGTATGAGTTTTACTCGTACTTCAAATGGTTGCAGGCCCATTTAATAGGCAAATAATCATCTATGTGGTTGTCAAAATGGGAATTAAGGATACAGCAATATTGGTGTAATAGACTGAAATAGATGAACAGACAGAAGAAGACAGCATTAGAAAATAAAAAGAGAAAAAAAATAGGAATATTTAAAATGTAAGTAAAATTATACTTTTGAGTTAGGTCATTTTTATTTTGGTGATTCCTCCTTTTTTCTAATAGGGCATATGGACAATCCTCTACAAAATTTAGATAAAATCCATGGTGGAATATAATACTTATCACAGGATCTAAGCTTATCAATAAATATTTATAAAAAACATTGAGAAGAATAGCTTTCACTTACGGGTCAGTTTCTGCCAAATCTCCTCCATGGATGCCGGTCAGGAGCAGGCACAGTCCGAGAGCTGATCTCCACATGCTGCTGGTCAGATATCACATTCATTAGGAAGAATGCTAGAGGGAGATGGCTTTATAAAGCAGAGCCTGTGTACAGCCCCCCTGGCAAACACACCTTACACAAATACTGACCCTTGCACAAGGACTGCTCTGTCGGGGATGGAGCCTGTTTGCGTTGCCTTGTGTCTGTTTGCTGAGCTGTTTTCTTGAATCCTATCCTATTACTGTGTTTGTGTGGCCTCCTGCCCAGGTACATAGGATTACCAAATTAACATGGGAGTTTTAAGACATTGTTCGCTTTGCTGCCGTCACGGGTCAACATTACAAAAAAACTTTAGGAAATAAGCGTTGCGTGTAATGTTTCCGTCTGGCATCAAGATAATTTCCTGGCAAATATGTGGGGCGCACAGTGTATGTTACAGGCACCTGCAAGTAATCCCCTCTCCTCTCCAATGCTAGGAACAGAAGAAAAATTCACAAATATTGTTACCGACCCAACCAGAGCAATGTGTAGGTCCTAATCTCTTGATCCATTTGTAGGTTTGCAAAGCTGCAGCCAGGTCTACTAATCCCTGACTGCAGATCACGTGCTAACGCTCACTAGTTTCGGGTCTTATTTTTGACCCGGTCACATTCTTGTATATTTTTCGTATTTTCTAAAGTTTCATGTTATTCCTGTCTACTGATGAAATACACACGTGGTCAAAATTGTTGGAACCCCTCGTTTACTGACAGAAAAACCCACAATGGTCACAGAAATAACTTGAATTTGACAAAAGTCATAATAAATAAAAAATCTATGAAAATTAACAAATGAAAGTCAGACATTGCTTTTCAACCATGCTTCCACGGAATTAAAAAAACCCCAAAAACTCATGAACTAGGCCAGGACAGAAATGATGGTACCCCTGAAAATAATGTGACAAAAGGGACATGATAAATTGCGGTGTGTCCACTAACTAGCATCACAGATGTCTACAATCTTGGAATCAGTGAGTGGCCTGTTCATAGGGCTACAGATACTTACTGTGCTGTTTGGTGACATGGTGTGTATCACACTCAACATGGACCAGAGGACGCGAAGGAAAAAGTTGTGTCAGGACATTAGAAAGAAAATTATAGACAAACATGTTAAAGGTAAAAGTTAAAAGACCATCTCCAAGCAGCTTGATGTTCCTGTGACTACAGTTGCACATATTATTCAGAAATGTAAGATCCATGGGACTGTAGCCAACCTCCCTGGACGTGGCCGCAGGAGGAACATTGATGACAAATCAAAGAAACGGATAATACAAATGGTAACAAAAGAGCCCAGAAAAACTTCTAAACAGATTAAAGGTGAACTTCAAGCTCAAGGAACATCAGTGTCAGATCGCACCATCCGTCGTTGTCTGAACGAAAATGGACTTCATGGGAGACGACCAAGGAGGACACCATTGTTGAAAAAAAAAAATCATAAAAAAGCCAGACTGGAATTTGCCAAACTACATGTTGACAAGACACAAAGCTTCTGGGAGAATGTCCTATGAACAGATGAGACGAAAATGGAACTTTTTGGCAAGGCACATCAGCTCTATGTTCACCGATGGAAAAATTAAGCATATCAAGAAAAGAACACTGTCTCTACTGTGAAACATGGAGGAAGCTATATTATGTTCTGGGGCTGCTTTGCTGCATCTGGTACAAGGTGTCTAGAATCTGTGCAGGGTACAATGAAATCTCAAGACTATCAAGGGATTCTAGAGAGAAATGTGCTGCCCAGTGTCAGAAAGCTTGCAACAGGAAAATGACCCAAAACACACAGCTAAAAACACCCAACATTGGACTATTCTGAAGTGGCCTTCTATGAGCCCTGACCTAAATCCTATTGAGCATCTTTGGAAAGAGCTGAAACATGCCTTCTGGAAAAGGCAACCTTCAAACACGAGAAAACTGGAGCAGTTTGCTCTTGAGGAGTAGGCCAAAATACCAGTCGAGAGGTGCAGAAGTCTCATTGACAGTTACAGGAATCGTTTGATTGCAGTGATTGCCTCAAAAGGTTGTGCAACAAAATATTAAGATAATGGTACCATCATTTCTGTCCAGGCATATTTCATGAGTTTTATTTTTTTTTTTATTCTGTGGAAGCATGGTTGAAAAGCAATGTCTGACTTTCATTTGTTCATTTTCACTTAGGAAGCAACACTGTTTGACAATCAATTTCACATGCTGTTGTGCAAATGGAATAGTCAACAGATGGAAATTATTGGCAATTTTCAAGACACCCCCTATAAAAAAGTGGTTCTGCAGGTGGGGACCACAGACCACATCTCAGTACCAATGCTTTCTGGCTGATGTTTTGGTCACTTTTGAATGTTAGTTGTGATTTCACACTCGTGGTAGCATGAGACGGACTCTACAACCCACACAAGTGGCTCAGGTAGTGCAGCTCATCCAGTATGGCACATCAATGCGAGCTGTGGCAAGAAGGTTTGCTGTGTCTGTCAGCGTCCAGAGGCTGGAGGCACTACCAGGAGACAGGCCAGTACTCCATTAGATGTGGAGGGGGCAGTAGGAGGGCAACAACCCAGCAGCAGGACCGCTACCTCAGCCTTTATGCAAGGAGGAACAGGAGGAGCACTGCCAGAGCCCTGCAAAATGACCTCCAGCAGGCCACAAATGTGCATGTGTCTGCACAAACGGTTAAAAACCGACTCCATGAGGATGGTCTGAGTGCCCGACGTCCACAGATGGGGGTTGTGCTCACAGCCCAACACCGTGCAGGATGCTTGGCATTTGCCACAGAACACCAGGATTGGCAAATTCGCCACTGGCGCCCTGTGCTTTTCACAGATGAAAGCAGGTTCACACTGACCACATGTGACAGACATGACAGAGTCTGGAGACGCCGTGGAGAGCGATCTGCTGCCTGCAACATCCTTCAGCATGACCGGTTTGGCAGTGAGTCAGTAATAGTGTGGGGTGGCATTTCTTTGGAGGGCCGCACAGCCCTCCATGCGCTCGCCAGAGGTAGCCTGACTGCCATTAGGTACTGAGATGAGATCCTGAATCCCCTTGTGAGACCATATGCTGGTGCGGTTGTCCCTGGGTTCCTCCTAATGCAGGACAATGCCAGACCTCATGTGGTTGGAGCGTGTCAGCAGTTCCTGCAAGATGAAGGCATTGAAGCTATGGACCTCCCCGCCCGTTCCCCAGACCTGAATCCGATTGAACACATCTGGGACATTATGTCTCGCACTATCCACCGACATCACGCTGCACCACAGACTGTCCAGGAGTTGGCGGATGCTTTAGTCCAGGTCTGGGAGGAGATTCCTCAGGAGACCATCCGCCGCCTCATCAGGAGCATGCCCAGGCATTGTATGGAGGTCATATAGGCACGTGAAGGCCACACACACTACTGAGCATCGTTTCCTTGTCTTGAGGCATTTCCACTGAAGTTGGACCAGCCTATAATTTAATTTTTCACTTTGATTTTGAGTATCGTTCCAAATCCAGCCCTCCATTGGTTAATACATTTGATTTCCATTGATGATTTTTGTGTGATTTTGCTTTCAGCACATTCAACTTTGTACAGAACAAAGTATTCAATGAGAATATTTAATTAATTCAGATCTAGGATGTGTTATTTGAGTGTTCCCTTTATTTTTTTGAGCAGTGTATAATTATAATGATTATTATTAATTTTCTGCTTTTTTTACAGCCCGAACTGGACCCAAACTGTATCACGGGTTTACCATGGAAACCCGAGTTTGGGACCGTGAGACTGAACACTATGTGTTCGGTACGGTCCCAAACTTTACAGTTCGGGTTCGCCCATCCCTAGTCTACAGATTTCCCACCGCTAATGTCTTCTAAGAACTTTCCAACCCAGTGAATTGTTAAAGGTACAGTTAATCTTTCTCTAAGAACTGATGAACGATTTACATTAAAATCTGTGGGATCATGGCCAAGGTGCTGAAGGGTTTGTGTGAGAATTAATGCTGCATTTTTGTCACTAACATTGGCCACGTCAAGGCTTGCTGCCAGTTTGTCATCTACTACACTGACTTCCTCTTTTGGCTCGTTTTGCTGACGACAGTACGTTTGATGTTTCTTATGTTTCATTGCCTTCCGAATCTGTATCTACGTCATCAGATGCAACACCTCTTTTTCCTCTCTAGCACTTCTTTCTTGTGTCTGTTTTTGGATTCTTTTCTTGTAATTTTTTCTTTCCTCAAAATGTCTTAGTTTTTTCTCAAACTGTTTGTTAACACATCCCATTTTCCATTGCTTTCAGTTTGTCTCTGAGCTAGCGAAAACTCCTTGTCTTCCGGTACCCTTGTCATATATTCATAGATCTAGCATGTGCGACATGAAACAAGTTGTCTAAACCTGTGTTCCATTCTTCCTCCTTCTTCTTATCAGAACGTTTAGTTTTGTTTTCTCTGTTTTTCTTCAGCTTGTCATATTGTTTGACGGGACCTTCCACTTTTTCAACCACATGTTTTTTCATTCTCATGTGGATGCCTGCCTTTGCCCAGACATCAAGATTATCATTAGCTGCTTAACAAGCTGCACCACGGACCATCTGTATAGTTATTTTCTTGTAGTTGTAGAACATTTGTAGCGCGGTACCGGGCCTCTGAGTCTCTGTTCTGGGATTGTCACGGTGGCTAGACCCGGTCCGTGACCCTGCTGAGGGGCGTACAATGAAGGTGGAGGGATTGGTGGTGATGTTGTGGTGGTGCGGTGCAGGTCGCAGTAAATAACGAGGACACCAGGTTGCAGTCTCTTTACCTCTTTACTGAAGATCCCAGGATCCTCAGTCCGGAATACGGTTAACCGGGCTGCGCAAGTCCGGCTGGTCCGATGGCACCTCCAGAGTTCCCTTTGCAGGTGGAAATCTGTGCCTACCTTCTAGCGCTTGTGTGTTGTGGTCCTCCCCTGCTGTGCTTACGGGATAGTCCCCACAACTGTTGTGTCTGTTTCTGAAGTTCCCTCACAACTCGATTATGATGTTCTTCTTCGTCCCCCAGATGATATGGTTAGGACGCACCCGTATGACGGGTAGGCTCGGAGTTCTTCCGGGACCCTAGCGTCGCCCCTCTCCTATTGTTGCCCCCTGTGTCTTCGTAGGTGATTTGTGTGAGACAGCCCGCCTATAGCTGACTGTCCTGCCGTAGGTTTGAAGTATTGCTTGGAGCCTAGTACTTCCTCGGCGTTCCGGCCACCGGCTACGCGCCTCAGTAGGATGTTGCCTCGTCTTACAGCACGACTCCTACTGGTATTTCTCCTTGTTGCGTTGATCTCGTTTCTCACTCAGCACAATAAATCTCGCTTCTTATCCTTTCTTGGGGTACCGCCGCTATATCGTGCAGGCGCGGTCTCGTAACGTTTCTCACTCAGCACAATATACCTTGCTTCTTGTCCTTTCTTAGGGTACCGCCGCGATCAAGTGCAGGCGCGGTCCCGTAACGTTCTCTCTGTTCGCTAGGCCTCTGTCAGGATCCCACCCCTGACAGGGACCCCCCTGAGTCTCTCCCCGCAACACCCTCTGCCACAGGGTGTTGCCTGTTCGATTCCCAGTCAGCTTCTCTCTAACTTTCTGCCTAACCCCCAGTTTTACCAGATTGTGAGGAGTGGCCTAATACATAGCACCCTTAGCTCCCCCTGGAGGCCAGACTGTGAAGTGTATTGGTGTCTGTGATACCTGGTCAGGTGAACCCCTTCAGTGCAATCAGACGTACCATCACTCCCCTTAGTGGCAGAGCGACGTTACTGCAACGACCAGGACTCTGGGGAGCTGTTGTGAACTCTGTTAGCAGGCTCCCTCTTGTGGTCACAACTGGTACTGTGTGAGTGTTGTCTTTGGGCTCCCTCTGGTGGTTTTGTTTGTTCTTCTGCGGGTTTGTGGCTGGATCAGCTGCCTCGTTATCCACCAGTGAGGTTTTCTATTTAGCTCAGCTGCAACTTCACTTGTTGCCTGCTGTCAATGTGTTCAGACCTATTCTGATTTCATCTGACTACGTTTGGTCTCAGTCTTTCCAAGACAAGCTAAGTTTTGCTTTTCAGTTTGTTACTCATCAGTTATCAATATGTGTTCTTTGTATGATGAGTTTAATCCAGCTCGCTAACATGTGATTTTCTGCTTGCTGGTAGCTCTGGGGTTCAGACTTGCTCCCCTCACACCGTTAGTTGGTGTGAGGGACTTGCGCATTGTCTGAGTGGATTTTTAGAGGGTTTTTTACTGACCGCATAGATCCCTTTCTATTTTCTGCTATCTAGTATTAGCGGGCCTCCTTTGCTAAATCTGATTCATCTCTGTGTTTGTACTTTCCCCTTAACTCACCGTTATTATCTGTGGGGGGGCTTTCTATATCTTTGGGGTCATTTCCCTGAGGCAAGGGGGGTCTTGCTTTCTCTCTAGGAGTAGTCAGTTTCTCAGGCCGTGACGAGACGTCTAGGATTTTAGGAACGTTCCACGGCTACCTATAGTTGTGTGTGGTTAGGATCAGGTATGCGGTCAGTCCAGTTACCACCTCCCAGAGCTGGTCTATTGTTTAGTACTTAGCTGGTCTGGTTTTCGGATCCTCTGCCACTGGGATCATGACTGTACAGCAGGCCAAGTGTTAATGCATTGCAGAAGCGGGATAAAGAGAAGCCTGGAGTTTTTTGTTTTTTTTCCTCCTCTGCTGCAGTGTGTCTAGCTTGTCTAGCTTCTCTCCTCCCCTTAATCTTTGTGTGGCTTTGAATTCAGCTGCAGACATGGATATTCAAAGTTTGACTTCTAGTGTTGATCATCTTGCTGCAAGGGTACAGAGTATTCAGGATTTTGTTGTTCACAGTCCTATGTCAGGGCCGAAAATACCCATTCCCGAGTTATTTTCTGGAGATAGATCTAAGTTTCTGAATTTTAAGAACAATTGTAAGTTGTTTCTCTCTTTGAAACCTCGTTCCTCTGGTGATTCTGCTCAGCAGGTTAAAATTGTTATTACCTTCTTGCGTGGCGACCCTCAGGATTGGGCCTTCGCATTGGCGCCAGGAGATCCTGCATTGCTTAATGTGGATGCGTTTTTTCTGGCGCTTGGAATGCTCTATGAGGAACCTAATCTTGAGAGCCAGGCAGAAAAGGCCTTGTTGGCTCTCTCTCAGGGTAAAGATGAAGTAGAGGTGTATTGTCAGAAATTTCGGAAGTGGTCGGTGCTTACTCAATGGAATGAGTGTGCTCTGGCTGCAAATTTCAGAAAAGGTCTTTCTGAAGCCATTAAAGATGTCATGGTGGGGTTCCCCACGCCTGTTAGTCTGAATGATTCCATGACTTTGGCCGTTCAGATTGATCGGCGTTTGCGGGAGCGCAAACCAGCGCACCATTTGGCGGTGTTTTCTGAGCAGAGACCTGAATTTATGCAATGTGATAGAATTCTGACCAGAAATGAACGGCAAAATTATAGACGTCAAAATGGGTTGTGTTTTTACTGTGGTGACTCTACTCATGTTATCTCAGCATGCTCTAAATGCACAAAAAAGATCGATAAATCTGTCACCATCGGTACTTTACAGACTAAGTTCATTTTGTCTGTTACCTTGATTTGTTCCCTGTCTTCCTACCCGGTTATGGCTTTTGTGGACTCGGGTGCTGCCCTGAGTCTAATGGATTTGTCATTTGCCAAACGCTGTGGTTTTGTCTTGGAGCCATTAAAATTCCCTATTCCACTGAGGGGAATTGATGCTACACCATTGGCCAAGAATAAACCTCAGTACTGGACTCAGGTGACCATGTGCATGACTCCTGTGCATCAGGAGGTAATTCGCTTTCTTGTGTTGCATAATTTGCATGATGTCGTAGTTTTGGGTCTGCCATGGTTACAGACTCATAATCCAGTACTGGATTGGAAAGCAATGTCTGTGTTAAGTTGGGGTTGCCAGGGTATTAATGATGATGCTCCTTTGGTGTCTATAGCTTCTTCCACTCCTTCTGAAGTCCCTGTGTTTTTGTCAGACTACCAGGATGTATTTGATGAGCCCAAACTCAGTTCCCTACCTCCTCATAGGGATTGTGATTGTGCTATAAATTTGATTCCTGGTAGTAAGTTCCCTAAGGGACGACTTTTTAATTTGTCTGTGCCTGAACATGCTGCTATGCGGAGTTATATAAAGGAGTCTCTTGAGAAGGGACTTATTCGCCCGTCCTCTTCTCCTCTTGGTGCGGGGTTCTTTTTTGTGGCTAAGAAGGATGGTTCGCTGAGACCTTGTATTGATTATCGCCTTCTAAATAAAATCACAGTCAAATTTCAGTATCCTTTGCCTTTGTTGTCTGATTTGTTTGCCCGGATTAGGGGTTCTAGTTGGTTCACCAAGATAGATCTTCGTGGTGCGTATAACCTTGTGCGTATCAAGCAGGGCGATGAATGGAAAACAGCATTTAATATGCCCAAAGGCCATTTCGAGTACTTGGTGATGCCTTTTGGACTCTCTAATGCTCCTTCTGTGTTTCAATCATTTATGCATGACATCTTCCGTGAATATCTGGATAAGTTCATGATTGTGTATCTGGATGATATTTTGTTTTTTTTCTGATGATTGGGAGTCCCATGTGAAACATGTCAGGATGGTATTTCAGGTCCTGCGGGCTAATGCCTTATTTGTGAAGGGCTCAAAATGTCTTTTTGGAGTCCAGAAGG
Organism: Ranitomeya variabilis; assembly: GCF_051348905.1. Lineage (NCBI taxonomy): Eukaryota > Metazoa > Chordata > Amphibia > Anura > Dendrobatidae > Ranitomeya > Ranitomeya variabilis. The sequence continues at coordinate 52,313,911 of NC_135235.1, read as the reverse complement.
TTTCTTTTTTGGGTTTCATTTTTTCTCCTTCTGCTATTGAGATGGACCCAGATAAGGTCAAGGCTATTCATGACTGGACTCAGCCTACATCTGTTAAGAGTCTTCAGAAGTTCTTGGGTTTTGCTAATTTTTACCGTCGCTTCATCACCAATTTTTCTGGTGTTGTTAAACCTTTGACGGATTTGACCAAGAAGGGTTCTGATGTGGCTAATTGGTCTCCTGCGGCTGTGGAGGCCTTTCAGGAGCTGAAGCGCCGGTTTTCTTCTGCTCCAGTTTTGTGTCAGCCAGATGTCTCTCTTCCCTTCCAGGTCGAGGTGGATACTTCGGAGATTGGAGCAGGAGCTGTTTTGTCGCAGAGAAGCTCTGATGGCTCTGTGATGAGGCCATCTCTTTTCAAGAAAGTTTTCGCCTGCCGAGCGGAATTATGATGTTGGTAATCGGGAGTTGTTGGCAATGAAGTGGGCATTTGAGGAATGGAGACATTGGCTCGAGGGAGCTAAGCATCGTGTGGTGGTCTTGACTGATCACAAGAATCTGATTTATCTTGAGTCTGCCAAGCGCCTGAATCCTAGACAGGCTCGTTGGTCGTTGTTTTTCTCTCGCTTCAACTTTGTGGTCTCGTACCTGCCTGGTTCGAAGAATGTGAAGGCTGATGCTCTTTCTAGGAGTTTTGTGCCTGACTCCCCTGGAGATTCTGAGCCGGCTGGTATTCTTAGAGAAGGGGTGATTGTGTCTGCTATTTCCCCAGATTTGCGACGTGTGCTGCAGGAGTTTCAGGCAGACAGACCTGATCGGTGCCCACCGGGGAGACTGTTTGTCCCAGATAGATGGACCGGCAGAGTTATCTCCGAGGTTCATTCCTCAGTGTTGGCAGGTCATCCTGGAATTTTTGGTACCAGAGAGTTGGTGGCCAGGTCCTTTTGGTGGCCTTCTTTGTCGCGGGATGTGCGTTCCTTTGTGCAGTCCTGTGGGGTTTGTGCTCGGGCTAAGCCTTGCTGTTCTCGTGCCAGTGGGTTGCTTTTGCCCTTGCCTGTTCCTAAGAGGCCTTGGACGCACATTTCCATGGATTTTATTTCAGACCTTCCTGTCTCTCAGAGAATGACTGTCATCTGGGTTGTTTGTGATCGTTTCTCTAAAATGGTCCATTTGGTGCCCTTGCCTAAGTTGCCTTCATCTTCTGATTTGGTTCCGCTGTTTTTTCAGAATGTGGTTCGTTTGCACGGGATTCCTGAAAACATTGTGTCTGACAGAGGATCCCAGTTTGTGTCCAGGTTTTGGCGGACCTTTTGTGCTAAGATGGGCATTGATTTGTCTTTCTTGTCAGCCTTTCATCCTCAGATGAATGGCCAAACTGAGCGAACTAATCAGACCTTGGAGACCTATTTGAGATGTTTTGTTTCTGCCGATCAGGATGATTGGGTGACCTTTTTGCCATTTGCCGAGTTTGCCCTTAACAATCGGGCTAGTTCTGCTACTTTGGTTTCGCCTTTTTTTTTGTAAATCTGGTTTTCATCCTCGTTTTTTCTCGGGTCAGGTGGAGTCTTCTGACTGCCCTGGGGTGGATTCTGTGGTGGATAGGTTGCAGCGGATTTGGAACCATGTGGTGGACAACTTGAAGTTGTCACAAGAGAAGGCTCAACGCTTTGCCAACCGCCGTCGCTGTGTGGGTCCCCGACTTTGTGTTGGGGATTTGGTGTGGTTGTCTTCTCGTTTTGTCCCGATGAAGGTTTCTTCTCCTAAGTTCAAGCCTCGGTTCATCGGTCCTTATAAGATTTTGGAAGTTATTAACCCTGTGTCATTTCGTTTGGACCTCCCAGTATCGTTTGCCATTCATAATGTGTTCCATAGGTCATTGTTGCGGAGGTATGTGGTGCCTGTGGTTCCTTCGGTTGAGCCTCCTGCCCCGGTGCTGGTTGAGGGAGAATTGGAATACGTGGTGGAGAAGATCTTGGATTCTCGTATTTCAAGATGGAGGCTTCAGTATTTGGTTAAGTGGAAGGGCTATGGTCAGGAAGATAATTCCTGGGTTGTCGCCTCTGATGTTCATGCGGCCGATCTGGTTCGTGCCTTCCATGTAGCTCTGTTATGACCCCAATGGCAGAGGGTCTCAGAAATAATTACTAAGTCTGCAAACACAAAAATCCAGCTCATAGGGCCGTGGTAACTGAGCTGACCATATATCTAATCCTAGCACCACAAATAGCAGCAGCCGGGGAACGTGCCTACGTTGGTTCTAGACGTCTCGCGCCAGCCGGAGAACTAACTAACCCTAGAAGGGAAAAGAAAGACCTTTCTTGCCTCCAGAGGAAAGACCCCAAACAAATAATAACGGTGAGGTAAGAGGAAAAGACAAACGTAAGAATGAGCTAGGTATTTAGCAAAGAGAGGCCCACTAGCTAATAGCAGAATATAGTAAGATGACTTATATGGTCAGCAAAAACCCTATCAAAATATCCACGCTGGATATTCAAGAACCCCCGAACCGTCTAACGGCCCGGGGGGAGAACACCAGCCCCCTAGAGCTTCCAGCAAAGTCAGGAATCACATTTAGTACAAGCTGGACAAAAATAATAGCAAAGCAAATAACCAAAAAACAAAGAAGCAGGACTTAGCTTAATTTTGCACGAACAAGGAGCAGCAGACAGGAGCAAACAGAAAGGATCTGATTACAACGATGCCAGGCACTGGACTAAGGATCCAGGAAGTTTATATAGCAACACCCCTGGACTAACGACCCAGGTGGGTGCCAAACTGAGGAAAGACAATCCCAGAGTCATATCACTAGTAACCACAAGAGGGAGCCAAAAAGTCTAATTCACAACAGTACCCCCCCCTTAAGGAGGGGTCACCGAACCCTCACCAAGACCACCAGGGCGATCAGGATGAGCAGCGTGAAAGGCACAAACTAAATCGGCCGCATGCACATCAGAAGCAACCACCCAGGAATTATCCTCCTGACCATAGCCCTTCCACTTGACCAGATACTGAAGCCTCCGTCTGGAGAGACGAGAATCCAAGATCTTCTCCACCACGTACTCCAACTCGCCCTCAACCAACACCGGAGCAGGAGGCTCAACAGAAGGAACCACAGGTACAACGTACCGCCGCAACAAAGACCTATGGAACACGTTGTGAATGGCAAACGACACCGGAAGATCCAAGAGAAAGGACACAGGATTAAGGATTTCCAATATCTTGTAAGGACCGATGAAGCGAGGCTTAAATTTAGGAGAGGAGACCTTCATAGGAACAAATCGAGAAGACAGCCATACCAAATCCCCAACACGAAGTCGGGGACCCACACCGCGGCGGCGGTTGGCAAAACGCTGAGCCTTCTCCTGTGACAACTTTAAGTTGTCCACCACATGATTCCAGATCTGCTGCAACCTATCCACCACAGAATCTACCCCAGGACAGTCAGAAGGCTCCACATGTCCCGAGGAAAAACGAGGATGGAAACCAGAGTTGCAGAAAAATGGCGAAACCAAAGTAGCGGAACTAGCCCGATTATTAAGGGCAAACTCAGCCAACGGCAAGAAGGTCACCCAATCATCCTGATCTGCCGAAACAAAACACCTCAAATAAGCCTCCAGAGTCTGATTAGTTCGCTCCGTTTGTCCATTAGTCTGAGGATGAAAGGCAGACGAAAACGACAAATCAATGCCCATCCTAGCACAAAAGGATCGCCAGAACCTGGAAACAAACTGGGATCCTCTGTCAGACACAATATTCTCAGGAATGCCGTGTAAACGAACCACATTCTGAAAGAACACAGGAACCAGATCGGAAGAGGAAGGCAGCTTAGGCAAAGGCACCAAATGGACCATTTTAGAAAAGCGATCACATACCACCCAGATGACAGACATGCCCTGAGACACCGGGAGATCTGAAATGAAATCCATGGAAATGTTTGTCCAAGGCCTCTTCGGGACAGGCAAGGGCAAGAGCAACCCGCTGGCACGAGAACAGCAAGGCTTAGCTCGAGCACAAGTCCCACAGGACTGCACAAATGACCGCACATCCCGTGACAAGGAAGGCCACCAAAAGGACCTACCCACCAGATCTCTGGTGCCAAAAATTCCCGGATGCCCTGCCAACACCGAGGAATGAACCTCGGAAATGACTCTGCTGGTCCACTTATCAGGAACAAACAGTCTGTCAGGTGGACAAGAGTAAGGTCTACCAGCCTGAAATCTCTGCAACACACGTCGCAAATCAGGAGAAATGGCCGACAAGATAACTCCCTCTTTAAGAATACCAACTGGTTCTGCGACTCCAGGAGAGTCAGGCACAAAGCTCCTTGAAAGAGCATCAGCCTTCACATTCTTTGAACCTGGTAAATACGAGACCACAAAGTCAAAACGGGAGAAAAACAATGACTAGCGGGCCTGTCTAGGATTCAGGCGTTTAGCAGACTCGAGATACATCAAATTTTTGTGATCAGTCAAGACCACCACACGATGCTTAGCACCCTCGAGCCAATGACGCCACTCCTCAAATGCCCACTTCATGGCCAGCAGCTCCCGATTGCCAACATCATAATTCCGCTCAGCAGGCGAAAACTTCCTAGAGAAGAAAGCACATGGTCTCATTACCGAGCAACCAGGGCCTCTCTGCGACAAAACGGCCCCTGCCCCAATCTCAGAAGCATCCACTTCGACCTGAAAGGGAAGTAAGACATCAGGCTGGCACAAAACAGGCGCCAAAGTAAACCGGCGCTTCAACTCTTGGAACGCCTCCACGGCTGCAGGAGCCCAGTTAGCAACATCAGAACCTTTCTTGGTCATATCCGTCAAAGGTTTAACAACGCTAGAAAAATTAGCGATAAAACGACGGTAGAAGTTAGCAAAACCCAAGAACTTCTGAAGACTCTTAACTGACGTGGGTTGAGTCCAATCATGAATAGCTCGGACCTTGACTGGGTCCATCTCCACAGCAGAAGGGGAAAAAATAAACCCCAAAAAGGGAACCTTCTGTACTCCAAAGAGACACTTTGAGCCCTTAACAAACAAAGCATTCTCACGCAAAACCTGAAACACCATCCTGACATGCTCCACATGTGAGTCCCAATCTTCAGAGAAAACCAGAATATCATCCAGATAAACAATCATAAATTTATCCAGATACTTCCGGAAAATATCATGCATAAAGGACTGAAACACTGAGGGAGCATTAGAGAGCCCAAAAGGCATCACCAAGTACTCAAAATGACCTTCGGGCGTATTAAACGCTGTCTTCCATTCATCTCCTTGCTTAATGCGCACAAGGTTGTATGCACCACGAAGATCTATCTTGGTGAACCACTTGGCACCTTTAATCCGGGCAAACAAGTCCGACAACAGAGGCAAAGGATACTGAAATTTAACAGTGATTTTATTCAGAAGCCGATAGTCAATACAAGGTCTCAAAGATCCGTCCTTCTTGGCCACAAAAAAGAATCCCGCACCAAGAGGGGAAGAGGATGGACGGATATGCCCCTTCTCCAGAGACTCCTTGATATACGAACGCATTGCGGCATGTTCAGGTACAGACAGATTAAATAGTCTTCCCTTAGGAAATTTACTACCTGGAATCAAATCTATGGCGCAGTCACAGTCCCTATGAGGAGGCAGAGCACTGGACCTGGACTCGCTGAATACATCCTGATAATCAGACAAATACTCAGGAACTTCCGAAGGAGTAGAGGAAGCAATAGACACCGGTGGGGAATCAGCATGAATTCCCTGACAGCCCCAACTTGACACAGACATTGCCTTCCAATCCAAGACTGGATTGTGGGTCTGTAACCATGGCAGACCCAAAACGACCAAATCATGCATTTTATGCAGAACAAGAAAACGAATCACCTCCCGATGTTCAGGAGTCATGCACATGGTTACCTGCGTCCAAAACTGCGGTTTATTTTCCGCCAATGGCGTAGCATCAATACCTCTAAGAGGAATAGGATTTACCAACGGTTCAAGAACAAAACCACAGCGCTTGGCAAATGACAGATCCATAAGACTCAGGGCAGCACCTGAATCCACAAACGCCATAACAGGGTAAGAAGACAATGAGCAAATTAAAGTCACAGACAAAATAAATTTAGGTTGCAAATTACCAATGGCGACAGGACTAACAACCCTTGTTAGGCGTTTAGAGCATGCTGATATAACATGTGTAGAATCACCACAGTAAAAACACAACCCATTCTGACATCTATGATTTTTCTGCTCATTTCTAGTCTGAATTCTATCACATTGCATTAAATCAGGTGTTTGTTCAGACAACACCACCAGAGGATTAGCGGTTTTGCGCTCCCGCAAACGCCGGTCAATTTGAATAGCCAGCGCCATGGAATCATTCAGACTTGTAGGAATGGGGAAACCCACCATCACATTCTTAATGGCTTCAGAAAGGCCATTTCTGAAATTTGCGGCCAGAGCACACTCATTCCACTGAGTAAGCACGGACCATTTCCGAAATTTTTGGCAATACACTTCAGCTTCATCCTGGCCCTGAGAAATAGCCAGCAAGGCGTTTTCTGCCTGAACTTCAAGATTGGGTTCCTCGTAAAGCAATCCAAGCGCCAGAAAAAACGCATCAATATTTGCCAATGCCGGATCTCCTGGCGCTAGCGAGAATGCCCAATCCTGAGGGTCGCCCCGTAAAAAAGAGATAACAATTTTAACTTGCTGAGCTGAATCTCCAGATGAACGGGGTCTCAGAGATAGAAACAATTTACAATTATTCCTGAAATTCCTAAACTTAAATCGGTCTCCAGAAAACAGTTCAGGAATAGGTATTTTAGGTTCAGACATTGGACTACTGGTAACAAAATCTTGTATGCCCTGCACACGAGCAGCAAGCTGGTCTACACTTGTAATCAAGGTCTGGACATTCATGTCTGCAGCAAGCACAAGCCACTCAGAGGTAAAGGGGAGGAAGAGAGGAAAAAAAAAAAAAAAAAAAACCTCAGAATTTCCTTTCTTATTATCCCACTTCTGCAATGCATAAAACATTCAATGTTGGCCTGGCATACTGTTATGACCCCAATGGCAGAGGGTCTCAGAAATAATTACTAAGTCTGCAAACACAAAAAACCAGCTCATAGGGCAGTGGTAACTGAGCTGACCATATATCTAATCCTAGCACCACAAATAGCAGCAGCCGGGGAACGTGCCTACGTTGGTTCTAGACGTCTCGCGCCAGCCGGAGAACTAACTAACCCTAGAAGGGAAAAGAAAGACCTTTCTTGCCTCCAGAGGAAAGACCCCAAAATTTGGATACAAGCCCCCAACAAATAATAACGGTGAGGTAAGAGGAAAAGACAAACGTAAGAATGAGCTAGGTATTTAGCAAAGAGAGGCCCACTAGCTAATAGCAGAATATAGTAAGATGACTTATATGGTCAGCAAAAACCCTATCAAAATATCCACGCTGGATATTCAAGAACCCCCGAACCGTCTAACGGCCCGGGGGGAGAACACCAGCCCCCTAGAGCTTCCAGCAAAGTCAGGAATCACATTTAGTACAAGCTGGACAAAAATAATAGCAAAGCAAATAACCAAAAAACAAAGAAGCAGGACTTAGCTTAATTTTGCACGAACAAGGAGCAGCAGACAGGAGCAAACAGAAAGGATCTGATTACAACGATGCCAGGCACTGGACTAAGGATCCAGGAAGTTTATATAGCAACACCCCTGGACTAACGACCCAGGTGGGTGCCAAACTGAGGAAAGACAATCCCAGAGTCGTATTACTAGTAACCACAAGAGGGAGCCAAAAAGTCTAATTCACAACATAGCTCATCCTGATCGCCCTGGGGGTTTTGATGAGGGTTCGGTGACCCCTCCTCAAGGGGGGAGTACTGTTGTGAACTCTGTTAGCAGGCTCCCTCTTGTGGTCACAACTGGTACTGTGTGAGTGTTGTCTTTGGGCTCCCTCTGGTGGTTTTGTTTGTTCTTCTGCGGGTTTGTGGCTGGATCAGCTGCCTCGTTATCCACCAGTGAGGTTTTCTATTTAGCTCAGCTGCAACTTCACTTGTTGCCTGCTGTCAATGTGTTCAGACCTATTCTGATTTCATCTGACTACGTTTGGTCTCAGTCTTTCCAAGACAAGCTAAGTTTTGCTTTTCAGTTTCTTACTCATCAGTTATCAATATGTGTTCTGTGTATGATGAGTTTAATCCAGCTCGCTAACATGTGATTTTCTGCTTGCTGGTAGCTCTGGGGTTCAGACTTGCTCCCCTCACACCGTTAGTTGGTGTGAGGGACTTGCGCATTGTCTGAGTGGATTTTTAGAGGGTTTTTTACTGACCGCATAGATCCCTTTCTATTTTCTGCTATCTAGTATTAGCGGGCCTCCTTTGCTAAATCTGATTCATCTCTGTGTTTGTACTTTCCCCTTAACTCACCGTTATTATCTGTGGGGGGCTTTCTATATCTTTGGGGTCATTTCCCTGAGGCAAGGGAGGTCTTGCTTTCTCTCTAGGAGTAGTCAGTTTCTCAGGCCGTGACGAGACGTCTAGGATTTTAGGAACGTTCCACGGCTACCTATAGTGTGTGGTTAGGATCAGGTATGCGGTCAGTCCAGTTACCACCTCCCAGAGCTGGTCTATTGTTTAGTACTTAGCTGGTCTGGTTTTCGGATCCTCTGCCACTGGGATCATAACAGGGCGCTGCACATTGACGTAACCTCTCTCTCTCGGATGGTAGTTTAGTTGAAGATGCACTACTATCAGACATTTGTCCAGTAAGCCACAAATCTGTTTCACTTCTGGTTGGTGGCTTTGACATACTACAATGCTAGCTGCTACGTATGATGTTTTTTTTGTAACCCCTGTAAAGGGAGTATGGTGTACAGGAACTGATGAAAACAGAGACAGTGGTTCTCCGTATAAGATACATTAATCTTGTCGGAGCTGTATTGTTCTAGTAGCCTGGGGGAGGAGGAACAGCATCAATGGACAGGACTGATCAAAGGACAGGACATACAGGAAGGACGGCTAAACAAGCCGGAGAAGGACGGTGTTATAAATGTCAGGCTATATTCAGCAAAATTTGTGCCGTCCTGCCACAACCAGATCTTTTAGGCTACTTTCACAAATCAGATTTTCGACGTGAGGCTCAATCCGGCTAATTTTCAAAAAACAGGATCCGGCGAATGTTGCCGCCGGATCCGTTTTTTTTTTCCCCATAGACTTGTATTATGACCTTGTGTTTCGTCCAGTTTTCGCCAGATCCGGCAACTCTGCCGTTTCCGGTTTCTGGAAAAAACGTCCATAGCACCGTTTTTTGTCTCCGGCGAAAAAGCCGGAAGCGCTGGGGCACTGCAGCCGGCCAGGGAACTGAAGTGATCCATTCAGCTACAGAGCAGTGCCTTTAAGCCAGTGCTTAATATTTTTGAGCAAATGTCTACAATATCAGACCTACGATATGTTGAAGCAGCAATAACCGCATGATATTTGGTTTGGTTTTGTGTTTGTTGTGATTGAGCACGGCATGCTGTGTCTTCATTCTGACAGCGGGGTCATGTCTCTATAGAGGAGCTGAACCCCACGGTGTATAATAATAAAGTCTGACTGCAGGACATAGGTCAGCTCTGCTGGATGTTATTTCCTGTGCAGACTTTAGTTTTTTTTTTCCAAGTGAAGCAGTATTTCTAATTAATAAAGTGATGGTATAACAATAGGACAAGTCATGATCGATGAAGGTCCAGCATCGGGTACCTCCCGCCAATCATAAGCCATTCGATTATTTAGTATATTTTTTAAAAAATTTTATTGTCCTGAGTCTCACAATGCAACCTGTGCCTATTTGGGGACACAATCTAAAATCCAGTAGGAAATTGTAGAACCAGAAGGAAATGCATGCAAACACATTGAGAAAGTGCAAACTCCAAGCAGAAGCTCTCCTCCTTGATTTTTCTACATGGCAGTAGTAGTGACTACCTGGTAACAGCAGTACAGCTTTCATTCAAGTTAATGGCATCTGCTGAAGTTCCCAACACAGCTGGTGACCAGGAAGCCGCTCTGCGGGTTAAAATAATGAAGAGGATGTATCAGACTCTTCATTCTCAGAGTCAAAGATGTCGCAGAGATCAGACGCCCAACAATCATAAGAAAAAGACAATTGCATAGTCTACTGATATGCCATCACTTTAGTAGATGGGAATATCCCTTAAAGGGAATCTGTCACAAGGTTTTTATGCACCTAATCTGAGAGGCATAGACACTGATTCCAGCAATAAGTCACTTATCAGGCTACTTAGTGTAGACTTTTTATACAACAATTGTTTTATCAGCAAGAGATTATCATTAGAGGAATGGTAAACCTGCTGCCATGTAGTATAACTCTGCCCCCAACATTGATTGGCAGTTTTCTGCCTACGTGCAGTATACACAGAAAGCTGCCAATCAGTGGTATGGGCTGGGTTATACAGAGCTCAGAATTCAGACAATTGGTAGATAACACAGTTTTTAATCAAAGCTGTAACAAGCAGCCGAGTAAGTAATACATCGCTGGAATCAGAGTCTCTGCTCCTATATCATGATGTTCTCAGATGGCGTAGCAAAAAATCTGGTGGCAGATTCCCTTTAAGAAGCTATTTGTTCAGCTGTGAAAGTGCAAAGTAATGTAGCTGTATGGCAATATATCACTAGCAATCAACTTGTCAGTGAGATGCTAGTCACTACTCAGAGACAAACCGTAAGACAGGGTAATCAAACGTCTCGGTGTCAGACACCACGAGAGCACAAGGTAAACTAAAGGGGAAAGGCAAAGGTGAAATCCAGTCATGGTCCTAGGTCAGAATATCAAGAAGATAGCAGATCAGAGCAAAGGGGCTAGGCAGACGGATAGCCAGAATGAGGTCCAAGGTCAAGAAACAATAGATCAATAAACAGAGCACAGAATTACAAGGCAAACCATTGAGCATATGCTACTGCAGCGCCCCAGAGTCCTGGTCATTGCAGTATTGTCACTCTTCCACCAGGGGGAGTGATGGTACGTCTTATGGCACTAAAGGAGTTCACCTGACCAGGTATCACAGTCACACACTACACTTCACACTCCGGCCACCAGGGGGAGCAAAAGGTTCTATCTATTAGGCCACTCCTCACACTCGGGTAAAACTGGGGGTTGGATAGGAAGTTAGTGGGAGAAAGCTGCTGGGTGAGACCCAGGAAAGACCTGTCAGGCAGACAGGGGGAGAAGGAGGAACATCTGAGCTGCAGACAGAGGTCGCTGTCAGGGGTGGGATCCTGGCAGAGACTTAGCAAGAGATAGAACATTACGGAGCTGTGCCTGCACCCCATTGCGGCAGCATCCTAAGAAAGGACAAGAAGCGGAGTATATTGTGGAGAAGTGAGAAACGAGATCACAGCACAAGGAGATAATACCGGGAGGAGTTCTGCCTTAAGATCGGCAACATCCTTCTGAGGCGCGTAGCCGGTGGCCAGAACTCCGAGGGAGTAATAGGCTCTACGATTACTTCAAACTACGGCAGGACAGTTAATTCCAAGTTGGCTGCCCGAGCTTAAAACCTAATGAAGACAACGGAGGCAAATTGTGGGAGAGGGGCGTCTCTAGGGTCCCTATAAAATAGCTCCAGGCCTACCCCGTCATACGGGTCATCCTATCTATACCATCTGGGGGACGGAGAGAGAATATCAGAAACATACACGACAGTTGTGAGGACTATCCCGTGGTGCTCAGCAGGGAGGTACTACAACACACAGGCGCAAGTAGGAAGGCCACTGATTTCCACCTGCAAAGGGAACTCTGGATGTGCCTTCGGACCGGCCGGATTCAGCCAGCCCCGTTAGCAGTGCTCTAGATTGTGGACGCTGAAGTCTTCAGTAAAAGGTAAAGAGACTGCAACCCTGTGTCCTCGTTATTTACTGCGACCTACACCATCATCATCTACCTTACTGGGAATCCCTGGGGACACACTTCACCTGTGGGAGGGTATTCCATCTAGCTGCCATAACATCACCCCAGCGGACCCCTAAGCAGCGTCGGTCACCCTGACCGAACACCACAGGTGGCATCACGAACACTTGACAAACTTCACCCTTTGATTGGGTGCCCCTTAGCAGGACCACGGGCAGGGTCGAGCCACTGTGACATCCCCAGAACGGAGACAGAGGGACCCGGCACCGAGTACCCCACTGCCCTGCGCCTGGGGGCGCTTCAAACTTTGGCGTCACAAACAGGATCTACTTAAGCCTGAGAATCAGGTCATGTGTGCCTTGGAACAGTGTTGTGAAATTGGATTTTGGGCTCCCCCGGTGGCCACTGGTGGAATTGAACTGGTGTGCATCATCCCCTCTGTTCACCTGTTTCCATCAGGATGTGGGAGTCGCTATTTAACCTTGCTCCTCTGTCACTTCCATGCCGGTCAACATTGTAATCAGAAGCCTTTCTGTGCATGTTCCTGCTGCTAGACAACTCCCAGCTAAGTTGGACTTTAGTCCTCGTTTGTTTTTGCATTTTGTTCCAGTTCACAGCTGTAGTTTCGTTTCTGTGTCTGGGAAGCTCTTGTGATCTGAAATTGCCACTCTGATGTTATGAGTTAATACTAGAGTCTTAAAGTAATTTCAGGATGGTATTTTGATAGGGTTTTCAGCTGACCATGAAAGTGCCCTTTCTGTCTTCCTGCTATCTAGTAAGCGGACCTCAATTTTGCTAAACCTATTTTCATACTACGTTTGTCATTTCATCTAAAATCACCGCCAATATATGTGGGGGCCTCTGTCTGCCTATCGGGGAAATTTCTCTAGAGGTGAGCCAGGACTATATTTTCCTCTGCCAGGATTAGTTAGTCCTCCGGCCGGCGCTGGGCGTCTAGGGATAAAAAACGTAGGCAACGCTACCCGGCTACTGTTAGTTGTGCGGCAGGTTTAGTTCATGGTCAGTTTAGTTTCCATCCTTCCAAGAGCTAGTACTTATGTTTGCTGGGCTATGTTCTCTTGCCATTGAGAACCATAACAGTTTGACCGGCCAAAAAGGGTTAAATTAATTGACAGAGAAAGGAGAGAAAAGAGAAGTCTGCTGAAGATTTTTTTTTTTTTTTTTTTTCCCTTCCCTTCAGTTCTGAGTGTGCTTGTAATTGAATCTCTTGCAAGTCTGCCTATATTGCAGCCTTTCTCTCTCTCTCTCTCCTTCTAATCCTGGAATGGCTCTGTGTTCACCTGTTTAAAATGGATATTCAGAGTTTAGCTGCAGGTTTGAATAATCTCACCACGAAAGTTCAAAATTTACAAGATTTTGTTGTTCATGTTCCTATATCTGAACCTAGAATTCCTTTGCCTGAATTTTTCTCGGGGAATAGATCTTGCTTTCAAAATTTCAAAAATAATTGCAAGTTGTTTTTGTCCCTGAAATCTCGCTCTGCTGGAGATCCTGCTCAGCAGGTCAGGATTGTGATTTCCTTGCTCCGGGGAGACCCTCAGGATTGGGCTTTTGCATTGGCTCCAGGGGATCCTGCGTTGCTCAATGTGGATGCGTTTTTTCTGGCCTTGGGGTTGCTTTATGAGGAACCTCAGTTAGAGCTTCAGGCCGAAAAGGCCTTGATGTCCCTATCTCAGGGGCAAGACGAAGCTGAAATATACTGCCAGAAATTCCGTAAATGGGCTGTGCTTACTCAGTGGAATGAGTGCGCCCTGGCGGCGAATTTCAGAGAGGGTCTCTCTGATGCCATTAAGGATGTTATGGTGGGGTTCCCTGTGCCTGCGGGTCTGAATGAGTCCATGACAATGGCTATCCAGATCGATAGGCGTCTGCGGGAGCGCAAACCTGTGCACCATTTGGCGGTGTCTACTGAGAAGACGCCAGAGAATATGCAATGTGATAGAATTCTGTCCAGAAGTGAACGGCAGAATTTAAGACGAAAAAATGGGTTGTGCTTCTATTGCGGTGATTCAACTCATGTTATATCAGCATGCTCTAAGCGTACTAAGAAGCTTGATAAGTCTGTTTCAATTGGCACTTTACAGTCTAAGTTTATTCTATCTGTGACCCTGATTTGTTCTTTATCATCTATTACCGCGGATGCCTATGTCGACTCTGGCGCCGCTTTGAGTCTTATGGATTGGTCCTTTGCCAAACGCTGTGGGTATGATTTGGAGCCTCTTGAAACTCCTATACCCCTGAAGGGGATTGACTCCACCCCATTGGCTAGTAATAAACCACAATACTGGACACAAGTAACTATGCGGATTAATCCGGATCATCAGGAGACTATTCGCTTTCTTGTGCTGTATAACCTACATGATGTGTTGGTGCTTGGATTGCCATGGCTGCAATCTTATAACCCAGTCCTTGACTGGAAAGCTATGTCTGTGTTAAGCTGGGGATGTAAGGGGACGCATGGGGACGTACCTGTGGTTTCCATTTCATCATCTATTCCCTCTGAGATTCCTGAATTCTTGACTGAATATCGTGACGTTTTTGAAGAACCTAAGCTTGGTTCATTACCTCCGCACCGGGAGTGCGATTGTGCCATAGATTTGATTCCGGGTAGTAAATACCCTAAGGGTCGTTTATTTAATCTGTCTGTGCCTGAACATGCTGCTATGCGAGAATATATAAAGGAGTCCTTGGAAAAGGGACATATTCGTCCTTCGTCATCTCCCTTAGGAGCTGATTTTTTCTTTGTGGCTAAGAAAGATGGCTCTTTGAGACCGTGTATTGATTATCGGCTTTTGAATAAAATCACGGTTAAATATCAATATCCGTTGCCACTGCTGACTGATTTGTTTGCTCGCATAAAGGGGGCCAAGTGGTTCTCTAAGATAGATCTCCGTGGGGCGTATAATTTGGTGCGAATTAAGCAGGGGGATGAGTGGAAGACCGCATTTAATACGCCCGAGGGCCACTTTGAGTATTTGGTGATGCCTTTTGGTCTTTCAAATGCCCCTTCAGTCTTTCAGTCCTTTATGCATGACATTTTCCGTGATTATTTGGATAAATTTATGATTGTGTATCTGGATGATATTTTGATTTTTTCGGATGACTGGGACTCTCATGTCCAGCAGGTCAGGAGGGTTTTTCAGGTTTTGCGGTCTAATTCCTTGTGTGTGAAGGGTTCTAAGTGCGTTTTTGGGGTTCAAAAGATTTCCTTTTTGGGATATATTTTTTCCCCCTCTTCCATCGAGATGGATCCTGTCAAGGTTCAGGCTATTTGTGATTGGACGCAACCCTCTTCTCTTAAAAGTCTTCAGAAATTTTTGGGCTTTGCTAACTTTTATCGTCGATTTATTGCTGGTTTTTCTGATGTTGTTAAACCATTGACTGATTTGACTAAGAAGGGTGCTGATGTTGCTGATTGGTCCCCTGCTGCTGTGGAGGCCTTTCGGGAGCTTAAGCGCCGCTTTTCTTCCGCCCCTGTGTTGCGTCAGCCTGATGTTGCTCTTCCTTTTCAGGTTGAGGTCGACGCTTCTGAAATCGGAGCTGGGGCAGTTTTGTCGCAGAGAAGTTCCGATTGTTCCGTGATGAGACCTTGTGCCTTTTTCTCGCGTAAATTTTCGCCCGCCGAGCGGAATTATGATGTTGGGAATCGGGAGCTTTTGGCCATGAAGTGGGCTTTTGAGGAGTGGCGTCATTGGCTTGAGGGGGCTAGACATCAGGTGGTGGTATTGACTGACCACAAAAATCTAATTTATCTTGAGTCCGCCAGACGCCTGAATCCTAGACAGGCGCGCTGGTCGTTGTTTTTCTCTCGGTTTAATTTTGTGGTGTCCTACCTGCCGGGTTCTAAGAATGTGAAGGCGGATGCCCTTTCTAGGAGTTTTGAGCCTGACTCCCCTGGTAACTCTGAACCTACAGGTATCCTTAAGGATGGAGTGATATTGTCTGCCGTTTCTCCAGACCTGCGGCGGGCCTTGCAGGAGTTTCAGGCGGATAGACCTGATCGTTGCCCACCTGGTAGACTGTTTGTTCCTGATGATTGGACCAGTAAAGTCATTTCTGAGGTTCATTCTTCTGCATTGACAGGTCATCCTGGAATCTTTGGTACCAGGGATTTGGTGGCAAGGTCCTTCTGGTGGCCTTCCCTGTCTCGAGATGTGCGAGGCTTTGTGCAGTCTTGTGACGTTTGTGCTCGGGCCAAGCCTTGTTGTTCTCGGGCTAGTGGATTGTTGTTGCCCTTGCCTATCCCGAAGAGGCCCTGGACGCACATCTCGATGGATTTTATTTCGGATCTTCCTGTTTCTCAGAAGATGTCTGTCATCTGGGTGGTGTGTGACCGTTTCTCTAAGATGGTCCATTTGGTTCCCCTGCCTAAGTTGCCTTCTTCTTCCGAGTTGGTTCCTCTGTTTTTTCAAAATGTGGTCCGTTTGCATGGTATTCCGGAGAATATCGTTTCTGACAGAGGAACCCAATTCGTGTCTAGATTTTGGCGAGCATTCTGTGCTAGGATGGGCATAGATTTGTCTTTCTCGTCTGCTTTCCATCCTCAGACTAATGGCCAGACCGAGCGGACGAATCAGACCTTGGAGACATATTTGAGGTGTTTTGTGTCTGCAGATCAGGATGATTGGGTTGCTTTTTTGCCTTTAGCGGAGTTTGCCCTCAATAATCGGGCCAGCTCTGCCACCTTGGTGTCTCCTTTTTTCTGTAATTCAGGGTTTCATCCTCGATTTTCTTCTGGTCAGGTGGAATCTTCGGATTGTCCTGGAGTGGATGCTGTGGTGGAGAGGTTGCATCAGATTTGGGGGCAGGTAGTGGACAATTTGAAGTTGTCCCAGGAGAAGACTCAGCTTTTTGCCAACCGCCGGCGTCGGGTTGGTCCTCGGCTTTGTGTTGGGGACTTGGTGTGGTTGTCTTCTCGTTTTGTCCCTATGAGGGTTTCTTCTCCTAAGTTTAAGCCTCGGTTCATCGGCCCGTACAAGATATTGGAGATTCTTAACCCTGTGTCCTTCCGTTTGGACCTCCCTGCATCTTTTTCTATTCATAATGTTTTTCATCGGTCATTGTTGCGCAGGTATGAGGTACCGGTTGTGCCTTCCGTTGAGCCTCCTGCTCCGGTGTTGGTTGAGGGCGAGTTGGAGTACGTTGTGGAAAAAATCTTGGACTCCCGTGTTTCCAGACGGAAACTCCAGTATCTGGTCAAATGGAAGGGATACGGTCAGGAGGATAATTCTTGGGTGACTGCCTCTGATGTTCATGCCTCCGATCTGGTCCGTGCCTTTCATAGGGCTCATCCTGATCGCCCTGGTGGTTCTGGTGAGGGTTCGGTGCCCCCTCCTTGAGGGGGGGGTACTGTTGTGAAATTGGATTTTGGGCTCCCCCGGTGGCCACTGGTGGAATTGAACTGGTGTGCATCATCCCCTCTGTTCACCTGTTTCCATCAGGATGTGGGAGTCGCTATTTAACCTTGCTCCTCTGTCACTTCCATGCCGGTCAACATTGTAATCAGAAGCCTTTCTGTGCATGTTCCTGCTGCTAGACAACTCCCAGCTAAGTTGGACTTTAGTCCTCGTTTGTTTTTGCATTTTGTTCCAGTTCACAGCTGTAGTTTCGTTTCTGTGTCTGGGAAGCTCTTGTGATCTGAAATTGCCACTCTGATGTTATGAGTTAATACTAGAGTCTTAAAGTAATTTCAGGATGGTATTTTGATAGGGTTTTCAGCTGACCATGAAAGTGCCCTTTCTGTCTTCCTGCTATCTAGTAAGCGGACCTCAATTTTGCTAAACCTATTTTCATACTACGTTTGTCATTTCATCTAAAATCACCGCCAATATATGTGGGGGCCTCTGTCTGCCTATCGGGGAAATTTCTCTAGAGGTGAGCCAGGACTATATTTTCCTCTGCCAGGATTAGTTAGTCCTCCGGCCGGCGCTGGGCGTCTAGGGATAAAAAACGTAGGCAACGCTACCCGGCTACTGTTAGTTGTGCGGCAGGTTTAGTTCATGGTCAGTTTAGTTTCCATCCTTCCAAGAGCTAGTACTTATGTTTGCTGGGCTATGTTCTCTTGCCATTGAGAACCATAACAGAACAGTGTCCGAATTGTGCTTGAACTGTGATTTATTGCAAAGACTGTGTATTGCCATTTGCCGCCAAAAATTCCCGCCAAAATCGCTGCCATCACAGCGCCACGAGGAGCACAAGAGAAGAAGAAGGGCGTGGAGTTGTGGGCGTGAACAAACTGAGAAGCGCAAAGAACAATTGCCGCCCAGTCTAAATATTTCTGTACCTTGAGGACGTGTCCGTCAGCAGCCGAGATCCGCCTCCTGATCCTCAATGGAGGGCGGAGACAAAGAAAACGAAACCGCCCACGAAGGAAGGAGCGGGAAAAGGGCCAGGAAGAAGAAGTCAGCCACGTGGAGGACGCCATGGCCAGCCGCCCAGGACCAGAGCGTGGGGTCGAAGCAGAGGACTCCCCCAGCTACCCGTAAGGGCACCGCAGCCAAGCCTTCACCGCCGATGCTGACTCCCTGCAGATTGGGATGGAGGAGCTGATAGATCAGCTCCTGCAGCTGCAGGTGAAGACCAAGGCCCCGTACCAGGTGGCGCCTACGGAAGACCTTTCACCACCGGCATCACTTCCTGCACCGCCGCCAGAGCTGCTGCCAACCCCACCGTGGATGTCGCAGCCAGCCGAACCAGCCGACCTACAGGACGCCACCCCGGCCGGTAAGCACGCCGACCCTGCCCCGGTGACGGAGGACTTCTTGATATTCCTGTCGCAGCGCCACCTCCCCGCGGGACACATAGACTCCAGCGCCTTGAACCCTGGGACCAGGCCACGGGTATGGAGCAGTTCCTAAAGGCCCCGATTTCACCAACCACCTTGCCGGGTGAAGTCTACGCAGAGCGGACTGTTGTGGATTCTGTTGGTGGGCTCCCTCTGGTGGTTACTGCTGGTACTGGGTGACTTTGGTGGGTTGCGGCCTTTGGTTTCCACCTGTCCATCAGAGGCTGGGTGTTTCCTATTTTACCTGGCCTTTCTGTCATTTCCCTTGCCGGCTATCAATGTGTTCAGATGTGCTCTGTTTGGTTCCTGCCTACCTGCTCCCAGATCTTTCAGGATAAGCTAAGTGCTGATTTTCAGTTGTTTGGTTTTTGGTCCAGCTTGCTTAGAATGTCTCTATGCTAGCTGGTTGCTCTAGTGGACTGAGGTTCTCCCCATGTGCCATGAGTTGGCACATGGGTTCTTGTAATCTCAGGATGGTTTTTTTGATTAGGGTTTTTTGCTGACCGCTCAGTCCCCTTTTGTATCATTCTGCTTTCTAGTTTTTAGCGGGCCTCTATTTGCTAAAGCTATATACATCATCTCTATGTGTGTGCCTTCCTCTCATTTCACCGTCAATACATGTGGGGGGCAACTATACCTTTGGGGTTAATTCCTCTGGAGGCAAGTGAGGTCTTGTTTTCTCTGCAGTACTAGTTAGCTCTTAGGCTGGTGCGTGGCGTCTAGAACCAACGTAGGCACGCTCCCTGGCTATCTCTAGTTGCGTTTGTCAGGCGTAGGGCAGCGGTCAGCCCAGGTTCCATCACCCTAGAGCTCGTCCGATATTTTGTTATTCTTTGCTTGTCCTGTGCTATCCCTAGCCATTGGGGATTCATGACAGTATAGCCGGCCCACAAAGTGTTCATTGTTTGGGCTGAAGCAGGAGGAAAAGAAGTGTTCAAGGAAAATTTTTTTTTTTTTTTTTTTCCTTCAGAGTTTTGCTGCCTAGCCCTTAATTGCTGTCTAGCTGCTTCTTACCTCCTCTTAACCCTTGAATGGCTCTGATCTTAGCTGTTTATCATGGATGTCCAGAGTTTGGCTTCCAGCCTGAGTAATCTCGCGGCAAAGGTTCAAAACATACAGGATTTCGTTGTTCACACTCCCATGTCTGAACCTAGAATTCCTATTCCAGAGTTTTTTTCTGGAGATAGATCTACCTTCCTGAATTTCAGGAACAATTGTAAATTGTTTCTCTCTTTGAAATCTCGCTCCTCTGGAGACCCTGCTCAACAGGTCAAGATTGTTATATCGTTCCTACGGGGCGACCCTCAGAATTGGGCATTTGCATTGGCACCAGGGGATCCTGCGTTGCTCAGTGTGGATGCGTTTTTTCTGGCATTGGGATTGCTCTATGAGGAACCTAACCTAGAGATTCAGGCTGAAAAAGCTTTATTAGCCCTCTCTCAGGGGCATGATGAAGGGAATTGATTCTACACCATTGGCTATGAATAAACCGCAGTATTGGACACAAGTGACCATGCGCATGACTCCCGTTCATCAGGAGGTGATTCGCTTCCTTGTACTGTATAATTTACATGATGTACTAGTGCTTGGTCTGCCATGGTTACAAACTCATAATCCTGTCCTTGACTGGAAAACAATGTCTGTGCTAAGCTGGGGATGTCAGGGGGTTCATGATGATGCACCTCCGATTTCAATCGCTTCATCGACTCCTTCGGAGATCCCTGCGTTTTTGTCAGATTATAAGGATGTTTTTGAGGAGCCTAAGCTCAATTCGCAAACTCCTCATAGAGAGTGTGACTGTGCTATAGAATTGATTCCTGGCAGTAAGTTCCCTAAGGGTCGTTTATTTAATCTGTCACTGCCAGAGCATACTGCTATGCGGAATTATATTAAGGAGTCCTTGGAAAAGGGACATATTCGTCCATCTTCGTCCCCTCTGGGAGCATTTTTTTTTTTTTCGTGGCAAAAAAAGATGGTTCCCTGAGGCCTTGTATAGATTATCGCCTTCTGAATAAGATTACAGTCAAATACCAGTATCCATTGCCATTATTTACTGATTTGTTTGCTCGCATTAAGGGGGCTAGGTGGTTCACTAAAATAGATCTTCGTGGTGCGTATAATCTGGTGCGGATAAAACAGGGTGATGAGTGGAAAACCGCATTTAATACGCCTGAGGGCCATTTTGAGTATTTGGTAATGCCTTTTGGACTCTCCAATGCTCCGTCAGTCTTTCAGTCCTTTATGCACGATATTTTCCGTGAATATCTGGATAAGTTTATGATTGTGTATTTGGATGATATTTTGGTGTTTTCTGATGACTGGGAGTCTCATGTTCTACAGGTCAGGAAGGTGTTTCAGGTTTTGCGGGCCAATTCTCTGTTTGTGAAGGGCTCAAAGTGTCTCTTCGGAGTCCAGAAGATTTCTTTTTTGGGGTACATTTTTTCTCCTTCTACTATTGAGATGGATCCCGTTAAGGTTCAGGCTATTTGTGACTGGACACAACCTACATCTGTTAAGAGCCTTCAGAAGTTCTTGGGGTTTGCTAATTTTTATCGTCGGTTCATTGCTAATTTTTCCAGTATTGTTAAACCTTTGACTGATTTGACTAAAAAGGGTGCTGATCTTGCTGATTGGTCTCCTGCGGCCGTGGAGGCCTTTCGGGAACTTAAGCGCCGGTTTTCTTCTGCTCCTGTGTTGTGTCAACCAGATGTGTCACTTCCTTTTCAGGTGGAGGTTGATGCTTCCGAGATTGGAGCGGGGGCGGTTTTGTCACAGAGAAGTTCTAATGGCTCGGTGACGAAGCCATGTGCTTTCTTCTCTAGAAAATTCTCGCCCGCCGAGCGCAATTATGATGTGGGTAATCGGGAGCTTTTGGCCATGAAGTGGGCATTTGAGGAGTGGCGTCATTGGCTTGAGGGTGCTAAACATCGCGTGGTGGTCTTGACTGATCACAAGAATCTCATTTACCTTGAGTCTGCCAGGCGTTTGAATCCTAGACAGGCTCGTTGGTCATTATTTTTTTCTCGTTTTCAATTTTGTGGTTTCATACCTGCCAGGTTCAAAGAATGTGAAGGCAGATGCTCTTTCCAGGAGTTTTGTGCCTGATTCTCCTGGAGACACTGGGCCTGCTGGTATCCTTAGGGATGGGGTAATATTGTCCGCCGTATCCCCAGACTTGCGACGCGCATTGCAGGAGTTTCAGGTGGATAAACCGGATCGATGTCCACCAGAAAGACTGTTTGTTCCGGATGATTGGACCAGTAGAGTCATCTCCGAGGTCCATTCTTCTGTGTTGGCTGGTCATCCTGGAATATTTGGTACAAGAGATTTGGTGGCCAGGTCTTTTTGGTGGCCTTCCTTGTCTAGGGATGTGCGCACCTTTGTGCAGTCTTGTGAAGTGTGTGCTCGAGCTAAGCCTTGCTGTTCACGGGCTAGTGGGTTGTTGTTATCTTTGCCCATCCCGAAGAGGCCTTGGACGCACATTTCCATGGATTTTATTTCTGATCTCACGGTTTCACAGAAAATGTCCGTTATCTGGGTTGTGTGTGACCGCTTTTCTAAGATGGTTCATTTGGTGCCCTTGCCTAAGTTACCCTCCTCCTCTGAGTTGGTTCCTTTGTTTTTTCAGAACGTGGTTCGTTTGCATGGGATTCCGGAGAATATCGTTTCTGACAGGGGATCCCAGTTTATGTCTAGATTTTGGCGGACGTTTTGTGCCAAGATGGGCATTGATTTGTCTTTCTCGTCTGCATTCCATCCTCAGACGAATGGCCAGACGGAGCGAACTAATCAGACCTTGGAAACTTATTTGAGGTGTTTTGTTTCTGCTGATCAGGATGACTGGGTTGCTTTTTTGCCACTGGCCGAATTTGCTCTTAATAATCGGGCTAGTTCTGCCACGTTGGTCTCTCCTTTTTTTTGTAATTCGGGGTTTCATCCTCGTTTTTCCTCTGGTCAGGGGGAATCTTCGGATTGTCCTGGAGTAGACGTGGTGGTGGACAGGCTACATCAGATTTGGAATCAGGTGGTGGACAATTTGAAGTTGTCTCAGGAGAGGACTCAGCAGTTTGCTAATCGCCGTCGCCGCGTGGGTCCCCGACTTCTTGTTGGGGACTTGGTGTGGTTGTCTTCTCGTTTTGTCCCTATGAAGGTCTCTTCTCCTAAGTTCAAGCCTCGGTTCATCGGTCCTTATAGGATCTCGGAGATTCTTAACCCTGTATCTTTTCGTTTGGATCTCCCAGCATCGTTTGCTATTCATAATGTGTTCCATCGGTCGTTATTGCAGAGGTATGAGGTGCCCGTTGTTCCTTCGGTCGAGCCTCCTGCTCCGGTGCTGGTGGAGGGAGAATTGGAGTATGTTGTTGAAAAGATCTTGGATTCTCGTGTTTCCAGACGCAAACTCCAGTATTTGGTTAAGTGGAAGGGTTATGGTCAGGAGGATAATTCCTGGGTGGTCGCCTCCGATGTTCACGCGACTGATTTGGTCCGCGCCTTCCATAGAGCTCACCCTGATCGCCCTGGGGGTTCTCGTGAGGGTTCGGTGACCCCTCCTCAAGGGGGGGGTACTGTTGTGGATTCTGTTGGTGGGCTCCCTCTGGTGGTTACTGCTGGTACTGGGTGACTTTGGTGGGTTGCGGCCTTTGGTTTCCACCTGTCCATCAGAGGCTGGGTGTTTCCTATTTTACCTGGCCTTTCTGTAATTTCCCTTGCCGGCTATCAATGTGTTCAGATGTGCTCTGTTTGGTTCCTGCCTACCTGCTCCCAGATCTTTCAGGATAAGCTAAGTGCTGATTTTCAGTTGTTTGGTTTTTGGTCCAGCTTGCTTAGAATGTCTCTATGCTAGCTGGTTGCTCTAGTGGACTGAGGTTCTCCCCATGTGCCATGAGTTGGCACATGGGTTCTTGTAATCTCAGGATGGTTTTTTTGATTAGGGTTTTTTGCTGACCGCTCAGTCCCCTTTTGTATCATTCTGCTTTCTAGTTTTTAGCGGGCCTCTATTTGCTAAAGCTATATACATCATCTCTATGTGTGTGCCTTCCTCTCATTTCACCGTCAATACATGTGGGGGGCAACTATACCTTTGGGGTTAATTCCTCTGGAGGCAAGTGAGGTCTTGTTTTCTCTGCAGTACTAGTTAGCTCTTAGGCTGGTGCGTGGCGTCTAGAACCAACGTAGGCACGCTCCCTGGCTATCTCTAGTTGCGTTTGTCAGGCGTAGGGCAGCGGTCAGCCCAGGTTCCATCACCCTAGAGCTCGTCCGATATTTTGTTATTCTTTGCTTGTCCTGTGCTATCCCTAGCCATTGGGGATTCATGACAGCGGACTGTGTACCGCTGGGTGAACCCCGGGTCAGACTTCATGGGGTTCCCCGGGGCGAAGTCGCATGAAGGGGAGATGGTGGAAGCCCTTAGCTGGGAAGATTACCAGGCCCAGCTTGCCCGACAGTGGGAGGAGAGAGATAAAGAGTACCAGGCCCAACGTGAGGCCCATGACCGATGTGACCTAGCGGTGAAAGCCCAGGCCCGCAAGGACCGTACCGCTCACCAGGCCCCGCGCAGGCAGGGCACGATTGTAGCCTTCAAGCTCCAAGGAGGATGGGGCTTCATTAAAGAACAGGGCCTGTACACTGAAGTCTTTGTGAATCGGAGGGACGTGGAATCCCATCTGCGGAGGGCCACCCGGACCGAGATCTCTACCCGGGAGACGTGGTCACCTACACCAGGCACTTTGGGGAGAAGGGTTGGTTTGCCTTGAACGTGCATAAGAAGGAAAACACCATAACGCCCCCCATGAAGAGGCCGGTCAAACTGTCTCCTGTGGCAGCGGTGCCCCCTTGTG
Organism: Ranitomeya variabilis; assembly: GCF_051348905.1. Lineage (NCBI taxonomy): Eukaryota > Metazoa > Chordata > Amphibia > Anura > Dendrobatidae > Ranitomeya > Ranitomeya variabilis. The sequence goes on along the minus strand of NC_135235.1, from coordinate 52,289,396 downwards.
TTCAGACTACAGCTGTTACCAAAACCACGACCGTTACCCCGACGTGCACTATCAGCCGCACTACAACGTGCACGGTCACCACTTCTACCACCGTTGTGACCAAAGAACTGACCCCACTGATGGCCGGTGTTCCAGCTGTCCCGGAGCAAAGGACAGAGGGTACTCAGACCCCAATCTGGAGCGAAGGGGCTCCCTATGTGGCACCTGGTAGCCGCCGGTACCCAGGAGGGTTCCCTCGACCGCTGCTACCCCCTGAACTCCAATAAACCTCGGAGAACCGAAGATTGTAAATAGTTAACTGTTTGTTTTCCTGTATTGCTGCTAAACCCGTCTAGGGTTAATTCTTAAAGGGATCCCTTTGTTGACCCGGGATCCCTATTGTTTCTAGTTTTGCCAAAGAACATTTGAATCATGAACTGCGCATGATTACAAACTGCCTGTACATAGTTTGCACCTTCTTAAAGGTGCTCCCTACTGGTTTTACAAAAAGAAGAGCTTTTTGAAGAGACTGTTCCTGATTACAGCATGGAAGTTCTTACTTTGAACAGACTTGCAAATTGATGATTTGCGCTACCTCAAAAGAGACTTGGTTCCCCCTTAAAGGGAATGTTCAATTGTTGCACTTAGCTTAAAACATGATAATGTTGCCTTAAATAGCTAGATAGTAGTAATGTTTTATATAGTGATAGTATGTAGTTAGTAAAGATAGTGATAAGGAATAGAAGTGTTGATAATGTTCTTTAAATAAAATTGAAGTTAAAGTAATTGCTAGGTTTCATAGAATTAGACTAAAAGAAAAATGCAGTAGGCCCGGAGGGGTAGACAGATAGTCCTGCATACGTGAAAGTAGAAGAGAAAAATAAAGAAAATGTTAATTTGCACTTGTGAGTTTTATAGCATGCCTTTAGTGGGTACACGCCCTTAAAGGAAAAGTTTGCACTTAGTAGATAGTAGATAGCATACCCGTATGGGTAATAACAGTTATTTATAGTTAGTTAATTAATAAGTGTTCTTTAAAATCTTGAGCACAATGTAAATATGTTCTTGTTTGTAACGTTCAAGTGTCCTCACCTCCCATAAAGGGAAGCACTGTTATATTTAATTGTTTACAGCATTCCAAAAATGTTGTATGTCTTTTGCTAACATGTACTGTTGTTCTTCTTTTCCCAGTCCGGGAGTACTGGATTTAACAGGGGGAGTGCAGCGCCCCAGAGTCCTGGTCGTTGCAGTATTGTCGCTCTTCCACCAGGGGGAGTGATGGTACGTCTTATGGCACTAAAGGAGTTCACCTGACCAGGTATCACAGTCACACACTACACTTCACACTCCGGCGACCAGGGGGAGCAAAAGGTTCTATCTATTAGGCCACTCCTCACACTCGGGTAAAACGGGGGGTTGGATAGGAAGTTAGTGGGAGAAAGCTGCTGGGTGAGACCCAGGAAAGACCTGTCAGGCAGACAGGGGGAGAAGGAGGAACATCTGAGCTGCAGACAGAGGTCCCTGTCAGGGGTGGGATCCTGGCAGAGACTTAGCAAGAGATAGAACGTTACGGAGCTGCGCCTGCACCCCCATTGTGGCAGCATCCTAAGAAAGGACAAGAAGCGGAGTATATTGTGGAGAAGTGAGAAACGAGATCACAGCACAAGGAGATAATACCGGGAGGAGTTCTGCCTTAAGATCGGCAACATCCTTCTGAGGCGCGTAGCCGGTGGTCGGAACACCGAGGGAGTAATAGGCTCTACGCATTACTTCAAACTACGGCAGGACAGTTAATTCCAAGTTGGCTGCCCAACCTTTAACCTAATGAAGACAACGGAGGCAAATTGTGGGAGAGGGGCAACTCTAGGGTCCCTATAAAATAGCTCCAGGCCTACCCCGTCATACGGGTCATCCTATCCATACCATCTGGGGGACGGAGAGAGAGAATATCAGAAACATACACGACACTTGTGAGGACTATCCCGTGGTGCTCAGCAGGGAGGTACTACAACACACAGGCGCAAGTAGGAAGGCTACTGATTTCCACCTGCAAAGGGAACTCTGGATGTGCCTTCGGACCAGCCGGATTCAGCCAGCCCTGTTAGCAGTGCTCTGGATTTTGGACGCTGAAGTCTTCAATAAAATGTAAAGAGACTGCGACCCACACCATCATCATCTACCTTACTGGGAAGCCCTGGGGACACACTTCACCTGTGGGAAGCTATTCCATCTAGCTGCCATTCCATCACCCAATCGGGCCCCTAAGCAGCGTCAGTCACCCTGACCTAACACCACAGGTGGCATCACGAACACTTGACAAACTTCACCCTTTGATTGGGTGCCCCTTAGCAGGGCCACGGGCCGGGTCGAGCCACCGTGACATCCCCAGAACCGAGACAGAGGGACCCGGCACCGAGTACCCCACTGCCCTGCGCCTGGGGGCGCTACACTACATCTGGCTGAGGTCTGGGACTGGCATCTTAGCTAAGTGGCCAATGTGAACATGCGTTTATGTGCTGCATGTATACCAACTTAAATCAAGCTCAGTTTTTGTGTTTTATCTTAGCTAAGTAGCTGGGCAATCACCTGGAACAGGGAACACCTGAAGGAAGCTCAGCCCCTCCCAGACTCCGATTGGACAGCTGAGCTGTCAATAAAAACACCAACAGCCCAGCACACACCTTAACTAGACTTGATGTCCAAACCGTCAATCAAAATACCGACAGATCTGCATGCCTATGCACCAGATTGGACGCCTGAGCTGTAACCGCATTAAGACACACTGAACAGAGGAATCATGGCAGTCAGACATTGCCCAGATCATTACCTCTAGTTTGGGTTAGCACTATAAGGGAGGAAAAGCAGCTTATAGCAGTAGAAGTGCCATTTCCCAACTCACACTTTGGTATTAGTCAGAGTTTTCTAAAAATAAATTTCTACAGAAATCCTCTTTAATTCTGTTTATAATGATGAAAACACATACGAATTGGAATAAAATATTACAAATTCTAGCAACTTGAAATAAAATATTCTAGTGGGGGTGCATATTTTTGGCTTTCCAAAGTTAACTGGAACTTAAAAACCCATGTTAGCATGCTACTTAGGTAGCTGAACTGGGACAGAACTGAAAAAGTTTCCTTTCTCAACAATAAGCTCCTTAGTGTAAGATCCGACCACGTGTCAGCATTTACTGGACGTTACTGGCTAAAACTGCAGATTTTCTGAAATGTGATCATATGCAGTAAAGTACCCTGACCAACACAATGACTAACGTCCTTCTCATTGCTCTGATCCCTTTTCTCTTGTGGGTGTTGTTGTTTTTTATTCAAATAAATAGTTTTGCCATATTGGAACAGGTTGTCAGCTTTTTGAAATAATTTCCAGATATTTTGCAATTTTGTACATAAAGGCACAACACATGGGAAAAGGCAAAAACACAGAAACATTTAGGTGAGTAAGTTTCCAAGCAGGAATTATGCTGATAGATTTAACACTTAACCGTAACCCATTGTAGGGGTTCATGTGCTCTGGTAGGTGCTAGGGTAGATGCTACGGTACACACAGGCACGGACATTTAATATCAAAGCGGAGTAAAGGTTACTTTTTCTTCTTGAGCTGAAAAAAATGAAATATAGCTTTTCTTCAGCTCAAACTAAAAATAACAATCAATACACAATCCTTTCTCAGGGTAGGCAAGGTAAGCAACACAGTCTCACTCATACAGCAATACAAGTATGGGAGTGGCCTTTCCCACCCAGGCTCTTTTGGTTGCTCTTAAATCCTGGACACAAACATCCGGTACCAGTAAAAATCCTCTCAGTAACCTACCATTTCTGATGTATTCTTTTGCAGGACTTACATCACTGAGGCCAGGGACATCAGTGACACATACCCGATATCCAAGACTTTACCTCCGGACTCCTTATACCATTCATAGCAGTTCTCTGGGATCATATAAGTTTAATCCAGATTTTAGAACAACAGATATTCTCCTTGTGCATTCTGAATTTGAACCTTTCATCAGAGGTGTTTGTCTCCAATGGAAGAATCAGATGTATGCCACTGTATGCCCATAAAGTGTCATATGCCATCATTTGGGTATAATGTAAAAACACCTGGGCAGAAGGAAAAAAGGGTATATCTGCACATACCACCCCAATGGGTCTAAAAGGACAATAGTTTGGCCTTTCTCAGGTGACAGGAGCCTTATGGATACCAGCATGTATGCTCAACCTAGGGCTATGGTGCAGTCTGCGCAGAACCTAAGAGCATGTGCACACATGTGCACCGTGAACAGTCAACTTCTTTAGCAATGACCTTTTGTGGCTTACCCTCCTTGTGGAGTGTGTCATTGACTGCCTTCTGGACTTCTGTCAGGTCAGCAGTCTTCCCCATGATTGTGGATCTACTGAAACAGACTAAGGGACCTTTTTAAATGCTTTGGAAGCCTCTGCAGGTGTTTTTTTGTTAATTATTCTAATTTACTGAGATAATGACTTTTGGGTTTTCATTGGTTGTAAGCCATAATCATCAACATTAACAGAAATAAACACGTAAAATAGATCACTCTGTTTGTAATTACTCTATTTAATATATGAGTTTCACTTTTTGTATTGAAGAACTGAAATAAATTCACTTTTTGATGATATTCTAATTTAGTGAGAAGCACTTCGATTTCTGAAGACCGATAGCTAGCCAGACGTCTGAATGAGCCTTCACAATTTCATTTATATTCCAGTCTGTTTAGAGTGAGCAGCCCTTGGCTCTTCTTGAAAGGCCAGAGCCACTTGACCATAGGTTCTACGTCTGAGAAGATCGAGCCAATTATGCAAATCATACTCTGATCACACTGCGATTAGAGTCCGATCGGAGTGTGATCTGTTTTTTTCAGATGTGGAGAATTGAAAAAAAAACAACGTTCTCCCTTTTCTCCGTTCTTTTAGTCTGTGAACATCGGACATAATTCAGATCTTATCCAAATGCAGTTCGTTATTTTTCCTGGAACCATAGAAATGAATGGACAATTGCCATCCGATTAAGGCAAATCGTCTAAGCTGTGATTTTTTTTACTTGGACAAATCGTCTAAGCTGTGATTTTTTTGGACCAAGGAAAAAATCGGACATGTGCCTGACCCCATAGAATAACACAAAGACGAGTGCAATCCATCAAAACCATGGATAGCACTCATCTGAGTTTTTTGGGCGTGTGCGCGAGCCCTAGCTCCTATAGCCTTCAATAGAGTGGACATCTATCCATTAAATTCCATTGAAAGTGCAAGCCTCAGGTTCCAATGTCGGGAATCATACCCATCACACATTTATAGCATATGGTGTAAAAAAATTTAAAAAAATGTATAAGAAGAGAATATATTTTTACCTATACATGAAAGCTAGACTTTCTACTTCTGCTTGTTTCATGAAGGTAAACTAATGTGCTCTTCACCTGTTATGAAAGATGTGCCCACTTTATTTGCTCTCTGGCATCAGGATAGGTCAACATTAGAAATTCTGATTTCTATCTCACAGTTGATTCACCAGGTTGGCTGGCTGGCGGTATGCAAGTTTTTGAGGTTGCTTCATTTCATGAGACTTTTTTCAGCAAGTGATTTTTTTTAATTTTTATTGACAATATTTACTACTGTATTTATTACTAATTAAAGTAAAAAAAATATACAATCACATTTTCATGCAATTATTGTGCTATCTAGCATATATGATCACTTTCAGTTGCTGCTGCCAGTTATGTACCTTACAGCCAGACACAGAATTGTGAAAAGACAGAAATGGCTGATCCCCTTAGACTCATAAAGGATAATTCTTCATATATATTCTCTTCATTAATTGTAATAAAACACAATAGAATAAAAGGAATGAGTAATAAGGATGGAACTGGATGTATCTTGTTTTGCTTTTATTTGTGGATTTTCTGTTCGGAGCTCCTTTAAGGGGTGAGTTCCATTGGAGTGTTCTCTGTTGTGAACTCTATTTTTGGGCCCCCTCTGGTGTTCACAAGTGGTACTGTGTGAGTGCTGTCTTTGGGCTCCCTCTGGTGGCTCTTTGTGTCATTCTGCAGGTCTGAGGCTGGATCAGCTGTCTCGTTATGCGTTAGCTGGTTTCCTATTTAGCTCTCCTGGACTATCAGTTGTTGCCTGCTGTCAATGTCTTCAGTGCTATTTTGGAGCTCTCCTGCATGCCTTCGTTATCAGTCTCTTCAAGAGAAGCTAAGTTTTTCTTTGTTCATTTTTTGATCATCAGTGGTCATATGTTTCTTGGTTTATTTTTGTTTCTTGTCCAGCTTGCTAATATGTGATTTCCTTGCTTGCTGGTAGCTCTAGGGGGCTGAGTTTCTCCCCTCACACCGTTAATTGGTGTGGGGGTTCTTGTATTCTCAGCGTGGATATTTTGCATAGGGTTTTTTACTGACCGCACAGTTCCCTATCTGTCTTCTGCTATCTAGTATTAGCGGGCCTCATTTGCTGAATCTGTTTTCATTTCTACGTTTGTATTTTCCCCTTACCTCACCGTTATTATTTGTTGGGGGCTTCCTATATCTTTGGGGTGATTTCTCTGAGGCAAGCGAGGTCTTACTTTCCCTCTAGGAGTAGATAGTTTCTCAGGCTGCGTCGAGACGTCCAGGATTTTAGGCACGTTCACCCGCTACCTTTAGTGTGTTTGGTTAGGATCAGGTTTGCGGTCAGTCCAGTTACCACCTCCCTAGAGCTCGTGTCTATGTTCATTAACATAGCTAGTCCGTTTTGCGATCCTCAGCCACTAGGATCATAACAGTACAGCAGGCCAAAAAGTGTTTAATGCATCGCAGAAGTGGGATAAGAGAAGTCCTGAGTACAATTTTTTTTTTTTTCCTCTACCTTTGCTGCAGTCTGTCCAGCTTCTCTCATCCCCTTAATCTCTGGGTGGTTTTGAGTTCAGCTGCAGACATGGATATTCAGAGTCTGACTTCTAGTATGGATCATCTTGCTGCAAGGGTGCAAAGCATTCAGGATTTTGTTGTTCATAGCCCTATGTCAGAGCCAAAAATACCTATTCCTGAGTTGTTTTCTGGAGATAGATCTAGGTTTCTGAATTTTAAGAATAATTGTAAATTATTTCTATCTTTGAGACCTCGTTCCTCTGGTGATTCCGCTCAGCAAGTTAAAATTGTTATCTCCTTTTTACGTGGCGACCCTCAAGATTGGGCTTTCTCTCTGGTGCCAGGAGATCCTGCATTGCTGAATGTGGATGCGTTTTTTCTGGCGCTTGGATTGCTTTATGAAGAACCTAATCTTGAGAACCAGGCAGAAAAGGCTTTGTTGGCTCTCTCTCAAGGTCAAGATGAAGCAGAGGTGTATTGTCAAAGATTTCGGAAATGGTCGGTGCTTACTCAATGGAATGAGTGTGCCCTGGCGGCAAATTTCAGAGAAGGTCTTTCTGAAGCCATTAAGAATGTTATGGTGGGGTTCCCCACGCCTGCAAGTCTGAATGACTCAATGGCTTTGGCCATTCAGATTGATCAGCGTTTGCGGGAGCGCAAATCTGCGCATCCTCTGGCGGTGTTTTCTGAACAGAGACCTGAGTCTATACAATGTGACAGAATTCTGACCAGAATTGAGCGGCAAAGTCATAGACGTCAAAATGGGTTGTGCTTTTACTGTGGTGATTCTACTCATGTTATCTCAGCATGCTCTAAGCGCTTAAAAAAGATCGCTAAACCTGTCACCATTGGTACTATACAGCCTAAATTCATTTTGTCTGTTACTTTAATTTGTTCTTTGTCATCCTACTCGGTTATGGCTTTTGTGGATTCAGGTGCTGCCCTGAATCTGATGGATTTGTCGTTTGCCAGGCGCTGTGGTTTTGTCCTGGAGCCTTTGGAATTCGCTATTCCACTGAGGGGAATTGATGCTACACCATTGGCTGAGAATAAGCCGCAATATTGGACTCAAGTGACCATGTGCATGACTCCTGTACATCATGAGGTGATTCGCTTTCTTGTGCTGCATAATTTGCATGATGTTGTCGTTTTGGGTCTGCCATGGCTGCAGGCCCATAATCCAGTTCTGGATTGGAAAGCTATGTCTGTGTCAAGTTGGGGTTGCCAGGGGATTCATGGCGATGCTCCTTTGGTGTCAATTGCTTCTTCCACTCCTTCTGAGGTCCCTGAGTTTTTGTCGGACTACCAGGATGTATTTGATGAGCCCAGATCCGGTGCCCTGCCTCCTCATAGGGATTGTGATTGTGCTATAAATTTGATTCCTGGTAGTAAGTTCCCTAAGGGACGACTTTTTAATTTGTCTGTGCCAGAACATGCCGCGATGCGGAGTTATATAAAGGAGTCTTTGGAGAAGGGACATATTCGTCCATCCTCCTCCCCTCTTGGTGCAGGATTCTTTTTTGTGGCCAAGAAGGATGGTTCGCTAAGACCTTGTATAGATTATCGTCTTCTAAATAAAATCACGGTCAAATTTCAGTATCCTTTGCCATTATTGTCTCATCTGTTTGCCCGGATTAAGGGGTCCAGTTGGTTCACCAAGATAGATCTTCGTGGTGCGTATAACCTTGTGCGTATTAAGCAGGGGGACGAATGGAAAACAGCATTTAATACGCCCGAAGGCCATTTTGAGTACTTGGTGATGCCTTTTGGACTATTTAATGCTCCTTCTGTGTTTCAGTCCTTCATGCATGACATCTTCCGAGAATATCTGGATAAATTTATGATTGTGTATCTGGATGACATTTTGGTCTTTTCTGATGATTGGGAGTCCCACGTGAAGCAGGTCAGGATGGTATTTCAGGTCCTGCGTGCTAATGCCTTATTTGTGAAGGGCTCAAAATGTCTCTTCGGAGTACAGAAGGTTTCCTTTTTGGGTTTTATTTTTTCTCCTTCTACTATTGAGATGGACCCAGTCAAGGTCCAGGCTATTCATGACTGGACTCAGCCTACATCCGTTAAGAGTCTTCAGAAGTTCTTGGGTTTTGCTAATTTTTACCGTCGCTTCATCGCTAATTTTTCTGGCGTGGTTAAGCCCTTGACGGATTTGACCAAGAAGGGTTCTGATGTTACTAATTGGTCTCCTGCGGCCGTGGAAGCCTTTCGGGAGCTGAAGCGCCAGTTCTCTTCAGCTCCAGTCTTATGTCAGCCTGATATCTCTCTTCCTTTTCAGGTCGAGGTTGATGCTTCTGAGATTGGAGCAGGGGCTGTTTTGTCGCAGAAAAGCTCTGATTGCTCTGTGATGAAGCCTTGTGCCTTCTTTTCAAGAAAGTTTTCGCCTGCCGAGCGGAATTATGATGTTGGTAATCGGGAGTTGTTGGCTATGAAGTGGGCATTTGAGGAGTGGCGACATTGGCTCGAGGGAGCTAAGCATCGTGTGGTGGTCTTGACTGATCACAAAAATCTGATTTATCTCGAGTCTGCCAAGCGGCTGAATCCTAGACAGGCTCGTTGGTCGTTGTTTTTCTCCCGTTTCGATTTCGTGGTCTCGTATCTGCCTTGTTCGAAGAACGTGAAGACTGATGCTCTTTCTAGGAGTTTTGTGCCTGACTCTCTGGGAGTTTCAGAGCCGGCTGGTATCCTCAGAGAGGGAGTGATTTTGTCTGCCAGTTCCCCAGATTTGCGACGAGTGCTGCAGAAATTTCAGGCGGATAGACCTGACCGTTGCCCACCAGAGAGACTGTTTGTCCCTGATAGATGGACCAGCAGAGTTATTTCCGAGGTTCATTCTTCGGTGTTGGCAGGTCATCCTGGGATTTTTGGTACCAGAGATTTGGTGGCTAGGTTCTTCTGGTGGCCTTCCTTGTCGCGGGATGTGCGTTCCTTTGTGCAGTCCTGTGGGATTTGTGCTCGGGCTAAGCCTTGCTGTTCTCGTGCCAGCGGTTTGCTTTTGCCTTTGCCTGTCCCGAAGAGGCCTTGGACGCACATTTCCATGGATTTTATTTCGGATCTTCCAGTATCTCAGAGAATGTCTGTCATCTGGGTGGTGTGTGATCGTTTTTCCAAAATGGTCCATTTGGTGCCCTTGCCTAAGTTGCCTTCCTCCTCCGATTTGGTTCCTTTATTTTTTCAGAATGTGGTTCGCTTGCACAGCATCCCTGAAAATATTGTGTCGGACAGAGGATCCCAGTTTGTGTCCAGATTTTGGCGGATCTTTTGTGCTAAGATGGGCATTGATTTGTCTTTTTCGTCGGCTTTCCATCCTCAGACGAATGGTCAAACCGAGCGAACTAATCAGACCTTGGAAACGTATTTGAGATGTTTTGTTTCTGCTGATCAGGATGATTGGGTGACTTTTTTGCCATTGGCCGAATTTGCCCTTAATAATCGGGCTAGTTCTGCTACTTTGGTTTCGCCTTTTTTCTGCAATTTTGGTTTTCATCCTCGTTTTTCCTCGGGGCAGGTTGAGCCTTCTGACTGTCCTGGGGTGGATTCTGTGGTGGATAGGTTGCAGCAGATTTGGAACCATGTGGTGGACAATTTGAAGTTGTCACAGGAGAAAGCTCAGCGCTTTGCCAACCGCCATCGAGGTGTGGGTCCCCGACTTCGTGTTGGGGATTTGGTATGGCTGTCTTCTCGGTATGTGCCTATGAAGGTCTCCTCTCCTAAATTCAAGCCTCGCTTCATCGGTCCTTATAAGATTTTGGAAATCCTTAACCCGGTGTCTTTTCGTTTGGACCTCCCAGCATCGTTTGCCATTCATAATGTGTTCCATAGGTCTTTGTTGCGGAGGTATGTGGTGCCTGTGGTTCCTTCTGTTGAGCCCCCTGCTCCGGTGCTGGTTGAGGGCGAGTTGGAGTACGTGGTGGAGAAGATCTTGGATTCTCGTATTTCTAGACGGAGGCTTCAGTATTTGGTTAAGTGGAAGGGCTATGGTCAGGAGGATAATTCCTGGGTTGTCGCCTCTGATGTTCATGCGGCCGATTTGGTTCGTGCCTTCCATGTGGCTCATCCTGATCGCCCTGGGGGTCTTGATGAGGGTTCGGTGACCCCTCCTCAAGGGGGGGTACTGTTGTGAACTCTATTTTTGGGCCCCCTCTGGTGGTCACAAGTGGTACTGTGTGAGTGCTGTCTTTGGGCTCCCTCTGGTGGCTCTTTGTGTCATTCTGCAGGTCTGAGGCTGGATCAGCTGTCTCGTTATCCGTTAGCTGGTTTCCTATTTAGCTCTCCTGGACTATCAGTTGTTGCCTGCTGTCAATGTCTTCAATGCTATTTTGGAGCTCTCCTGCATGCCTTCGTTATCAGTCTCTTCAAGAGAAGCTAAGTTTTTCTTTGTTCATTTTTTGATCATCAGTGGTCATATGTTTCTTGGTTTATTTTTGTTTCTTGTTCAGCTTGCTAATATGTGATTTCCTTGCTTGCTGGTAGCTCTAGGGGGCTGAGTTTCTCCCCTCACACCGTTAGTTGGTGTGGGGGTTCTTGTATTCTCAGCGTGGATATTTTGCATAGGGTTTTTTACTGACCGCACAGTTCCCTATCTGTCTTCTGCTATCTAGTATTAGTGGGCCTCATTTGCTGAATCTGTTTTCATTTCTACGTTTGTATTTTCCCCTTACCTCACCGTTATTATTTGTTGGGGGCTTCCTATATCTTTGAGGTGATTTCTCTGAGGCAAGCGAGGTCTTACTTTCCCTCTAGGAGTAGATAGTTTCTCAGGCTGCGTCGAGACATCCAGGATTTTAGGCACGTTCACCCGCTACCTTTAGTGTGTTTGGTTAGGATCAGGTTTGCGGTCAGTCCAGTTACCACCTCCCTAGAGCTCGTGTCTATGTTCATTAACTTAGCTAGTCCGTTTTGCGATCCTCAGCCACTAGGATCATAACCGTTCTCCACTTTCCATCAAGGAAAAGCCTTCGCTATAAATCATTATGGTCCATTAGTCACCATGGCTTTCATAATAAACAGAAACCATGAGGATGTGAGGTGTGAATGGAGCCTAAGAGTTGATGTTGATTGATAGAATCCTGTTGCTCAAAGTAAAATAAAGTTCTTAAAACAGATTTGTCAACAGATTTCACAACAAAAACGGTTTAAACGAATAAAAAGATCTCTCGTACCTGAATAGGCTGGTGTACTTACTTTGAAAATCCATGTCAAAATGGATGTATAAACCTGCTTTGTATATTCAGTCTCTGTCCAAATAGTGTGATAGACATCTGTGGCTTGAAATGAGCAGAGTGAGATCTCAGCAGCAGCAGTGAGGAGGGACACTGAGGAGATCAAGCTAGGTGGGCGAGAGAGAGGTTTTAAACAGTCGCAAAAATATTATGGTCTAAGATATCTATTTAATAATGTATGTAGATTGTATTTTGTAATCTGCAGTCCACTTTAAAAAATATTAAAAGGTTGTCCATCCAAAAAAGACATACCGTAAATGACTCTGAAATGGTAAGCTATATAAATGACTAATATGGAGGGTCTTACAGTCATATGAAAAAGTTTGGGCACCCCTATTAATCTTAAGCTTAATGTTTTATAAAAATGTTTTTTTTTGCAACAGCTATTTCAGTTTCATATATCTAATAACTGTTGGACACAGTAATGTTTCTGCCTTGAAATGAGGTTTATTGTACTAACAAAAAATGTGCAATCTGCATTCAAACAAAATTTGACAGGTGCATAAGTATGGGCACCCTTATCATTTTCTTGTTTTAAATACTCCTACCTACTTTTTACTGACTTACTAAAGCACTTTTTTTGGTTTTGTAACCTCATTGAGCTTTGAACTTCATAGCTAGGTGTATGCAATCATGAGATAAGCTACTTAAAGTGGCCACTTGCAAGTTGTTCTCCTGTTTGAATCTCCTCCGAAGAGTGGCATCATGGGCTCCTCAAAACAACTGTCAAATGATCTGAAAACAAAGATTATTCAACATAGTTGTTCAGGAAAAGGATACAAAAAGCTGTCTCAGAGATTTAACCTGTCAATTTCCACTGTGAGGAACATAGTAAGGAAATGGAAGAACACAGGTACAGTTCTTGTTAAGGCCAGAAGTGGCAGGCCAAGAAAAACATCAGAAAGGCAGAGAAGAAGAATGGCGAGATCAGTCAAGGACAATCCTCAGACCACCTCCAGAGATCTGCAGCATCAACTTGCTGCAGATGGTGTCACTGTGCATCGGTCAACTATACAACGCACTTTGCACAAGGAGAAGCTGTATGGGAGAGTGATGCGAAAGAAGCCATTTCTGCAAGCATGCCAAAAACAGAGTCGGCTGAGGTATGCAAAAGCACATTTGGAGAAGCCAATTTCTTTTTGGAAGAAGGTCCTGTGGACTCATGAAACCAAGATTGAGTTGTTTGGTAATACAAAAAGGTGTTATGCATGGCGGCAAAAAAACACAGTGCGTTGTATAGTTGACCGATGCACAGTGACACCATCTGCAGCAAGTTGATGCTGCAGCTCTCTGGAGGTGGTCTGAGGATTGTCCTTGACTGATCTCACCATTCTTCTTCTCTGCCTTTCTGATGTTTTTCTTGGCCTGCCACTTCTGGCCTTAACAAGAACTGTACCTGTGTTCTTCCATTTCCTTACTATGTTCTTCACAGTGGAAATTGACAGGTTAAATCTCTGAGACAGCTTTTTGTATCCTTCCCCTGAACAACTATGTTGAATAATCTTTGTTTTCAGATCATTTGACAGTTGTTTTGAGGAGCCCATGATGCCACTCTTCAGAGGAGATTCAAACAGGAGAACAACTTGCAAGTGGCCACTTTAAGTAGCTTTTCTCATGATTGCATACACCTAGCTATGAAGTTCAAAACTCAATGAGGTTACAAAACCAAAAAAAGTGCTTTAGTAAGTCAGTAAAAAGTAGGTAGGAGTATATAAAACAAGAAAATGATAAGGGTGCCCATACTTATGCACCTGTCAAATTTTGTTTGAATGCAGATTGCACATTTTCTGTTAGTACAATAAACCTCATTTCAAGGCAGAAACATTACTGTGTCCAACAGTTATTAGATATATGAAACTGAAATAGCTGTTGCAAAATAAACCATTTTTATAAAACATTAAGCTTAAGATTAATAGGGGTGCCCAAACTTTTTCATATGACTGTATATACAGAATCTCATGGAGCATGAGAGGGAGAAGTGACATTTTGACTTCATTTTGAAACTCATCCTTCAGGCATATTCATGAGTCGTTAAGTCAGATCTATTGTTCTTCTAAATAAATGGGTTCCCAGCTTCAGCTTTGAGTTTTACTGGCTGTGATGAAGGCCAAATTATTAGGCATGAGGTCACCTATTACTCTTCTCTTTCTTGTTGTTGCCATCACTTGACAGTGGGCTCCAGCTTATATCTTAAAGTTTAATCGCCTTGTCCAACTCAGGAGAGACATTGCTTTTCCCACGTGTCTCATGTTCCCCTCTCTTCTTGGTTTGCCTTGTTTGAAAGGCCATATTCATCGGATATCTGATCACACCCTTCAACGAGATCCTTCTTAACCACTTTGTGGCTAGTTTTCAAAATACCGTAACTTTTTTGCTTTACCCATCAAAGTAAGAAGATACAGCATTTAAGCTGCAGACTGAGACTATTTCCTATATTACAGAACTTCCCAACAACTTCAGCAACAGAAGCCGGTGGAGACTCCACTCCTTCCACTGCTCCTGGGTCTGTTTCTATGTAGATATATCTGATCATTGGCTAAGTCTGGCTAAAGGGGATATCGATTTTACAAAGCCCATTTTCATATGCTCTTTAGACCTCATTCAAACGTATGTGTTTAAACACGTGCACAAAAAAATGGCACTGATGTCATCAGTGTTTTGGATCAATGTGTCATCAGTGTACGGTCCGTGTGTCCGTTTTTACCATCAATTTGTCACCCGTTTGTCCGTTTTTACCATCAGTGTGTCACCAGTTTTTTCACGGATGGATAAATAAATGGAAGCATTTCTGCTATCCTTTGCCATGTTAAATACGGACAGAACAATGATGCCATACGTGTGTTACATGTGTTTTTCATGGATCCATACACTTGTATTGGCTCTTTTCATCCGTGATACCGTAAAAAAATGGACATGTGAGCAGCACCATATATTATGGGTATGTATTCTATGGGTGAAAAAAAACAAACAAATACAACTCGTAAGTTGTAATGAGACATTAAGTAAATTTTCAGGTAATAAGTCTTTTTTTTCAGGAGCTTCATAATTTGACCAGGTTGAATTGCAGTATCTCTCATGGTGGAGAAAATTGAACAATTACTCCGTTTTACCTACAGTTTACAACTGGTCACTTAGGGTCCTAGTAAGCAGACACTGTTATCTGTTTAAGGACTCGTTCACACCACCGTGGGAAAATACAGGCAGGACTTAGACCAATGTTATTCATTGGGGGCAGTACATATGAGCGAATCTGCTTGTGAGAAAATGGCAGCATGCACTAGTTTCTTCAATAAATTGGATGACACCCAGCCATTCAAGTCTATGGATGAGCAAAAAAAATTATTAGATGACCTACGGAACCATAGTATAGAATCCGATTTTTGTTGATACATTGCAATTTTCTAATGTAGTAAACTTTAAAATGACTAATAGTTGTTGCTGTAAAAAAAACGGATTGGTCATCCAGAAAATTGTTCCACTTTTCTGGATGAGACTGTGTTTTATACAGTCATGTGAACCCAACCTACCCTAATTTCAAAAGACCCTTCTCTTGCCTGCTGATAAACATATAACAAAACAAGGGGTAAGGAGACAGATAGTTTTTTGTAGGCAAGCATATGGATTTCAGCTGAATGGGACAGTTTCAGAAACTTCTGCAACAAATCTGCCACATGTAAGCATAGTCTTACAGTACTGCTAGCTTATGTGGCAGAGTTCTCCTACAAAAGCTTGTGAGCGGCTGCAAATTCTGCACACATTGGGAACAGCAAAATTTCAGGGTATCGTTACTGAGCTGAAAAACAGTTTGTAAATCAAAGGTCTTTAAGCAGGCTCGAGAGCAAATAGTATTTCATCATTTTAGCACTGTGCCAGAGACCTTCATACTTTCAGAGAAAAAGTCTTCAAAATACAAAGTTTTCAAAATACTGTACGTATTGTACAAAAAAAAGGGAGTCCTGAGCCATGGATGCAGGGAGCCAGTAGTGGAAGAAATAGGATGCAGAACTGCTGAGCGAGTAGAGAGACTTCCTGATCAGGACTGTGGCGTTCAGGCTGAATTGTGGCGACATAGGATGGAACAGTGTGTCTGCAAAGCCCTGGAGTAGACTACAGAGCAAGGATACGGTGAGAGAGAAAATGCTTCATGCTGTAGATGAAATGACCATGTCTATAGTCCTGGCCAGCACACACCACCGGCTATCCACAGCCTGCACGGGCGAGAGGCCCTCATAGAACAAGTACACCCACCCAGGACCCAAACTTTCATGTAGTGTGCTGGGGCATTAAAGGAAATGAGTGCCTCACCTACGGTACACTTGGCATAGCAGACAGGATCGAGTCTTGCATCTGAGAGGCCAATGCAGTGCAAGGAAGACTCGAGGGATGAGAAAAATGTCAAGCAGTCTAAGATGGCGCCGAACAAGGACTGCACAGTGGCGGTGAGTGAAGCAAAACGGAAAGGCGGATCTGCTCATCTTGGGTGTAAAGAAAACAAAAAGATGCAAAGTGGTGTCCAGCCCTTTATCAGGTACACCTACATACGGGAGTGCTGTAAACAAAAGCGCAAGCCCACTGTGGAGATTGAGTGTTGTCATAGAGTGAGGTGGAACGAGAAGATCCGCCCAGTAAGGTGTGGCCAAAGGAAATGGGCAGGGACATTCGAGAAACGGGAGGATAGTGAGTCAGAGTGGATTCCACCCAGTGAAAGGCAGGGCCATGATGGGCCTCAGGAGGCGGAAGATAATATGCCATTTGTAAGTTGCACTGTAAGCTAGAACAGGAGCAAAGGAGGCGGAAGGATGCAACAAAGAATTGAGCTGTCCGGCTCTTTTGCAGAAGAGTCTGACAGTTATAGCAAGGGTCTGGAAGGAGCTGACTCCACCAAACAGTTGGGACCCGAGGATAGGGCGCTGCCGACATCTTCAGGGTTCCTAGGGACCTAAAAGAGAAGAGCAAGGGTTCGACGGCTTGCCAATGACCTAATGGTGGAGTGGTCAATGGAGGAGGGAAGGCGGTGCGGTGCCTGGTTTAAAGATGTGCTGATGGGTCCCCTGGCAGAGCGCTACCGAGACTTAGCATCCTGAGGTATATTCACTAGCTACAACTCCCAATCGGGGTCATGGGTTCAATCGGAACTTTGGAACTAATCACAATGTCTAAGTGGAGAGAAGAATGGTGAATATAGGATATCTGTCTTGAGGGCAGTATGACCTCATTGCGGGCACACGGGTCCGGTTCCTTAAAATGAATGGTCGCCACAGATGGTATGCGGTCTGTGTGATTTCAGATGAACGGGGCTTTGCTGGTCTGTGGTGGAGAGCAGAGAGAAACTGGGAGGGGGTAGTTTAGGTCAGTCATCCTGGAGCCTTAACCACAAAAAACTAGAGAATTCCTTCACAGGCTCATGGGTAGGTTGTCATCCAGGTCATTGAGGGAAGATTAGTTAATGTCCACACACTGGGAATCCTGCTAGTGCCAGGAGATGAACATGAACCAAGAGAGGTATTTGAGGAGGTTGAGATCAGCTTCAGGCGCTCAGGAGATGAAAAGGAAGGGATCCAACCGTGGTAAACGAAGCCGGATGCTGAGGTTTTCATGGTTGGTGCTTGCTGCACATTTATCCGGGACTCCTTACTGTTGGTCTCAGAAGACTGAAGATTTAGTTTGCCCTCCTGTTTATACCTCCCCCACTGGTTTAAAGACATTGGGGCTGTGAGAGGGTTCTACGTCCTTCGCCCATGGACTCTGCTCCAAAAGGACTGTTGTATTCTTGCTACAAGGACATCTGTCACCTAGTTTCCTGGTACTTACCTGCATGCAACCTCTGATCCTCACAAGTTTTCCTTTTCTACTCCCCTCTTATCTCCTCTTCCAGTGCATGCCCCCTACTCTGGAACTGTCTTCCCCAACAAACCAGAATCTCGCCTATCGTGGAAACCTTCAAAAGGAACCTAAAGACCTACCTCTTCCGACAAGCGCATAACCTGCAGTAACTCTCGTTCCACCATACAGCTGCATGACCAGCCTTACCCTCACTTACTGTTTCCCTACCCATCCGTTGTAGACTGAGAGACCTCATGGGCAGGGTCCTCTCTCCTCTTGTACCAGTCGGTGACTCGTTTTGTTCAAGATTATTGTACTTATTTTACTTGTTTCTCAGCAGCGTGAGATCACCTTGTCATTGGTTGATTCTTTTGTATATTGTATATGGAGGTGGCTGCTCCTAGTATGCACCTATTCACATTAGCTTGGAAGTGCCAGTCTTTTGTTGTTTTTTTTATTATGTATACCACTTTTCACATGTAAAGCACCATCGAATAAATGTCGCTATAATAAATAATAATAACTTCAGAGAAAGGATACGGTGTAAGAGAAAATGCTTTATGCCATAGACTACACATGTCAAACGCTGGCCCGCAGGCCAAATCAGGTCCTTATGGTGATTATATTTGGTCTGTGATGTCAGGGACTATGTGGGGCCCATTATACTGTATAGAGGACTATGTAGGGCCCATTATACTGCATGGCGCACTATGTGGGGCCCATTATTCTATATGGAAGACTATGTGAAGCCTAATATTCAGTATGGAGGACTATGTGGGACCCATTAGGCTAGGTTCCCATTGCGTTAGGGCAATCCGTTTAGCGCTAAGCGCTAGCGGATTGCGCTAACGCAATGTCTTTTTCGGGGTCGCGTTAAACGTCCCCGCTAGCGCAGATCCCCGATCTGCGAGAGCAGGGAACGGACCTCGGGCGCGCCGCGGACGCTGCATGCAGCGTCCGAGGCGCGCCACAAAAGAACGGCACATCGCTAGCGCGTGCCGAGAAAGGCACGCGCTAGCAATGCGCTTTAACATTGCTTGCAATCGGAGCGCTAACGGATGCGTTGCACGGCGATAATTTCGCCGTGCAACGCTGTCCGTTAGCGCTCTCACTAAAACACAATGGGAACCTAGCCTTATACTGTATGGAGAATTATGTGGGGTCATTATTCAGTATGCAGGACTACGTAGGGCCCATTATACTGCATGGAGGACTATGTGGGGCCCATTATACTGTATGGAGAACTATGTGGGGCCCATTATGCTGTGCGGAGGTCTGTGTGAGGATCACAGTTGTGGCATCATACTGTGATGGGTCACCATACTTTGCTGCCATCATATGGATGATACTGTGGAGGAATTCACTGTGGGGGTATCATACTGTGTTTGGAGGGCACTTTTGTTGGCATCATACTTTATTATCTGTATTATTTATTAATTCAAGGTTTTTTTATCCTTTGTTATTACATATTTAAATTAGGCAATTTAGCCATGTGCTTTTTACTGCTCTTACATAACATATTATATTATTCCAGTATGCCCCATTTGTGATTCTGTGCTAATTTTATTCTAAGATCTATTAATTAAAATATACTTTATTCGTGGGACAAGCCCTCTAAGTTTGTTTCCGTATGAAAAGTTTCATCAGTATATTTGATGATAAGGAAAAACTTCAATTGTAGACATTTTTTTAATAAACATCAAGGCTGGCTCGCGACTTTGTCATCCCTGCCGTAGACGAAAAGGCAATAAGGCTTTGTGCCTGCTATAACTTGCATATGACCTTTGCCAAGTTATCGTTCAGTAAAGACTTTATTTTTGAACAACAATCTCCTTTTTTGAACAGTGGAAACTAAGGTCCTGGCCAGCTCACACCACCGTCTATCCACAGCCTGCATGGGGATATGGCCCTCACAGCACGAGTCCACACACCCAGCCGGGACCCACATATTCATGGAGCCTTCTGTGGTGTAAAAGGAGAAGAGTGTCTCGCCTGAGGCTACCGCCCCGGGCTACAAAATAAAAGGACTTACTTAGAATTATCTTAAGATCTTAAGCAGTAAGACCATTTTAATTTTATTTAAAGGGGTTGACCGACCCATTTGTAGTTCACAAAGGGCCTGAGTGTGCTCTAAAAAAATGAACACATGCATACTCACATACCGGTCCTCCTCTGCACCTCTGTACACCTATCTGGCTCTGGGTATGCAGTGTTTAGGTGTCATATTGCATTACAAATGAGGCTATGGCAGGGATCTCATACTCGTCTGGGTACACGGGCCGAACATAGAAAAAGCTTGAATTTAATGGACCGCATTCTTTGCAGGATGAGATAACGTTTTCTGTGATACCATTTTTTTTTTCCTTATGACTTTTTTATCAATTTTTTGAACATTTTTGGTCCCTTTTCTATTTTTCTACTGCTGTTCATCAAATGGGTTATGGTCCACTTTTATAGCTTCGATCATTGCGATGATTCCAAACCATACTTTTTTGTTTAGTTTTTACATAAAACAGGATTATTAGTGGAAAAATAGTTTTTCTGTTATTTTTGCCATACTTTTTTTAGATTTTTTTTTCAATTTCTTTTCCATTTCTTTGTCTCACAATTGGCCCTATAAAGTAATATTATATAACAATTGTCCCCATCTTGTAACATTGACCCCATCGTATTATTATGTCACCCAAGTTAGCAAAAATAATGTTCCCCATCCTGGCCTCTTCCTGTAGTAATGTCCATCATTCCTTATTAATATCACCCATCCTATAATAATGGAGCGCCCCCAAACGCAGGGCCGCGGGGTACTCGGTACCGGGCCTCTCTGTCTCGGTCTTGGGGTTGTCACAGTGGCTAGACCCGGTCCGTGACCCTGCTAAGGGGCGTCCAATGAAAAGGTGTGATAATGGAGTGCGGTGCAAGGCGCGATGAATAACGAGGACACAGGGTTGCAGTCTCTTTACCTCTTTACTGAAGGCTTCAGGATCCGCAATCCAGAGCACTGCTAACAGGGCTGGCTGAGACCGGAGTTCCCTTTGCAGGTGGAAATCAGTGCCTACCTTCTAGTGCCTGGGTGTTGTAGTACTTCCCTGCTGAGCACCACGGGATAGTCCTCACAACTGTTGTGTCTGTTTCTGATATTTTTTCTTTCTCCGTCCCCCAGATGATATGGCTAGGACGCACCCGTATGACGGGGTAGGCCTGGAGTTATTCCGGGACCCTAGAGACGCCCCTCTCCCACAATTGCCTCCGTTGTCTGCTTAGGTGATTTAGGTGAGACAGCCAACCTAGAGTTAACTGTCCTGCCGCTGTTTGAAGTAATGCTTGGAGCCCAATACTTCCTCGGCGTTCCGGCCACCGACTACGCGCCTCAGTAGGATGTTGCCACGGTCTTAGGGCACGACTCCTACTGGTTCTATCCTCCTTTGTGCTGCGATCTCGTTTCTCACTTCTCCACAATAAACCTCGCTTCGTGTCCTTTCTTAAGATGCCGCCACAACGGGTGCAGGCGCGGCTCCGTAACGATCTGTCCTTTTCGCTAGGCCACTGTCAGGATCCCACCCCTGACAGAGACCCCCCTGGATCTTCCCAGGAACTCCCTCTCTCTCAGGATGTTGCCTGGATCCAACCCAGTCAGCTTCTGTCTAACTTCCTATCCAACCCCCAGTTTTACCAGATTGTGAGGAGTGGCCTAATACATAGAACACTTTGCTCCCCCTGGTGGCCAGAGTGTGAAGTGTAATGTGTAACTGTGATACCTGGTCAGGTGGACTCCTTAAGTGCAATCAGACGTGACATCACTCCCCTTAGTGGCAGAGCGACCAGGACTCTGGGGCGCTGCAATAATATCTCCCGTCCTGGCCCCATCCTATAATAATGTGCTCTATCCTGTAAAAATATCTGCCGTCCTGGCCACTCCCTGTAATAATGTCCATCATTCTTTATTAATATCACCCATCCTATAATAATGTCTCCTGTCCTGGCCCATCCTATAATAATGAGCCCAATCCTGTAAAAATGTCCACCGTGCTGCCTGTAATAATGTCCTCCATCCTGTAATAATGTTCCCCATCCTGACCCCCATATTGCAATGATGCCCCTTCCTATAATAATGTCCCCTTTCTTGTAGTAATGTCTACTGCTCTTCATGTACACATAAAAAATGAAAAAAACAAACAAACAGATTCTTCTCACCTGTCCTCACTTCCATAGTGAACACTGTCTTTTTCCTCCCACACAATGGGGGGGCGACACATGGCAACGTCAGCAGCTGACCTCTGACAGGCCGGTGTCTGGTATAGGTATTGTGAGGCAGGGAGCTGGTGGCTCTCTGCACTGTGATACATTTAAATTGAATGCGTTTCTGAGGATGTACCATCAGCTGAAAAAAAGTTCTGGTGTCAGTACCAGGTCACAATCGTCTGAGACTCCTGGGCTATGGCATTTCCAAAATCTCATCAGTTATTTATTGCAGTTTTTTTTTGTAGCAATAACCTTTATCTATAAAGCTTTTTCAATGTATATTTTGTTAATGAATTATTTGTGGGATTTCAGCACAGAGGATTGGTGCGTAACTCTTTTGCTTTGCAGCACTGGGTTCACATACTAAGGACATTGGCATGGAGTTTGTTTGCTTGCCCTGTGTCTGTGTGGGTGTTTTTGGTTTTCCTCCCACGCTCTAAAAAGCATATTGGAAGGGGATCTGTCACATGCCAGGCATGTCCGTTTAGTAAATTCTCTTATTCCTCTTCTTTTCTCATAACTGTACATTCATCTGTAATTCCTACCAAAAATGATGAATAAATTGAGTGTTACTGTCCCCCGTATTGGGTGTTTTCATACAGTCAGGCACTGTCTGTAGTGATTTGATAGTGTTAAACCATGTAGGAACCCCTCTCCACCTCCACCCAACTTTTAACACCACTTGTTAATTTATTTATACCTTTTCTATAGGAATAGGAATTGTGAGCTGATAGTAATAGCCTGGGAAGCTCCATAGGTATTATCCCCTTCCCAGGCTATAAACATCTGCTCCCAGCTGTCGGCTTTCCCTCTGCTGGTTAAGAAAATTACACGGGAGCCCACACCATTTTTTTCAGAAAAATAATCTTTTAATAATTACCGTAAATACATGTACAGTAAGCTGCACACACTGCACTAATTGTATTTGTCACAGACATTTGTATATCTACCTATTCTATGTGTATTTACTGTATGTGATCCATCTCTTCTATCCTGTCGACTCCTGCTATGATTTTACACTACACAGCTGCTGAATTGCTGGCTTTTCATCTATGTATCTATCTATGTAATATAAATATATATATATATATATATATATATATATATATATATATATATGTGTGTGTCACTGAACTCTATATATCTATGTATTCTATGTGTACATACCTATTTTATTCTAACCTTTCATTGTGTGATTTTACAGTATTAGGCATATGAATTGCTGGCTTTTCAACGGATCTAGAGGTATGGCTCTACATGAAGTAGTTATTTTTTCTTTGGGGACACTCAACTTTATTAGCACGCACAAAGAGACACAAGTTAGCTCCAAAAATGTATGAAAAAAACACGCCGAAACACAAATGCATCAAAACATGCTTTTTTGCACCAGCTTCCTTCCTGCCAAGAAATCAGGTTTTGCTGCAGAAAAAAAAGCAGCAAAAATGCCCAGTGTGAACATTCCCTTAGACACTGAAACAGCTTTGCCGGCACCTCTTGCCCCTGGGATGTTCCGCCCCATCCGCAGCTTCCCAGTATCCCGGTCCGTTTTCCCCTTAGGGAAAGAAAGTAAGGCAGGCTCCTCCACACCTTTCTCAGGCCGTTGTCCTCGGACTTTACAGAGTAAACCACTGGATTTAGTCACGGCCACCCTCAAGCTGCTCCCCTTTTCGGCAGTATCCACATGCCTTTCAGCCCTATGACCCTGAACTCCTGCGGCTATAATTCTTAGCTCCTTTAATCAACACTAGCTCCAACTCTACCTAAAACCAGGAAATACTTCCCTTTATATTTACCTGTGCCCCTCCCTAACTGGGGCCGTTCCTATCTACTACTTCCTGATTCTACTGTATCCTCCACTACACTTCCCAGTGCTAATTATACTAACGTCCTAACTTCTCGTACAGCAGCGCTACATTCACTTTAGTGCATTGTTTCCTTCCCCTACTGTGCTAGTTTTAGGCTATGTTCACACTGGCCATTTTTAGCGCTACCCCGGCAGAGGAAGGAGCCATGCACTGAATATGGATGTGCCTCAGCTGATCAGTGCTAAAGTCCGGTGAGGGCAGATGACAAGTCTCCTGACTGCTGTCAAGGTGTTGGTCTGACTTCAATACCAAGTGCTCTACTGTGCTAGGGTAAGTAAATAAAGTTATAATGACGCCTCTGCAGGAGAGCCATCACTGATACCAACACCTCAACTGACTTCTGCCCTTTATTTACTAGAGGTAGCACAGCAGGGGACTTGGTATTGAAGTCAGACTGACACCTTTGAAGCAGTCAAGAGAGTTGTCACCTCCCCTTGCCTGCCTGATTTTAGCCATGCACTGATCAGCTGAGACACTTCAGTACATTGTCTCCTTCCCCTGCCTTGGTGTCACTAGTAAATGAAGATGGAGTGACACCTCAGCAGTAGTCAGAAGAGGTATCAGCATTGCTCTCCTACAGAGATGTCAGTCCGATTTCATTTACTAGCACTATCATGGCAGGGAAAGGAGACAGTGCACTAATCAGTGCATCCCCATGCTTGAGCTGATGGGGGAGAGGCCCACCGTGGGATTCATCGATTTCCCAATGGGCCAGTCCGAGCCTGACTATGAACACCTGAAGATATCAGCTGCAGCTGCCTCGTAGCTGGGGGACGAGCTCCTCCAGGATAGTTGGCCAAGATGCTTGTCCAGCGTTGAAACGCATTTTGGATATAAAACCATTCAACTCATCTTGGCACTAATTATTCTTCATTACAGCAGCGCAGACGGATATCGCGTTATCGCCCAAATTGTTTAAGATTATATAGAAGCATGCGGAAATATATGTACTAGGATCACATTATTTTTAGATGTAGCTGAACAGTTGGCCCCTGGATTCGGTCTGACACTTTTTTGTGTATATAAGTATATATGTGGATGTATGTATATATGTACGTGTTGTGGCATAGCGACTGGTCATGTGATTGATGGATGGTATGTATCGCAGAGGTGGGGGGCCCTGTGATGGAAGCCTGGGTATGTTTTGCTCAAGCAGATCTACTGCTGAGGGATTTGTTTACATTGGAAAGGCTTCCGGTTGATTGTAGAGATGGGTGGGTTCAGTCACCTACAAACCCACCCAAAGAGGTGTGTCTGAACACGTAAGATGGTTTTGTGTGTAAGGACCTGTGGTGATGTCACGCTCACCTGACTAGCCATGTGACAGGTACCTGGGTGTGGCGACACCTATGTAACGAGGTGTGTGTAGCACATGGAGGGAGTGTGTGGGTGTGTGTCAGAGTGGACACACTTCCGTGTGTCCTAGCTGGACACTGCAGAGTGGCCTGTGTGTTGGACGGTTCCACGTGGGAACAGACATCCTGAACAGCACACAGGAACCATTTAGGCTGGAGAGCCTACGTGCTGGACATAGCACGGTCTGTGTGCCCACAGACGTGTGAGAGAGCGGAGCTCTATTATGGACATTGAGGAATCACCTGTCTGACGTAAGACTGTTTACCTGTTGTTCCTGTTGCAATGTGGTTTATGGAGCAATAAACCTGTGAACTTTTAAGGAAACGTGTCTCCTGAGTGTCATCCGCCGCACCTAAGCGAGTGTCCCCTAGACCTGTAGCGGGTGAAACGCTACAGTGTATACATGTCTATATGTGTATATACAGTATATGCTGGTGTGTGTGTGTATATATATATTATACATACAAGAGTGAAATATTAATAATCCAAGGTCATAAAAAATCATGAAGCATAAAAAAAGACCTTTCAAAACTTGCAATTTTTATTAGATATGTTTAAAATATAAAGTAAACTCAAAGTATACTTACAATATCTCATATCAAAGCTACAAATGTGCTCACAATTACATTGATATACAGGCGCTTCTCACAAAATTAGAATATCAAAACGTTAATTTATTTCAGATCTTCAATACAAAAAGTAAAACTCCTATATTTTATAAAGTCATTACAGAGTGATCTATTTCAAGTGTTTATTTATGTTAATGTCGATGATTACAGCCAATGAAAACCCAAAAGTCATTATCTCAGTAAATTAGGATAATTAACAAAAAACACCTGCAAAGGCTTCCTAAGCGTCTGAAAAGGTCCCTTAGTCTGTTTTAGTAGGCTCCACAACCATGGGGAAGACTGCTGACTTGACAGATGTCCAGAAGGCAGTAATGGACACACTCCAAAAGGAGGGTAAGCCACAAAAGGTCATTGCTAAAAAGCTGGCTGTTCACAGAGTGCTGTATCCAAGCATATTAATGGAAAGTTGAGTGGAAGGAAAAAGTGTGGTAGAAAAAGGTGCACATGCAACCGGGATAACCGCAACCTTGAAAGGATTGTTAAGAAAAGGCCATTCGAAAATTTGGGGGAGATTCACAAGGAGTGGACTGCTGCTGGAGTCATTGCTTCAAAAGCCATCACACATGGATGTATCCAGGACATGGGCTACAAGTGTCGCATTCCTTGTATCAAGCCACTCATGACCAATAGGCAACGCCAGAAGCGTCTTACCTGGGCCAAGGAGAAAAAGAACTGGACTGTTGCTCAGTGGCCCAAGGTGCTGTTTTCAGATGAAAGTAAATGTTGCATTTCATTTGGAAATCAAGGTCACACAGTCTGGAGGAAGAGTGGTGAAGAATACAATCCAAGCTGCTGGAGGTCTAGTGTGAAGTTTCCACAATCAGTGATGGTTTGGGAAGACATGCCTGTCCACACTGTCAAAAGTACCGATACCTGGATTAAAAACAACAGTATCACTGTGCTTGATTGGCAAGCAAACTTGCCTGACCTTAACCCTATAGATGGGATATTGTCAAGAGGAAGATGAGAGACACCAGACCCAACAATGCAGATGAGCTGAAGGCTGCTATCAAAGCAACCTGGGCTTCCATAACCCCTCAGCAGTGCCACAGGCTGATCACTTCATGTCACGCCACATTGATGCAGTAATTGATGCGAAAGGAGCCCCGGCCAAGTATTGAGTGCATTTCCTTAACATACGTTTCACTAGGCCAACATTTCGGATTTTAAAATAATTTTTCAAGCTGGTGTTATAAAGTATTCTTATTTACTGAGATAATGATTTCTGTATTTTCATTGGCTGTAAACCATTATCATCAACATTAACAGAAATAAACACTTGAAATAGATCACTCTGTTTGTAATGACTCTATATAATATGAGTTTCACTTTTTTGTATTGAAGAACTGAAATAAATTAACTTTTTGATGATATTCTAATTTTGTAAGAAGCAGCTGTATTAAGCACAGGCACTTTATTAATTTATCTGTTTATCATTAGTGATGAGCGAGTGTGCTCTTTGCTCGGGTTTTCCAGAGCGTGCTTGGGTGGTCTCTGAGTATTTCGGCGTGCTCGGGGATTTAGTTTATGTCGACGCAGCTGCATGATTTGCGGCTGCTAGATAGCTTCAATACATGTGGGGATTGCCTGTTTGTTAAGGAATTTATCATCATTGTTATATGTGATTATCAGTCTGACTATTGCATGATGGAATCAGAATATTCAGTTAAGGGTGTTTAACCCCTTTGCGACATTGGGCGTAATAGTCGCTGATGTCGAACTCCCCATTTGGTTCGGGCTCCGGTGCTGGGCCCGCACCTTTCCGGGCACGTCACCTGATATATATAGCTGACATTTGCTCCCAACAGCCGCGGTTGGAATCACGATCCACCCATGGCTGTTAACTAGTTAAATGCTGCTGTCAATCTCTGACAGCGGCATTTAACTTGTGCTTCTGGCAAGAATGCCAGAAATCCCACCCATCGATGACCCCGTCACATGATCATGGGTCACCGATGGGTTGCCATGACAACCAGAGGTCTCCAGCAGACCTCTATGGTTGTCATAGCCGGACTGCTGTGAGCGCCGCCCAGTGGTCGGCACTCATAGCAAGTGAGCATTTCTGTTACATTTCTGTCCAATCAGCTCTGCTACATACAGGCGATGATCAGATCGCCTGTATGTAGCAGAGCTGATTGGACAACTGCAGCTTCTAGTCTCTCATGGAGAGGACTGAAGCATGCAAAAAGTAAAAAAAAAAGTTTTTAAAAATATTTTAAACATTTAAAAAATATAAAAGTTCAAATCACCTCCCTTTCGCCCCATTCAAATAAAAAAAATCAAACATAAACATATTTGGTATCGCCGCATTCAGAATCGCCGATCTATCAATATAAAAAAAGAATTAACCTGATCACTAAACGGTGTAACGAGAAAAAAAGTAAAAACGCCAGAACTACGTTTTTTTGGTCGCCGCAACATTGCATTAAAATGCAATAATGGGCGATCAAAAGAACATATCTGCACCAAAATGGTATCAATAAAAACATCAGCTCAGTATGCAAAAAATAAGCCCGCACCTAACCCAAGATCATGAAAAATATTGACGCTATGGGTCGGAAAATTTGGAAAATGGCGCAATTTATATTTTTTTAACAAAATTTTGATATTTTTTTCACCACTTAAATAAAAAAGAACCTAGACATGTTTGGTGTCTATGAACTCGTAATGACCTGGAGAATAATAATGGCAGGTCAGTTTTAGCATTTAGTGAACATGGTAAAAAACAAACAAAAAACAACTGTGGGATTGAACTATTTTTTGCAAGTTCACTGCACTTGGAATTTTTCCCCTTTTTTTCAGTACACATGATAAAACCAATGGAGTCGTTCAAAAGTACAACTCGTCCAGCAAACAAACAAGCCCCAACATGGCCATTTTGACCAAAAAATAAAAAAGTTATGACTCTGGGAAGAAGGGGAGCAAAAAATGAAAATGCAAAATCAAAAATACCTCTGGTCGTTAAGGGGTTAAGGAGTATGAACACTGAATGGGCCCATGAGCACATTTGTAGCTTTGATAAGTGATAGAAGCCACTGGATCTGACTTATTTCTGGCCCTCGTGGTCTGGTTATATCCAGAGTGATTACAGACATTTTTTGATCTGAAGGTAGTTGGGTCTAAATCCTTAGTCGTGTTCGTTATGTAAAAAAAAAGTGTCTATATATGCAGAGTTTTGCTACTGTCAGTGGTGATGTATATGGTGTGTAATATATGCTGCCATCAATCGTAGCTGTGAGGAATTCATTGTTTATCCCCCTGGGCCAGCAAACAGTGATGCTGCTGTGATTGTTCTTGGACCCCAGAACGGGGATATAGGGGGTTTTCCGGGGACAGCGGTTGAGAAGAGGGAGCACCAATTGTCGTGATATTTAGGGTGTCAACATCCGCTGAAAGGTAGACCCAAAAATTAGGGCTTGTCAGGGTGTATAGTTCTGTTTTGTGTCTGTGCTTTTTGTGAGTTTACTCTATATTTTAAATATATATAATAAAAATTGCAAGTTTAAAAGGTCTTTTTTGTGTGTACATATGACCAGGGCCAGCTCCAGGTTTTTGAGGGCCCCGGGCGAAAGAGTCTAAGTGGGCCCCCCCTTTAACACATACCACGATTCATGATCGTGTAGCGCCCCCACTGCCGCAGGGCCGAGGGGTACCCGGTACCGGGCCTCTGAGTCTCTGCTCTGGGGTTGTCACGGTGGCTAGACCCGGTCCGTGACCCTGCTGAGGGGCGTACAATAATAGATGTGGATGGTGGTGGCGGTGTGGTGTAGTAAATAACGAGGACACCAGGTTGCAGTCTCTTTACCTCTTTACTGAAGGCTTCTGAGTCCTCAATCCGGAATACGGTTAACAGGGCTGCGCAAGTCCGGCCGGTCCGATGGCACCTCCAGAGTTCCCTTTGCAGGTAGAAATCTGTGCCTACCTTCCTGCGCTTGTGTTGTGGTCCTCCCCTGCTGTGCTTACGGGATAGTACCCCACAACTGTTGTGTCTGTTTCTCGTGTTCCCTCACAACTCGATTCTGATGTTGTCCCTCTACGTCCCCCTGATCTTACGGTTAGGACGCACCCGTATGACGGGAGGCTCGGAGCTCTTCCGGGACTCTTGCGTCGCCCCACTCCTGTTGTTACCCCCCTGTGTCTTCCTGGGTCTGGGTGAGACAGCCCGCCTGTAACTGACTGTCCTGCCGTAGGTTTGAAGTTTGGCTTGGAGCTCTATACTTACTCGGCGTTCCGGCCACCGGTTATGCGCCTCAATAGGATGTTGCCTCGTCTTACAGCACGACTCCTACTGGTATTCTCCTTGTTGCGTTGATCTCGTTTCTCACTCAGCACAATAAATCTCGCTTCTTATCCTTTCTTGGGGTACCGCCACTATATCGTGCAGGCGTGGTCCCGTAACGTTCTCTCTGTTCGCTAGGCCTCTGTCAGGATCCCACCCCTGACAGGGACCCCTCTGAATCTTCCCCTACAACACCCTCTGCCACAAGGTGTTGCCTGGTTCCAACCCAGTCAGCTTTCTGTCTAACTTCCTGCCTAACCCCCAGTTTTACCAGACTGTGAGGAGTGGCCTAATAAATAGAACCCTTAGCTCCCCCTGGAGGCCAGACTGTGAAATGTATTGGTGTCTGTGATACCTGGTCAGATGAACTCCTTCAGTGCCATCAGACGTACCATAGCCCCCCTTAGCGGCGGAGCCACAGTACTGCAACGACCAGGACTCTGGGGCGCTGCACTCCCCCCCGGTTAAATCCAGTACTCCTGGACTGGGAAGAAAACAACAATACATGTCAGCAAAAAGACATACAATTTTGAAAATGCAAGTACAAGTAAACTTTTAACAGAGCTTCCCTTTATGGGAGGTGAGGACACTTGAACGTTACAAACATAGTTAAATACTTTAAATAACTTTTCTTACCCGACCGGGTATTCTACTAAGTGCAAAATCTTTGAACAATAATTTAACATTGCCTTTAAGGACGTACTCGCTAAATCCACTAAAGACCTTCTTATATCACATATAAGGCTAATTAACTTTTATGCATTCTCCTTCTTTACATCTGCAGGACTGCCTGTCCTAACAGCTCCAGACCTACTGCCTCTCCTTTCTATACAGGACCGCCCCTTTCCGCCCGGGCCTACTGTCCTTCCACTACTATACACAGTATAGAACATATCATTTTTCTTTCAGTTCAAGATCACTGAGCCATCTCTATATGGCTCCTAAGAGGACTCACCACTAACCCCTACGGGTTCACTTCCTGTCCTCATTCTTCTATTAACATTATTAAACATTTCTTACAATCAACCAGTTAGCTACATATAACTTTTTCTTATCAGCATTATCAGTACTTTCTTTCAAAACATCATCATTCTTTAAGTGCTTTTGATGAACATCCCCTTTAAGAGGGGACCAAGTCTCTATGAGGTAGTGCAACTTCTCAAGCTGCAAGTCTGTTTGCAGTAAGGACTCCGATGCTGGTTCTGCGACCAGTGTCTTCGCAAAGAGTCCCTTTCGCTTATAAAACCAGTAGAGAGCACCCTTAAGAAGGTGCAAACTATTTACAAGATCAGTTTTTGGATCATTCACCGTCCATGATTCGGCAGTCCTTTGATAACGGAGCAAAAATAGAAAACAAACAAAAGGCAATAGGGATCCCGGGTCAACAAAGGGATCCCTTTAAGAGTTAACCCTGGACGGGCTTTAGCAGCAAAACAGTGAAAACAATTAACTATGTACAATCAATAAAGCATTTTTGCTTACTCATCTTGTGGCTGTGCAGGGGGTGGTCTTCTTCCAGGCCTCACCCGGCCAACGGGTCGCGTTGGTGCAGCAAGGGCCAGTCCTGGCTCCAGCAGCGACAGGATCCCTCGTCGGGACGCCCTCCTTGCTTGTAGGCGAGCGCGACCCAGAGGAACGCGGTGGACCCGGACCTCCTGAGGTTCCGCGGGGACGGGCTCCGGGACCTTCCCTGCAGAAGGCTCGTCCTCTGGCGTTCCGGCAGCAGCCTGGTGGGCGATGCACCGCTGGACGCCTCGAGCTATCCAGCCGGTTTCGCCAGCCTCCCTCCTCCACCGGGTATAGGTCACTGCGTCGCCAGGCTCCAGGTCGCAAGCGAACCTCCCTCCACAGGGCTCCACTTCTTCCCGATCTACACGGACCTGTAGTGGCTCTCCGATCTCCTGGATAACTCCCCTTCCTTTCCGGGAGTTAAAGGATATCACTACACCCCAGTGCGACGGTGGAACCTCCTCAACGCTCCTCAGATCGACCTGGGCTGCCGGTTGGGGTCTGTTCCGCCACGCTGTCATCAGGCGCTGCAGGTGCTCCACCTCCGGCAGGATCCTCAGGCCCTGTGCCTGCAGCTCACACTCCGCCGCGGTCGGGATGAAAGAAGCGGGGGACACCGGAGACAGGCGGACCTCCGTAGGTTGGCCCAGCCAAGCGATCACACGGGCGTCGGCTTCCAGGCGGTAGGCTATCTGCCGGGCCTCAGCTGCAGCCACACAATCCTCAGACAGCGGCCGGGGGGGTCGGCCCATCGGTAGCTCCGCAAGGGTCAGTTCCCGCAACGATGGCGTGTCCGGGGCTGTGTCGGGTTGTGCAGCCTCTTGCTGAGTCGGGTCATTCCCACGCGGTGCTTCCGGCGTCGCCATTTTCGCTTCCTCTCTGGTGTCCTCTTCCCGCGGTCTCTTTCGTGGGCGGCCCCGTCTCCATGGTCTCCATCCTCCAAAGAGAATGAGGAGGCGGACCTCGGCTGTTGACGGACACGTCCTCAGGACACAGAAATATTTAGACTGGGCGGCCATGGTCGTTCGCGCTCTCCAGCTTGTCTACGCCCACTCCACGCCCCTCTTCTTCTCCTGCGCTCTCCTCAGCGCTGTAATGGCGGATTTTGGCGGCAAGTGGCGCGGCACAGTCTTTGCAATAAATCACAGTCCAAGTATAATAAATCACAGTTCCAAGGCACACATGACCTGATTCTTCAGGCTTAAGTAGATCCTGTTCGTGACGCCAAGTTGTAGCGCCCCCACTGCCGCAGGGCCGAGGGGTACCCGGTACCGGGCCTCTGAGTCTCTGCTCTGGGGTTGTCACGGTGGCTAGACCTGGTCTGTGACCCTGCTGAGGGGCGTACAATAATAGATGTGGATGGTGGTGGCGGTGTGGTGTAGTAAATAACGAGGACACCAGGTTGCAGTCTCTTTACCTCTTTACTGAAGGCTTCTGAGTCCTCAATCCGGAATACGGTTAACAGGGCTGCGCAAGTCCGGCCGGTCCGATGGCACCTCCAGAGTTCCCTTTGCAGGTAGAAATCTGTGCCTACCTTCCTGCGCTTGTGTTGTGGTCCTCCCCTGCTGTGCTTACGGGATAGTACCCCACAACTGTTGTGTCTGTTTCTCGTGTTCCCTCACAAATCGATTCTGATGTTCTCCCTCTACGACCCCCTGATCTTACGGTTAGGACGCACCCGTATGACGGGAGGCTCGGAGCTCTTCCGGGACTCTTGCGTCGCCCCACTCCTGTTGTTACCCCCCTGTGTCTTCCTGGGTCTGGGTGAGACAGCCCGCCTGTAACTGACTGTCCTGCCGTAGGTTTGAAGTTTGGCTTGGAGCTCTATACTTACTCGGCGTTCCGGCCACCGGTTATGCGCCTCAATAGGATGTTGCCTCGTCTTACAGCACGACTCCTACTGGTATTCTCCTTGTTGCGTTGATCTCGTTTCTCACTCAGCACAATAAATCTCGCTTCTTATCCTTTCTTGGGGTACCACCGCTATATCGTGCAGGCGCGGTCCCGTAACGTTCTCTCTGTTCGCTAGGCTCTGCCAGGATCCCACCCCTGACAGGGACCCCTCTGAATCTTCCCCTACAACACCCTCTGCCACAAGGTGTTGCCTGGTTCCAACCCAGTCAGCTTTCTGTCTAACTTCCTGCCTAACCCCCAGTTTTACCAGACTGTGAGGAGTGGCCTAATAAATAGAACCCTTAGCTCCCCCTGGAGGCCAGACTGTGAAATGTATTGGTGTCTGTGATACCTGGTCAGATGAACTCCTTCAGTGCCATCAGACGTACCATAGCGCCCCTTAGCGGCGGAGCCACAGTACTGCAACGACCAGGACTCTGGGGCGCTGCAATCGCATATAACACAGCCACGTAGCATATAACACAGCCACGTAGTATATAGCACAGTCACATATTATATAACACAGCCCACTTAGTATATAACATGGCCAACGTAGTATATAGAACAGCCCACGTAGTATATAACATGGCCCACGTAGTATATAGAACAGCCCACGTAGTATATAACATGGCCAACGTAGTATATAGAACAGCCCACGTAGTATATAACACGGCCCACGTAGTATATAGAACATCCATGTAGTATATAGCACAGCCCACGTAGCATATGACAGCCCATATAGTATATAGCACAGTCACATAGTATATAACACGGCCCACGTAGTATTTAGAACAGCCATGTAGTATATAGCACAGCCCACGTAGCATATAACAGCCCATATAGTATATAGCACAGCCACATAGTATACAGGTCCTTCTCAAAAAATTAGCATATAGTGTTAAATTTCATTATTTACCATAATGTAATGATTACAATTAAACTTTCATATATTATAGATTCATTATCCACCAACTGAAATTTGTCAGGTCTTTTATTATTTTAATACTGATGATTTTGGCATACAACTCCTGATAACCCAAAAAACCTGTCTCAATAAATTAGCATATCAAGAAAAGGTTCTCTAAACGACCTATTACCCTAATCTTCTGAATCAACTAATTAACTCTAAACACATGCAAAAGATACCTGAGGCTTTTAAAAACTCCCTGCCTGGTTCATTACTCAAAACCCCCATCATGGGTAAGACTAGCGACCTGACAGATGTCAAGAAGGCCATCATTGACACCCTCAAGCAAGAGGGTAAGACCCAGAAAGAAATTTCTCAACAAATAGGCTGTTCCCAGAGTGCTGTATCAAGGCACCTCAATGGTAAGTCTGTTGGAAGGAAACAATGTGGCAGAAAACGCTGTACAACGAGAAGAGGTGACCGGACCCTGAGGAAGATTGTGGAGAAGGACCGATTCCAGACCTTGGGGAACCTGAGGAAGCAGTGGACTGAGTCTGGTGTGGAAACATCCAGAGCCACCGTGCACAGGCGTGTGCAGGAAATGGGCTACAGGTGCCGCATTCCCCAGGTAAAGCCACTTTTGAACCATAAACAGCGGCAGAAGCGCCTGACCTGGGCTACAGAGAAGCAGCACTGGACTGTTGCTAAGTGGTCCCAAGTACTTTTTTCTGATGAAAGCAAATTTTGCATGTCATTCGGAAATCAAGGTGCCAGAGTCTGGAGGAAGACTGGGGAGAAGGAAATGCCAAAATGCCTGAAGTCCAGTGTCAAGTACCCAGTCAGTGATGGTGTGGGGTGCCATGTCAGCTGCTGGTGTTGGTCCACTGTGTTTCATCAAGGGCAGGGTCAATGCAGCTAGCTATCAGGAGATTTTGGAGCACTTCATGCTTCCTGGCACCTGCTCACAGTGCCAAAACCACTGGTAAATGGTTTACTGACCATGGTATTACTGTGCTCAATTGGCCTGCCAACTCTCCTGACCTGAACCCCATAGAGAATCTGTGGGATATTGTGAAGAGAAAGTTGAGAGACGCAAGACCCAACACTCTGGATGAGCTTAAGGCCGCTATTGAAGCATCCTGGGCCTCCATAACATCTCAGCAGTGTCACAGGCTGATTGCCTCCATGCCACGCCGCATTGAAGCAGTCATTTCTGCCAAAGGATTCCCGACCAAGTATTGAGTGCATAACTGAACATTATTATTTGATGGTTTTTTTGTTTGGTATTAAAAAACACTTTTATTTGATTGGTCTGGTGAAATATGCTAATTTATTGAGACAGGTTTTTTGGGTTATCAGGAGTTGTATGCCAAAATCATCAGTATTAAAACAATAAAAGACCTGACAAATTTCAGTTGGTGGATAATGAATCTATAATATATGAAAGTTTAATTGTAATCATTACATTATGGTAAATAATGAAATTTAACACTATATGCTAATTTTTTGAGAAGGACCTGTATAACAAAGCCATGTAGTATATAGCACAGACATGTAGTATACAGCACAGCCCCCATCCCCCCAAGAATGGCCCCATAGTCTAGTACTCACTGCTATAGTTACAAAAAAAAAAAAAACACTCCTCACCTCTCAACGTGCCTGTGCTGCTCCCTGCTCCGGTCTCGGTGGCTGCCGCTGCACTTCCTGACACACAGCGGGTGCGCGATGACGTCATCGTCCACCCGCAGCAGCAGTGTCAGAGGCAGAGTGGGGAATGATGGGAGAGGGAGCGTCAGTTGACGCTCTCTCCTCCATCATTTGCTTTGAACTTTACCGGCAGACGCCGGTATAGTTCAATGCGGCGGCGGGGGAGTTGGCGCTAGCGACAGGCGGGCCCCATAGTGGCTGCGTGATGTGCCGCTTGCTGAGGGCCCCTGGGGAAGCAGGGGCCCTAGGCAGCTGCCTGCCCCTAACGCCTGAATGGGCCCCCCTGTCTCGCCAGGGCCCCAGCACTTGCCCAGGTGCTGACGCCGGCCCTGCATGACTTTATATATATAATTTACATAAGGTGTGTGTACATGTATGTATGACTTTATATATGGTGTGTACGTATATATGACTTTATATATGGTGTGTACATGTATATATGACTTTATATATGGTGTGTACATGTATATATGACTTTATATATGGTGTGTACATGTATATATGACTTTATATATGGTGTGTACATGTATATATGACTTTATATATGGTGTGTACATGTACATATGACTTTATATAAGGTGTGTACATGTATATATGACTTTATATAAGGTGTGTACATGTATATATGACTTTATATATGGTGTGTACATGTATATATGACTTTATATATGGTGTGTACATGTATATATGACTTTATATATGGTGTGTACATGTATATATGACTTTATATATGGTGTGTACATGTATATATGACTTTATATATGGTGTGAACATGTATATATGACTTTATATATGGTGTGTACATGTATATATGACTTTATATATGGTGTGTACATGTATATATGACTTTATATAAGGTGTGTGTACATGTATATATGACTTTATATATGGTGTGTACATGTATATATGACTTTATATAAGGTGTGTACATGTATATATGACTTTATATATGGTGTGAACATGTATATATGACTTTATATATGGT
Organism: Ranitomeya variabilis; assembly: GCF_051348905.1. Taxonomy (NCBI): domain Eukaryota; kingdom Metazoa; phylum Chordata; class Amphibia; order Anura; family Dendrobatidae; genus Ranitomeya; species Ranitomeya variabilis. The sequence goes on along the minus strand of NC_135235.1, from coordinate 52,252,120 downwards.
GTGTACATGTATATATGACTTTATATATGGTGTGTACATGTACAAATGACTTTATATATGGTGTGTACATGTATATATGACTTTATATATGGTGTGTACATGTATATATGACTTTATATATGGTGTGTACATGTATATATGACTTTATATATGGTGTGTACATGTATATATGACTTTATATAAGGTGTGTACATGTATATATGACTTTATATATGGTGTGAACATGTATATATGACTTTATATATGGTGTGTACATGTATATATGACTTTATATAAGGTGTGTACATGTACATATGACTTTATATATGGTGTGTACATGTATATATGACTTTATATATGGTGTGTACATGTATATATGACTTTATATATGGTGTGTACATGTATATATGACTTTATATATGGTGTGTACATGTATATATGACTTTATATATGGTGTGTACATGTATATATGACTTTATATAAGGTGTGTGTACATGTATATATGACTTTATATATGGTGTGTACATGTATATATGACTTTATATATGGTGTGTACATGTATATATGACTTTATATATGGTGTGTACATGTATATATGACTTTATATAAGTTGTGTACATGTATATATGACTTTATATATGGTGTGTACATGTATATATGACTTTATATAAGGTGTGTACATGTATATATGACTTTATATATGGTGTGTACATGTATATATGACTTTATATATGGTGTGTACATGTATATATGACTTTATATAAGGTGTGTACATGTATATATGACTATATAAGGTGTGTACATGTATATATGACTTTATATATGGTGTGTACATGTATATATGACTTTATATATGGTGTGAACATGTATATATGACTTTATATATGGTGTGTACATGTATATATGACTTTATATATGGTGTGTACATGTATGTATGACTTTATATATGGTGTGTACATGTATGTATGACTTTATATAAGGTGTGTACATGTATATATGACTTTATATAAGGTGTGTACATGTATATATGACTTTATATATGGTGTGTACATGTATGTATGACTTTATATAAGGTGTGTACATGTATATATGACTTTATATAAGGTGTGTACATGTATATATGACTTTATATATGGTGTGTACATGTATATATGACTTTATATATGGTGTGAACATGTATATATGACTTTATATATGGTGTGTACATGTATATATGACTTTATATAAGGTGTGTACATGTATATATGACTTTATATATGGTGTGTACATGTATATATGACTTTATATAAGGTGTGTACATGTATATATGACTTTATATAAGGTGTGTACATGTATATATGACTTTATATAAGGTGTGTACATGTATATATGACTTTATATAAGGTGTGTACATGTATATATGACTTTATATATGGTGTGTACATGTATATATGACTTTATATAAGGTGTGTACATGTATATATGACTTTATATATGGTGTGTACATGTATATATGACTTTATATAAGGTGTGTACATGTATATATGACTTTATATAAGGTGTGTACATGTATATATGACTTTATATAAGGTGTGTACATGTATATATGACTTTATATAAGGTGTGTACATGTATATATGACTTTATATATGGTGTGTACATGTATATATGACTTTATATAAGGTGTGTACATGTATATATGACTTTATATAAGGTGTGTACATGTATATATGACTTTATATAAGGTGTGTACATGTATATATGACTTTATATAAGGTGTGTACATGTATATATGACTTTATATATGGTGTGTACATGTATATATGCCTTTATACATGGTGTGAACTTGTACATATGACTTTATATAATTTACATATGGGGTGTGTATATAGACACACTTCTGCCCCCACATTGTATATGTAACATATATATATATATTGTATTGCTATCTCCCCCATACACTGTGCGCCCCCTGAGCCGGCTCCCTCAGCCTCTCCTCCCCTGAGCGCTCTGGCAGTGAGCGCCGCGGTGAGAAGCAGCAGCAACTCCCTGTCCTCCCTCCGTCTCCATGACAACCAAGCGAAAAGGTGAGAGAAGGAGGAGTAAGGCGCAGCGGGTCACGTGTCCAGGAAGTGGAGCTGTCTGACGGGAAATGACGTCGGAAGCAGAGAGAAAGAACCAGAGAGGGAGAAGCTGAGCTCGAAGTGAGAGCGGCGGGGAGAGGTCAGAGGTCAGCGGGGGACCGCAGGGGGAAAAGGTCAGGGGTCAGCGCAGGACCGGAGGCCTAGCAGGTGAGAGGCGGGCAGGGAATGGCGGGAGATATTCGGGGTGTACCAGGCTGTGTGTATATGTGTGTACAGGGGACATGGCGCTCCTCCCCCTCTGTCTATACACTGTATTGCTGCACTGTGTGTGTACAGGGGCTCTGCTCCTTCATGAGGGGACACTTGTCACTAGCAGCCATGGCAGCTGTGTCTTCTCCCCACCCTGCTCTTCCCTCAGACCATAATGTCCTCAATATGAAGTGGTGAAGACTGACAGGGGCGGACATTGTTTTGGTGTTGAGAGATTGTATCACGTGATGACAGTGTGATTTGATCTCTGACCCCCTGGCCACGCCCCCTTGGCAGCTGTCAGTCCTTCACCTGCTGTCAGTCCTTCACCTGCTGTCAGTCCTTCACCTGCTGTCAGTCCTTCACCTGCTGTCAGTCCTTCACCTGCTGTCAGTCCTTCACCTGCTGTCAGTCCTTCACCTGCTGTCAGTCCTTCACCTGCCGGTCTTCTCTCTCTTATTCTCTGCCGTTTCTATTCAATGGTCGTCACCAGGATCTATAATAAAAATGGCGCAACGTGGTGGAAACAGTTTCTCCTGACCTGACATAGGTCAAGAGGGCAACTCCTACATGTAATTATACTGCAAATGAGCCAAAAACAGAACCGGTGTTCCCCGCCATTGCTCCACTCTGCTGCCTGTGTCCAGCACTGGTCTCCAAGCCTCCTGTTCTGATGAGAGGTCACATGAGGGAAGAGTTAGTGGGAATACCGGCGCGGGACACCCATGGAAATGCAGCAGGTGCCCATTCTTAATCTTAAAGGGTTATTCCCAAAATAGCAAGTTATCCCCTATTCATGGAAGATGGGGGGTCTGGACCCTGGAAACAGCGTTCTGTAGAGCTCGGTCTTGAATGGAGCGGAGCAATGCACATGCTCAGCCTTCCCATTCCCAGCATCACTGGAAGTCCCAGTTGTGAAGCCCAAGATATCCCCTATCCATAGAATAAGATAAGTTGCTATTTTGGAAATAACCCTTTAAACATATATAATAGACCCCTTTTATTGGGGGATCGTATTTTTTATATAAATAAATCTACAGGGATTGTCCTGGAGTTTAAGAAATTAACATATAAGAAATTAACAAAGGCCCAGGAAACACATGTCTTGGTCACATTTTATTTTATTACTAGACAATCTCATTATTACAATAATAATAATCTTTATTTTTATATAGCGCTAACATATTCCGCAGCGCTTTACAGTTTGCACACATTATCATCACTGTCCCCATCGGGGCTCACAATCTAAATTCCCTATCAGTGTGTCATTGCAGTGTGAGAGGAAACCGGAGAACCTGGAGGAAACCCACACAAACATGGGGAGAACATACAAACTCCTTGCAGATGTTGTCCAAGGTGGGATTAGAACCCAGGACTCCAGCGCTGCAATGCTAACCACTGAGCCACTGTGCTGCCCTATAGTCTTACACCTATTAAAGGGAACCTGGCGCATTGTATATGCAGTGTCTGTGGCCAGCACATTATAGAGGAGGAGAAGCTGAGCAGAAGGATATATGGCTTTGTGGGAAATAAATCAGTATAGGGGCGCATTCAGACCTCCATACAAATCTGTCCGAGATCGGATCGCAATGCACGGACTGGCCGCAGGTCTCTTGACCCCAGCGTGACAGCATCATGTATTTCTGTGAAACGGTCACGCTCAGATTGGGAGGCTGCAGCCAATCCGATCTCCGACCGAGTTGTATGAACGTCTGAATGCGCCCTAACTCGTAGTTTATTCATTGAAATCCCTGGTGTTTATAGGTATGTGAGTCCAGTGGACGGTCCTGCTCAGTTATTGACAGCTGTCTGCATGCACAGTCATTCAGCGAAGACGGTCAGTCACGAATAGCACCACCCACTGGACTCATGTATAGAAACATCAGGGATGTCAATAATTAAAATGCAAATTTTACTGAAACGTTTCCCACAAAGTTGTAGATCATCCTGCTCTTTAACTGTGGGCCTGCAGGTCTGAAGCCATTACGTATTCTGTACCATTTTGCTTGCTGTCAATGAACAGACACTTTTTTGTTTGTATCTAGTGATTTTTACACACGACCCGACCATAAGCGTGCAACATTTACTCCACCAAATACTCAGGGAATTGTGTTCACTCAAAGCCCGATGAATTCACAAGCTTTTATATTATGCGTATGGACAGCTTAAAGGAGGCAAGGTGCTGCCAGTAACGTCTGGCAGCGGTTCATTTGTGCTTTCTCTGCAGAACTTGAATGTGCTTATTTATGGGCAAGTCAGGAGGAATAGATGTGTGACACTTCTGGTGGCACTTGTGCCAGAAAAAGCGCACTCATCATTCCGTAAAATAGTTCTTTCTTCCATATCAGTGGACGTAAAGTGGGAAGCAGGGAGCGTGGAGGACGACGGCACTTCTTGTGCCATTGTATTATGCCCTAGAAGCATTACCTGGAAAATGCCTTCATTGTGCAGCATTGGATGGGAGATGCCATGGCTTGTTTATTTCTGTATAAATATGTAGAATAAACTGTAACTGAATTAAAAGGAAGGTACAGTACAAACCCATATCCTAGAGATGCCATATTACAGATTTGGTATACGGCTGTGTACATGGTGCTAAATGACTTACCACACACTTGAATGATGAGAAAAAATATATCCCAAGGGTCGGTTGGTTCCTTTAAAATTATTATAGGTAGCTGCTTATTAGAACATAATAATCTGCTTGCGATAGAGACTTCGTGTAGTTGAAGTAATACTGTTATCACCTTGGATGTATCAGTGATGTATTAGGGGATGAGACTACTGGAAGCATAGAGAGAAGGCACAGCTGCCGCTCCATTCTGGCGGGGCATTTCAGAGCCTCATCCTTGGAATTGGTGGGGGTTCCCGTGGTCAGACCCCCACAATTTGCAAGTTATCACCTACTCTTTAGATTTTGGTGGTAACTAGCAATGAATGAATATACTCAGATAAGGTGTTATCCATGCTCGTATGCTAACCGAGTGACTTCGGCATGCACGAATAATATGTTCGAGTCCCCATAGCTGCACATCTCGCGGCTGTTCGAGAACTGCAACACATGCAGGGATTTCCTGTTTGTTAGTCAACCCCTACATGTGTTGCGGCTGTTGAGCAGCCACGGGGACTCAAACATATTATTAGAGCACGCTGAAGTCACTGGGAATCTTAAAATGAATGGAGGTGCGCGTGCCTCATTCATTGCTGTTTCGGACAGCCCCATGGACAATCATTGGAGTGAAGGTCGACCTCGCACACCTCCATTTTTTTCAAGATGTGGATTTCCAGAACCCCAATTATAGCTGCCGGATTCCTCGGGATCAGTCGGTTATCCCATATAGTTATATCCTCAGCATTCCATACAATTTTTGAAAGTCTCATTCAATGAATGGACAGAGTGCCGATACCTCTACTATCACAGTGGAGAACTGGTCGGCCAGCTATGGATATGTTATGAACCCCTTAATGGTCATTATACAGTGCTCTCCTATTTTTGCCAAGCTGCCTGTAAAAGTGGAGATGTGCATTCAAGGGAGCCTAAAGCTAAAATTTCAGACATGACAATATTGGCTGTTTGTGGCTCCATCCCCTGCAAAATCCTGTTACTGTTATGAGTGAGACCCTGGGGACAGGGGAACAAACAACCTCAAACTGGGACGACTATGCACACCTCTACTTTAGCAGGAATATAGCCACTTGGCCACTTAGTATTTTATTTTCGTTTTTTTTTTTTTGTTTGTTTTTTTTAGATCCAAGAGCCAATATGGAGACTGAGAGTGAGCAGAACTCTACTTCCACTAATGGGAGTACAGCATCCAGCGCCAGCTCACGTCCTCAGATATCACAGATGTCTCTCTATGAACGCCAGGCAGTCCAGGTATGTGCCACAAGCAGCTCGGTGCGAATCTATAGGCACCATTTAGATGGCTGCCATCTATATCTGGTCATTGCATGCTGCATGAGTAGAAATTGTCCCTTCAAATGTCTATTGAGCAGCATTTGATTTCTGGCACTTGCTGCGTTCACGTCTTGGCATTATTACAGATTAACCAGAGTGCATTACAGGATCCTGCCTGGGCCCCGATAACTCTTTATGTGTGCGGGGTTCAAGGTCTGTGTGTGAGCACTAATACAATATTATTATTTTCGCAGGCTCTGCAGGCTTTACATAGACAACCGAACGCAGCGCAGTACTTCCACCAACTGATGTTACAGCAGCAGCTGAGTAATGCGCAGCTACATAGTCTTGCAGCAGTTCAGCAGGTAAGTGATCTTCTCATATAGCAATAATTTTTTACACATTTGCTCATTTCAATTTATAAAATACACTTTTTAAATATTGTCCAGATATATTTATAGATATAAAGTATTGGGAGACCTACAGATGATTTATGATTTTATGACATGTAAATCCATAGGGATTAATATGCAGCTAGAACAGCTTCCACTCTTTTGTGAAGGCTTTCTGTAAGATTTTGGGGGGAGGGTCTGTGGGGATGTTTGCCCATTCATCCAGGACAGTATTGGTAAGATGATGTTTGAGGAGAGGGTCGATCTCGTAATCAATTTTCTAGGTCATCTCAAAGTTGTTGGATGGAGTTGAGATCAGGGCTCTGTGGAGCCGATCATGTTCTTCAACATCACACCCTCCTCAATCATGGGCCCGATTCATCAAAGCTTTCACTCCTGAATTCTGGCGTAAAAACTTTGAAAACTTGGAAATTTTAGGCACAACTCGGAGTTGTTGTTAAATTTAGCAACTTTTGGCATCTTCACACCAGTTTCTCCCCGCTCCTCTGAAATGGGTGTTGCTGGTATAGGGGCACGACGGGGGTGCAATGCTACAGCTCGTCTAATTTATGATGAGCTGTGGCTTTTCTTATGCCAGAAATCTCACTCCAGTACCTGCCTGCAGTGAGAGGTTTGGCATACCGCTTGGAGGTGCACACACACCCGTCAGACTATATAGATTCATGAAGAGGCGTTCAAGAATCAGGAGCATCTGACTCCAGCATGCCCCTTTATCAAGACTGGCGTGAACTAGTCCCGTCTTGATTAATCAAGTCCTATGTCTTTGAGGATCTGTGCTTTGGGCGTAGTTATGAGGAGCGGAAAACAGTCTCCCCCAAATTGTTCCCACAAAGTTGGAAGCTACAATTGTCCAAAATGTCCTGCTATGCTGCAGCTTTAAGATTTCCCTTCATTGGAACTAAAGGGCCGAGGCCGACCCCTGAAAATGAAGCCCATAGCGTTATTACCTCCTCCAAAAAAATATTTACATCTGCACAATGCAGTCAGATGGGTAACGGTCTCCTGGCATTTGCCAAACTGTCCATCAGGTGCCAAATAGAGAAGCGCGAGATCTCACTGCACAGAAAACATTTCCACCACTGCAGATTCCAGTGGCCGTAGCATTACACCACCGCTTTTGATATGGTGCTTGGAGGTGTAAGGCTTGTATGCAGCGCTTCGGGCATGGAAACTCATGCCATAAAGCTTCCAGTGCATTGTTTGTGCTGATGTTAATACCAGATGAGGTTTGGACTCTGCAGTTATTGAGGCAGCAGGGCATTGGTGATTTTTCTGCCCTCTGCTTTTTGGTGACCCCCGATCTGTAACTTTCCGTGGTCTCTACTTTAAGGCTGACTTGCTGTGGTTCCTGAATACTTTTCAATAATTTTCCTCACGGGTGATGGAGGAATATTGAGGAGGAAATAATTTTTTTCTCCTACGTATCATTGGGGGACACAGGACGAATGGGTGTTATGCTGCTGCCACCAGGAGGACACTAAGTTAAACACACACAAAAGATTAACTCCTCCCCTGCAGTATACACCCACGGCTGGACAATCCGGAGCCAGTTCTTACTTAGTGTCTCAGGAGGCACTTGGGTCCTCAGGACCCCACCAATTTTTCTTTTTGATTTAACGGAGAGAAGGGAGCGACAGGCAAATTTTCAGCCCTGATCTCTCCCGCACCAACAACGGGCAAGTACACGGAGCGTTCCTCCTGTATCCTTTCCCGCGACGATGGATGCCAGCCCTGGCTCACCTTTCAGTGTGGCGACGGTTCCCTAGCGTTCCGATCTCCCTCCCTCCTTTTCAGGCGACCATGGGGACTAATCATCCACCTAAGTCTCCTGGAGCCAGGGCACAGCCGGACAGATTGACAGGGCGTCCGTGCAGCCGTCCACTGCATCACCACTGTATATAGCGGTTGACACATGGCGGCAGTAGCTCTCCACCCTCTCCCTATCAAGGTGAAGGTGGATGGAGCATCGGTCCCATCGCACAAGGTAAGTGCGGGGACCGACGAGCTGGCAGCAGGGGGGGCCCCCTTACTCTCTTCCAATGCGGCTCTGCAGCCGCGGGGCAGCGTGCGGCTCTGCAGCCGCGGGGCAGCGTGCGGCTCTGCAGCCGCGGGGCAGCGTGCGGCTCTGCAGCCGCGGGACAGCGTGAGGCTCTGCAACCGCGGGGCAGCGTGCGGCTCTGCAGCCGCGGGGCAGCGTTATTCCTCTGTGGGGGCTCGGCGGCGCCCAGGCCCGGGCCGGACTAGCGCCCGCCTACAAGCACGCCGCCGCCCGCCCACGACACGCCCCCTCCCTGGGCGCTTCTCGCTCCCGAGAAGCGCCCTTCTCACATCTCGGCGGCCATCTTGGATCAGGAAGTGCGCTGACGGCTCTGCAGCACCGCAGCGCACAGGAGGATCTCCCTGCCAGCCACCGCAGAACTTAGGTGAGACGCACCCAATAGGATTGTCTCCCCCCCTGCCAGTACGCTCATTTAATCAGAAACATGTCACAGTCTAGGCATAAACAGACTGGAAAGACCCACTCTGTTATTTTTGCTGTGTGCACCTCCTGCAAGATATCTCTGCCCCGAGGTCACACTACCCCGCTGTGCTCCGCCTGCGAAACGCCTGCGGCACAGGATACTCCGGCCTCTGACCCGGAATGTTCCGAGCCTAGTACCCCCGCATGGGCGTCCTCCCTCGCTCGCTCTGTGGCATCTTTGGAAAGGACGATACAGTCCCTCCGTGACCCGTCCCTTACTCAGGGAACTTCCACGGAGGTTGTAACGCGGTCTAAGAACCCTTCCCGGTCTAGAGGTCGTACTGTTTCTAGAAGCCCTCACTCATCCAAGAAAAGGTCCAGAGTAATGTCTCCGGTCCGTGATCAGCCCTCAAACTCAGAGAGCGATGTCTCTCGTCACTCTTCCCCGACTCATAGCAGGGAATCCCTCCTGGATGACGCATCCGACGCGTCCTGTTCTCCAGAGTATCGTCACGATCAAGAGACTCTAGATTCTCTTATAGATTCTGTTAGTCAGACGCTTCAGTTAGAGGATGAAATCCCGTCCAAGGCGGCTCATCCCGTGTCATTTGGGCGAGCCACAAAGGCTCATAAATTTTTTCCTACGCACCCTCAGTTCAAGGATATTGTAGATCAACATAGAGTCCGTCCGGATAAACGTTTCTCAGGTCAGAAGGCTATGCAATCAAAGTATCCGTTCGCTCAGGACCTAACTAAGGAGTGGTCTCAGTCACCCTCCGTGGACCCGCCAGTGTCGCGGCTAGCCACCAAGGCGGTTCTATCCTCCTCCGAGGGTGCGTCCATCAAGCATCCCACTGATAGACAAATTGACCAGATGGCTCGCTCGGCTTTTGAAGCCTCCTCGGCTTCTCTCTTTCCCTCTTTTGCCATCACGTGGGTCGCAAAAGCCATGTCCCATTGGGCAGAGTCTTTATCCTCTACGGCACTACGGGCCGACTTACCCCCAGAAATTTCACACCTGGCCACTCAGATCGCCAGAGCGGGGGACTTTGTAGTTTCCGCGTCCTTAGACGCGGCCAACTGTGCCTCACAGGCAGCGGCCAATGCTGTCACGATCCGCAGATCCCTTTGGCTCAGGGACTGGAAAGCGGACTCGGGATCCAAGAAATCCCTCACGTCTCTTCCATACCAGGGCGAACGTCTATTTGGGGATAAACTAGACAAAATAATCGCAGACTCCACAGGAGGAAAGAGCAAATTTCTTCCCCAGCAACGTACTTTTCGCCCCTTTCGCAATCAACAGGGCCGAGGCCGATATTTCCGTTTCGGCTCCAATTGGTCCAATCCCTCCTCCGCGCCACCTGGCGTCGGGAGAGGTCAGCGCAAGGACAGAGCCTCCCAGCCGTCTTACAAGCCTTCTCCCACTTGGAGAGGCAGACCCAGACAACAGGGATCCCGAGGGCCCAGACCTGGCAGGTCCCCACCTCAATGACTTTTGGCAAACACCGAAGGACACCGACAAAGTAGGCGGCCGCCTACTTTTCTTTCGGGACGCGTGGCTCTCGGTAGTTTCCGACCGATGGGTCCGCGACCTAGTGTCCTACGGTTACAGGATAGAGTTTGTCTCTCTTCCCCCGCCTCGTTTCTTCCAGTCCCCCCCTCCCAGGGCAAGGGTCGGTCAGTATTTCCAGGCTATAAGGTCGCTATGGGAAGATGGGGTCATCATCCCGGTACCTCAGAACGAGTGGTACCAAGGTTTTTATTCCAACCTTTTCATCGTACCAAAAAAGGACGGCTCAGTACGTCCAATACTAGACCTCAAACTTCTCAACAGGTACGTACGCGTACATCATTTCCGTATGGAGTCCCTCCGCTCGGTGATTGCCTCTCTGGAAGAGGGCGAGTTTCTTGCATCTCTAGATGTGCAGGACGCTTATCTGCACATCCCCATCCTACCGTCTCATCAGCGGTTCCTCCGCTTCGCGGTCCAGGGACACCATTTTCAGTTTGTCGCCCTACCCTTCGGGCTTGCCACTGCCCCTCGGGTATTCACCAAGGTCATGGCAGCTGCCGTGGCCATTCTCCATGCTCGAGGTATAGTGGTGTTGCCCTACTTGGACGACATTCTCATAAAGGGTCCCTCTTTTCGGTCCTGCTCAGAAGCAGTAGACGTCACGATAAATACCTTTTTGCGCCTGGGTTGGAAGATCAATTTCAAAAAATCTTCTCCAGTCCCGGCTCAAACCATATCCTACCTGGGGATGATCCTAGATTCCTCTCGGGGTCTAGTACTTCTACCTCCGGAAAAGGTATCCACTCTGCAGAGAGAAGTCCGAAAGCTTACCCAACCTCTCCCTCACTCCCTACGTTTCTCCATGAGGGTTCTCGGCAGGATGGTGGCGGCAATGGAGGCAGTGCCCTTTGCGGTATTTCACCTCCGTCCCCTACAGCACGCCCTTCTAGCAGTATGGGACAGGAATCCTGCCTCGCTAGACCGCCGTCTCCTGCTCTCTCGCTCAATCAGGCAGTCCCTCAGGTGGTGGACCAAGAGGTCCTCCCTGACTCGGGGGAAGTCCTTTCTTCCGGTGCACTGGTTGGTCGTCACAACGGACGCCAGTCTCTTCGGCTGGGGCGCTGTGTTCCGATGCCACTCGACTCAGGGTCGCTGGTCCCCGCAGGAATCCCAGCTGCCCATCAACATCCTAGAGATTCGGGCAATCCGACTGGCACTCCGCCAGTTTCAGCCGTTTCTTTCCGGCCGCGCGGTCAGAGTCCAGTCCGACAACGCCACTGCGGTAGCCTACATCAACCGGCAAGGGGGCACTCGCAGCAAGGCGGCCATGGTCGAGGTATCGCTCATTCTCCGCTGGGCCGAGACCAACCACTCCATACTATCAGCAGTTTACATCCCGGGCGTGGAAAACTGGGAAGCGGACTTTCTAAGTCGCCACAGCCTCGATCCCGGAGAGTGGTCTCTCCATCCCGCAGTCTTTCACCAGATATGCTCTCGTTGGGGGACTCCGGACGTGGACCTGATGGCATCTCGCCTCAATTGCCAGGTTCCCGTCTTCATGGCCAGGTCTCACGACCCCTCAGCCTTCGGAGCCGACGCTCTAGTCCTCTCATGGCAGGGTTTCAGACTCCCATACATTTTTCCCCCAATTCCTCTTCTGGCAAAGGTAATCAGGAAGATCAGGGCAGAACGGATTCCAGTAATTCTCATCGCCCCGGACTGGCCGCGCAGGACGTGGTACGCCGAGATGGTGCAACTGGTCTCAGACGTACCCTGGAGGCTGCCAAGTCGCGCAGACCTTCTGTCTCAAGGGCCCATTTACCACCCGAACTCAGAGGCCCTATCTTTAACGGCGTGGCCGTTGAGTCCTGGGTACTGAGGCAGAAGGGTTTGCCCCAGACGGTTATATCTACCATGCTCCGCGCACGCAAGCCTTCCTCCATGCGCATCTACCACCGCGCCTGGAAGGCTTACTTCGCCTGGTGCAGAGATCGGGGTCGGTCTCCCCTCCAATTTTCTATTCCTCACATTTTGGAATTCCTCCAATCAGGCGTAGACTTGGGCCTTGCTCTCAGCTCTCTTAAGGGCCAAATTTCTGCTCTCTCGGTTCTTTTCCAGAGAAGAATTGCAAACAAATTGCAAGTCAAGACTTTCATCCAGGGAGTTTCTCATATGGTTCCACCTTACAAGATGCCCTTGGAACCATGGGATCTGAATCTGGTCCTCTGTGCTCTTCAAGAGCCACCCTTTGAACCCTTGCAAGAAGTGTCCTTGCGGTTCTTATCGTGGAAGATTGCCTTTCTCGTGGCTGTCACGTCTATTAGACGTGTCTCTGAGCTAGCAGCCCTGTCTTGCCAACCTCCTTTCCTCGTGTTCCACCAGGACAAGGTAGTTCTACGGACATGTCCGACTTTTCTTCCGAAGGTCGTCTCCTCATTCCATCTTAATGAGGAGATTGTTCTTCCCTCACTGTGCCCTGCTCCTTCTCACCGCACGGAAAGGGCGCTCCACACTCTGGACCTAGTGAGGGGTCTCAGACGTTATGTCTCCAGAACTGCGTCTCTCCGTAGGTCAGACGCCTTGTTCGTTCTTCCGGAAGGGCCACGGAAGGGTCTACCCGCTTCCAAGGCCTCCATTGCCAAGTGGATTCGTTCCGCCATCCAAGAGTCCTACCGTGTCAAGGGTCACGCCGCACCTCCGGGGATCAAGGCTCATTCTACCCGGTCAGTCGGCGCGTCCTGGGCCATCCGGCATCAGGCATCGGCAGCACAGGTCTGTAAGGCTGCCACATGGTCCAGCCTACATACGTTCACGAAGCACTACCATGTGCACTCTCAGGCCTCGGCAGACGCGTCCGTCGGTAGGCGAATCCTACAGGCGGCAGTGTCTCATCTGTAGCTCGTAGGCACGCACAGCATTTATAACTTCTTGTTGCCCACCCAGGGACTGCTTTGGGACGTCCCATTCGTCCTGTGTCCCCCAATGATACGTAGGAGAAAAGGAGATTTTTGTGTACTCACCGTAAAATCTCTTTCTCCGAGTCAATCATTGGGGGACACAGCACCCTCCCTGTTAGCCTAGTTTGGCTTGGTTATTCTTTTCAGTCTGTGTTTTTGACTATAACATGTTTTCTGTTTTTAACTGGTTTACTCCTACTGCTTTGTTACCGAACTGGCTCCGGATTGTCCAGCCGTGGGTGTATACTGCAGGGGAGGAGTTAATCTTTTGTGTGTGTTTAACTTAGTGTCCTCCTGGTGGCAGCAGCATAACACCCATTCGTCCTGTGTCCCCCAATGATTGACTCGGAGAAAGAGATTTTACGGTGAGTACACAAAAATCTCCTTTTTCCTTCTTATGTGACTTGTTACACTGGTGGCTCTTATTAGAGGACCAGACTGGTATAGGTGCGCTTTTCATACTGGTATAGGTGCGCCATATGTTTTGGTAAAGGCAGGCGACATGGTACACCTGAGGCTATGGGACTGAATGAAATGATGAAGAGGTGTGTTCCAATACTTCTATCCTTAGGCTATGTGCACACATATTTAGGTCCACTGCGGATTTTTCTGCAGCGGATTTGATAAATCCGCAGTGGAAAACTGCTGCGGATTTACCACGGTTTTTCTGCGTTTTTCACTGCGGTTTTACAACTGCGGTTTTCCATAAGGGCAGTTGTAAAAACGCAGAAAAGAAGTGACATGCTGCAGAATGTAAACCGCTGCATTTCCGCACGTTTTTTTCCGCAGCATGTGCACAGCGTTTTTGGTTTTCCATAGGTTTACATTGTACTGTAAACTCATGGGAAACTGCTGCGGATCCGCAGCTGCGGAAACGCTGCGGATCCGCAGCAAAATCCGCAGCGTGTGCACATAGCCTAATAGTCTATATCTCTCCGCATTTCCATGCGAATGGTCCGACCTGTCACTTCTGACAACTGTCTTTATCTGGGGACCATTGACGATTTTGTACTTACCATTGTACTGATTCTTGTCAGCTGATCAAGTAAACCTGTATTATCCTGTGACCTTCAACTTTTCTTTTATTGCCACTGCAGGCAACGATCGCTGCCACCCGCCAGGCCGCCTCTCCTAACACCGTTTCCAATCAGCAGACGAGCACCACGCAAGGATCGGTAAGTAGTAACTATTGGCTATGGATCTGCATTTTGTAGAGGTCAGCGGTGAGTTCACTTTCCTGGTTTCCCCAGCAGGTGAATCTGTCCACCAGCTCGTCAGCCCAGCTCCTAAGTCGTGCCCAGAACGTCACTGCACCCAGTGCTACAACACTCACTCAGTCAGTTTTGCTCAGCAATGCCAGCTCGCCACCTCTCAGCCAGTCACAGACGCAAATGTACCTCCGGGTAAGTAAGACAATCAATTCAGTGCAAGGACTTCATTGCTGGGGGATAACCGCTGCAAAATATCCTAAAAATGTGCGTTGCATGGTTAGCAGCCCTCTGTTCTGCCTCACAGTGGGGATGGGACAGGCTTCTAACATTTATTGGCTTTACAGACATCTTGGAAGTCCCTTTTTTATTCTTGTCTTGTGTTTTTAGAGTGAACTGAGTTCTCATTTTCATTTTTACTCATTTTAAATTTTCTATCAGCAGCAGCCGCAGCTTGGTAATCTTCTACAAGTCAATCGATCTCTGAATCGAGGTGTCCCTCTCAACTCCCAGCTTATTCTCATGCCCAATGGCTCTGTGGCTACAGTCCAGCAGGAAGTGGCATCCCCCCAAAATCAAGGCATGCATCAAGACTCCGACCAGGTAAACCAGAAAATCTTATCATATTGCGACAGATCAGATATTTACCCCTCCTTCTTGACGTGTGATGTGCATGTCTGTCACACGTCTGGTGTGGGTACATGGAGTGAGCTGCGGCCTCTAATGATTGCAGCTAGCCGTGGCAGCTGGGGACCTACTGAAAGCATCCCCCGACGCTGCCATCTTTGTACTCCCATGACACCCAACCTCATTCATTTCTACTACCGTATATACTGCAGCACGGAAGTATTGCTCTCTATAGAAGAAGTGATCAAATAACTTATCACAAGTTTAAGTTCCCTGTAGAGGGAGCTGAAAGGTGAATAAAAGTTGTTGAAATTTTTTTTTAACGTTTAACAGAGTGTTCCAGTTTTGGAAAACCCTCTGTTACTGGCTGCAGTTTGTTTAAAGGGAAACAAACTTCTTTACTCTCCCCTCCTTGGGTCCAGCCATGAGTCTCTGCCGCTGCTCCCAGTGTCTGTTATTGCCTGCAGTTCTGATGTCATGTCCACGGCGCTGCAGCCAACCAGTGAGCTCATTGGGTCAGGCTGTCAACTCAGGAAAAACCTGTTAGTGTGATGTCAGCGCTGCAGACAATAACAGACAAGGGGAGCAGCAGGGACTCTGCTCTGGATCCGGGGAGAATGAGTAAAGCACAATTTGTTTCTCTAAAATAAACTGACGCCTGGGGAGAGTAGTTTTCCAAATGTGGAAAACCCCTTTAAATCTCCCTCCTTATCCTTTTTTTTTTTTTTTTGCCCCCCAAAATAAAAAATAAATAAAATAACAAAAATATTCAGTATTCCCTTGTTTAAGTCCAATCTATGAAAATATAAAATAACCTGATATGAAAATGCCGTACAGAGTACAAAAAACTCAAAGCCAGAATTGCAGTTTTTTTTTTCCAACGGCCATCCCCAAAAATTAAAGGAAAAAGCGATCAAAGCCTCATCTGTATTCCAAAATGGTACCAATAAAAATGTCAGCTCACCATTAATAAAAAAAAATTTGAGTTACGGATCTCAGAAAATGGCGATTAAATATTTGTTAATTTTTTTTTTTAACAAAGTCTTGGATTATTATTTTTTTCCCCAACTAAAATGTGTTTTAAAAAAAATAAACAAGTTTGGTATTCTAGTAATCGTGCTGACCTGGAGCATCATACTGCCAAGTGATTTCTCCTACATATTGAAAGCCGTGAAAAGGAAACCCCAAATAAACAGTTTTGAAATTGCGTTTTTTTTTTGTTCCTTTTATTTTTTACTGTTTTATAATAGTACATTATGTGATAAATTGAATGATGTCATTTAAAACTATTAACTTGTCCAGCAAAAGTCAAGCCTTTATACAGCTACATAGACTCTAAATTTACAAAGATAAATTATATCTTTTGGAAGAAGGGTAGAAATCCCCCATCCCCACCCGATAACTTAGAATTGAAAAATTTGCCTACTCATCAAGAAGTTAATGGTTTGGGTGTTTTCCTTCCTCACCCTCTGTGACAGACAGAAATAAAAGATAACTAAAAGACCATATGGTCCAACATAGAGCTTCACACTACTGCGAGTGTAAAGGGGCTGCAACCCTCAGACACTGTGTGATTTTGCAGAACCAATCTTCAATCACCATAGGGATCTCTGGTTATAACTCGCTGTTCCCCTATATAATATTAACCACTGAATTGGACAAAGTTGCAATTTTTTTTGTATTTAGGTTCAGAACTTGGCTGTTCGAGGTCAGCAGACTGCTCAACCCACGTCCACAGCTGCAGGGCCTACCATTGCTCATGCTGCGCCTCCACTGTCCAAACCAGCCACTCACCCAATGCCCTCTTCTTCCGCACCTTCACAACTGCCGTCTTCTCCAGTACAACAGACTATGAAGAATCCGATGGGCCCAGCAGGGGGCACTGTGAGTCAGGGGAGTCAGACAGAGGCGGAGGGGAGAAAAGCAGAAGGAGAGGCTGTGCAGCAAAGTGTCGGAATCAACTTGACCAGAGCTGCCACACCAGCACCCAACCAGACCCTTATTAGCTCTGGTGAGTTGAAATAGAAATCTTGGTATTGCCGAAAATATTCCCCGATCCTGACTCTTTTAGTAAAGTTTGATTGAATACTTTTTTAAATGAATTTGTGCAACAATTTTGTGACTTTTTAAAAAGTTGCATATTCATGAATGGACCAAAAAACTCGGTAAACCCCAAACAGACTGGCAAACATAAAAAAGACTTAACAAAAGGCGCAGATTAAAAAAAGAACCCGGCAAGAAAAGCACCAGAAACAATACAAAAAAAGAGCAAATGCAATAGTGAATCTGGCCCTATATTTTTTTTTTATTACCAATTTAATTCAATTGTATTTGCACAGCATGAAAGTAATACTTATTTTTAAGAAATTGACTGCTGATTATTTAATTTTCTATGCTCTATTTTCCCACTAATTTACTGCTTTCTTATCCATTTGAAATCCAACACTTATTCCATATCTATCTTTTTGTTCTCCCCATTTCTCATTGTCTCTCCATCAGCTACTTACACTCATATTCAGCCTCATTCAGTCCTACAACAGAAGCAGGTGGTATTCCAGCAGCAGATCGCCATCCACCAGCACCGTCAGTCCCAGCTCGTCCATGCCTCTGCCCATCTACAGCTGGCACAGCAGCAGCCGCAGGCCACCTCTCAGCAAGGCTTGCAGGCAACTCCTGCACAACAGACGCTGGTCGTGCAACCTATGCTGCAGAGTCCCGAGGCGACTCTGCCAACTAAAGCCCCAGTGCCCATTCAACCCAAGCAGCCAGGCAAAGGGATTCCACCTTTAAATCTACAAGGACATCTGGCATCCAAACCTACACAAAGTGCTAGACCGCTTCCTACACCCCCTCCTAACCAACCTCACATTCCCGTTCAACTCGTGGGTGCAAGACAGCAGGGTCCTGCTCAAGCTATGGCTCTCGGCGCTCCCCAGGTTCCATCACAGGGGTCTTCCTTAACACAGATCACACTGCCTCCGTCTCCTGCCCCGGTTCCCAGTGCAGTGTCAGGTACTGGGCAGGAAGCCCAAGCTGCCTTTTATGGAGTTCTGCAGGTGAGTCTTTGTTGGAATGAAAATCCAGTGATCCATTTTTTTTTTCTTTTAATTTTAAATATCTTTACCTTGGTTTCATAGAGCAAGATGTCTGGAGCTGTGAAGAGAAAGTCAGAGGAAGACCGAGAAGAATCGCCAACACTACCTGTAAAAGCATCGCCCCCAGCAGATGCACCACCTGCAGTGGAGGAGAGCAGCACTCCAGCTGGTGGGTGGATATCACTGCACGTAGTCCTATCCTGTTTTCTGGAGTCTGTACATCATTTTCTGTAACTTAATTTTTGCTTATTCCAATTGTTATTTCCGTGTTCTGGGAATGACTTATAATTTTTTTTTTTAATCATTTTATTTGCAACCTACAGATAAGTCTGAGGCTGCCTCTCAAGTCTCTCCAGCGCTCGCTGTGTCCGCTCCTCCTTGCACCCCCACGCTCTCTGTCACTTCTCGTCAGCACAGTGATACCAAGCCCCCACAAGCCATTGTGAAGCCGCAGATCCTGACTCATATTATAGAAGGCTTTGTCATCCAGGAGGGAGCTGAACCCTTTCCTGTAAGCACTATTACAAGTGACCACAAATGAAATTATTGCTTATTGTTTTCTAAGTTACTGTTGCTCCTTCTAGGTTGGCAGTCCTCAGATACCAAAGGACCCAGAAAAGACCCCCGCAGCGGTTACTGCTCTGCCTCCGGTAGAGAGTCTGCTCCCTCATCCTCCATTAGATCAGACTTTTAGCGGTATGTCTCTTTCTCTTCTTAGTGGGCAGTTGTTCACATGTAATTACTGCAGCTGCCAAAACTTCCAAAATACTGTAAATAGAATTTGCTTCTCACAGTTGTTCGCGTTGAGGTCTGTTTGCAGGATATAAAAAAAAATATATATATGTTATACTCAAGGGAGTTGTCAGATGCCGGCATACAGAAATAAAATCCCACAACCCTCCGTGGACCCCTGCCTTGCAAAATGAGAGATCTTGCAAGATCTCACGCTTTGTACTAACCCAGGGCGGCCTTGTCCTTTATTGAGCGGTTACCGGTAATATCATTGAAGGAGTTATTGCTCGGTCATCACATAGTAAAGGATGCAGCAGCGAGTTCTCGCAATAACACATGCAATTTTGCAAATTCACAGCAAGGGGGGTCATGGAGTATTGTGGGATCCCACATCAACTTGAGCTAGAAGTGTGGTGGGGGGCATTCGGAACATCCATCTTGGCGTGCTATACACCAGTCTTAATCCAGAGTCCGCTGGGATAGGATGCACCAAATTCATGAAGAGGCAGATGAATTTGGCGCATATTTCAGCTGCCCGTGCTCCTGTTCATGAACAGGAACACGGTCCTGCTATAATTCACCCGACTTTTGTTGTGTAAATTAGTGTGTATCTCATGGGCCGCACTAGGACTCGCCCTATACACAAATTAAACCCACTTTCTCCTTCACCACATTGGGGGACACAGGACCATGGGTGTTATGCTGCTGTCTCTAGGAGGCTGACACTAAGTTGAGACAAAAAGAGTTAGCTCCTCCCCTGCAGTATACACCCTCATACTGGCTCCAGAGACCCAGTTCAAGCTTAGTGTCCGTAGGAGGCACACTGGATTTAAACCTTCTTTTCTGGACGAAGGGGCGACGGATTCTTTCATGTTCCGATCTCCCCGAACCAACAACAGGCGAGCACGGGAGTTTTACCTCTCCTGCGACGTGGGATGTCACTGCCTGAGCTGACCTTTTTTGGGCGACGGGCCCGTTTAAGGGCACCGATCTCCCCCCTACTTACAGACGAGCACTGGTGTGTTACCTCCAGTATCCTCTAATGCAGCCAGGCCTTTTTTGACGGACATCTGCCCTGCTCACCAGGTCTCACCCTCGGCTGTTCAGAGGCACCTTTCCCACTGTGGCATCCGTGCAGCCCCCACTGCATCACCACTGAAAAAGCGGATGATGGAAGGAGGTGGACGGTTCCTCTCCACCCCCCTTTCATGGGGATGGTGGATGGAGGCTCCCCCAACCCTGCACTGTCCTATTTACCCCGGGCACCTTCATTGGGGTAAGTGCACTAGGGGTCAGTTTCTTCTGGCGGTCACATGTTTTTGGGGGGCTCGATAGCGGCAGGATTCTCCCCTTAGCGCCGCGATTCTTTTCCCTGAGGTCCGCGGGTGCGCGCCGGCCGAGGCCAGAAATTTAGTCCCCGGCTTCGGCCTTGTGTAGGCCGCACTCCGGTAGGCTCCGCCCACCTCACGCATCATTCCTGCGGCTCCGCCCACGCTTCTGGCGCTTCTCGCTCCCTGCGAGACTACCCACAGACTCTCGGCAGCCATCTTCCTTCGGCAACACGCAGCGCCGGCCGGCTTCCCCTTCTCCACGGAGGATTTTCTTCTCCCACTCAGCGCCAGCTATCCAATTGCGGGGCACAGGACCGGGTAAGGAGATGGCACTAACTGCTTACCTGCAGCGTTACCCCTCAGCTTCCACCAAGCAGCATTTTCTTTACATTGGGGTACAACATGTCCCAGTCAAGGGGTAAAAAGTCCACTAAGGTACATACAACCTATTTCTCTGCAAATACCACCTGCCAGGCTCCTCTTTCTCGGCCTTAAAGCTCCCCCTCTGCCCTGCCTGTGATTCCCAATGTGCCCAGGAGCCCTCCGCCGCTACCGACCCCAGTGTTCCTAGCCCCCCTGAATGGGCCACGTCACTGTCACAATCCATGGCTTCGCTAGCCAAAGCGATTGAATCCCTTCATGACCCCTCTGGGGAGCGGGACGTTCGTTTCCCTGGGTTAAGAGACCCCTCTATAACAGGGGAATCATCGGCCAGCAGGGGCCACTCTCACCCGAAGGAGGTTCGGACATCCAAAAAACGGATCCGCACTACCTCTCCTGAGCACTCACCACGCCATTCAGTCTCGAGTAGCTCCACTTCTCGCTCACCCTCTCCAGGGGCTCGAAGCGATCATGAGTCTGAGTATGAGTCTGAGGCGTCCATGGACCCGGATTCTCCGGAGTTCCGATCAACTGTTGACTCCCTCATTGAGGCTGTCAATCATGCGCTGAAGGTTAATGATGACCCTAATTCAGCTCTGGATCACGCAGTATCCTTCACGAGAACCAAGCGATCCCATAAGGTGTTCGCCTCCCATCCGGATTTCCTAGAGATAGTTCGGAGGCACAGGGAGCGACCGGATAAACGCTTTACGGGGAAAAAGGTCCTGGAATCAAAGTATCCCTTTTCCGCAGATCTGGTTAAGGATTGGACGGAACCACCGCTGGTAGATCCTCCGGTATCGCGTTTGGCTACCAAAACGCTGTTATCAGTACCTGACGGGGCGTCAATCAAAAATACCACAGAACGCCAGTTAGATTCTCTGGCGCGCTCAGTGTATGAAGCCTCAGGTTCTTCCCTATCTCCTTCCTTCGCTGCGCATGGGTCGCCAAAGCAATGGTTTTCTGGGCTGATGCTCTTGCAAAATCCATTCAGGACCAGGCTCTTCCATCTGAGGCGGCGGACCTCGCCAAACAAATTGCTATGGCTGCAGATTATGTGATGTACGCATCATTAGACGCAGCAGACTGTGCGGCAACCGCGGCTTCAAACGCCGTCACCATTAGGAGAGCTATTTGGCTTAGAGAGTGGCGTGCGGATTGCTCCTCAAAAAAGTCTCCGATTTCTCTTCCCTTTCAGGGCGGACGCCTGTTTGGAGAAAAATTGGACCAACTTATTTCCGATGGTACAGGAGGAAAAAGCAAGTTCCTCCCTCAACACAGGCTAAAAGCTGCTTTTCAGCGCCAACAGCATTTTCGTTTTCGCCCCTTTTGCGGTGGCCTTTTCTGGTTCAACTCCACAGCATCGTCCAGATCAGAACGATCTACACACACAGACAGAGACTCTCGGCCTTCTTACAGACCGAATCAGTCCTGGCGAGGAAAACCTAGACAACCCAGAACCAGAGGTTCTAGGCCTTCCAGATTTCCTTCACAATGACTCGGGGAGAATTCCAGTCGACACCACCGAGGTAGGCTCACGCCTGCTTCTTTTTCGACACGTCTGGCTTTCCGTCATCCACGACGAATGGGTCAGAGACCTGATGTCTTCTGGTTACAAAATAGAATTCTCCGCCTCCCCTCCAGCTCGTTTTTTTCCCTCTCGTCTCCCAAGTTCGGGAGCTCAGTCTCGCGCTCTTCACTGCGCCATCGAATCCCTCCGCCAAAACGGGGTCATCATTCCTGTTCCGGAACGCGAGAGATCCAGAGGTTTTTACTCAAACCTCTTCGTCGTGCCAAAAAAGGACGGGACGGTGCGCCCCATTTTGGACTTGATGCTCCTAAACAAGCATGTAAAGGTACAGCACTTCCGGATGGAATCCCTCTGGTCAGTCATCTCCTCGATGGAGAGAGGCGAGTTGCTAGCATCAATAGACATCAAAGATGCTTATCTTCACATCCCAATCTTCCCGCCACATCAAAAGTTCCTCCTTTTCGCCATTCAAGAGGACCACTTTCAATTCACGGCCTTACCCTTCGGTCTTGCCACAGCGCCCAGGGTATTCACGAAGGTCATGGCGGCTGTCATGGCCATTCTACCCTCCCGGGGAGTGGTCGTGTTGCCATACTTAGACGACCTTCTGATCAAAGGTCCATCTTTTCATGCCTGCGAGGCAAGTGTCCGCATTACGTTGGATTCCCTTTCGCGCCTGGGCTGGTTAATCAACTTGGACAAGTCCTCCCCTGTTCCAGCTCAGAGGATCTCTTTCGTAGGCATGATCCTGGACACGTCCAAGGGGTTGGTCTTACTTCCTCGGTCCAAGGCCCAAGCGCTTTAGCAGGGAGCCCGGACGCTCTGTCGCCCTTGTCCGCAGTCCATTCGGTTTGCCATGAAGATCCTGGGGAAGATGGTGGCCG
Source organism: Ranitomeya variabilis (assembly GCF_051348905.1). Taxonomy (NCBI): domain Eukaryota; kingdom Metazoa; phylum Chordata; class Amphibia; order Anura; family Dendrobatidae; genus Ranitomeya; species Ranitomeya variabilis. Next base: position 52,228,798 of record NC_135235.1, on the reverse strand, counting down.
CAATGGAAGCGATTCCCTTCGCCCAACTGCATCTACGTCCCTTACAACAAGCTCAACTGGACAATTGGGACAGGAGTCCCTTAACCCTCGACCGGCCATGTCCTCTGTCCCCGCGGACCAGGCAAGCGCTCAAATGGTGGACTTTGGAATCATCTCTCAACCAGGGGAGGTCTTTTCTCCCGATCCATTGGCTGGTGGTGACCACCGACGCCAGTCTCCTCGGTTGGGGAGCGGTGTTTCACCACCACACTGCCCAGGGGCGTTGGACGATTCGGGAGTCGAAACTTCCCATAAACATTCTGGAGATCCGAGCTATCAGGTTTGCCCTGAGACGCTTTCACTTCCTGCTCGCGGGTCACCCAATCCGAATCCAGTCGGACAACATCACAGCGGTGGCGTACATAAACCATCAGGGGGGTACCCGCAGCAGGGCGGCGATGCAGGAGGTCTCATACATTCTCTGTTGGGCCGAGGACAACCACTCCACCATTTCCGCAGTGCACATTCCGGGCGTCGAGAACTGGGCGGCGGACTTTCTCAGCCGTCAGGGTCTCGCCTCGGGAGAGTGGGAACTCCATCCAGAGGTTTTTCATCAAATCTGCCTTCGCTGGGGAACTCCGGACGTGGACCTGATGGCGTCCAGACTGAACGCCAAGGTCCCCAACTTCATAGCACGTTCTCAGGATCCCCGGGCCGTCGGGGTGGATGCACTGATATCCCCATGGCACCGGTTCCAATTCCCGTACGTGTTCCCTCCACTTCTTCTGTTGCCGAAAGTGATCCGAAAAATCAAGATGGAGGGGGTTCCAGTGATCCTTATCGCCCCGGATTGGCCACGTCGCGCATGGTATGCGGAACTCGTTCATCTCGTATCCGACTTCCCCTGGTGGTTACCAGACCACCAAGATCTGCTGCGCCAAGGACCAATCTACCATCAGAGCTCAGGGGCCCTACGTTTAACGGCTTGGCTGTTGAAACCTGGATCCTAACTCAAGCAGGTTTCTCCCAGCAGGTCATCGCCACCATGATCAGCGCTCGCAAGACGTCTTCCGCTCGAATCTATCACCGCACCTGGAAAGCCTTCTTCTCATGGTGTAGGCTCCACGGTCGCCCCCCTCTCGTTTTCTCCATTCCTTCCATTCTGGAATTTCTCTAGTCCGGCTTGGATTCCGGCCTGGCGCTCAGTTCCCTCAAGGGTCAGATCTCAGCGTTATCGGTGTTGTTCCAGCGTAAGATTGCTGCTAACCTGCTAGTCAGGACCTTTATTCAAGGGGTCTCCCACTTGGTACCCCCCTACAGAATGTCGTTAGAGACCTGGGATCTCAATTTGGTCCTGAGCGTCCTTCAGGAATCTCCTTTTGAACCTCTGCTGGACGTCCCGCTTACCATCCTCTCCTGGAAGGTGGCCTTCCTTGTGGCAGTAACATCTATTAGGCGCGTCTCGGAGTTGGCCGCACTATCCTGCCGGGCGCCTTTCCTTCCACCTGGACAAAGTAGTCTTACGTCCATATCCGGCTTTTCTCCCTAAGGTGGTTTCATCCTTCCACCTTAATGAAGATATCATTCTTCCTTCCTTCTGCCCACAGCCGAGACATAGGGTCGAAAAGGCCCTTCACACCTTGGACGTGGTACGGGCCCTCAGGAGGTACGTTTCTAGGACTGCTCCTTTCTGCAAATCGGACTCCCTCTTTATCCTCCCGGAGGGTCACAGAAGGGGGTCAGCCGCGTTTAAGGCCACGATAGCCAGATGGATCCGATTGGCTATCCAAGAATCTTATCGTGTCAGGGGCAGGCCTATCCCGGCGGGGGTTAGAGCACACTCTACTCGGTCAGTGGGTGCTTCCTGGGCCATTCGGCACCAGGCAACGGCGGAGCAGGTTTGCAAGGCCGCAACATGGTCTAGCCTGCATACTTTCACAAAGCACTACAACGTCCACACTCAATCTTCCGCAGAAGCGGCCCTTGGCAGACGTATTCTGCAGGCGGCCTTTGTGCACTTATAGGCAGATGGTACACAGACTTATTTGGTTGTATTGTTCCCCACCCAGGGACTGCTTTGGGACGTCCCATGGTCCTGTGTCCCCCAATGTGGCGAAGGAGAAATAGGGATTTTTGTGTACTCACCGTAAAATCCTTTTCTCCGAGCCACTCATTGGGGGACATAGCACCCACCCTGTTAGCCTTTGGCTTGTTACCTTTTTGGTTCTTGACTTTCTCAGACATGTTATACTCTAATGTTATGTAATATACTGTTATTAATCTCCTACTGCTTTTGCACTGTACTGGGTCTCTGGAAGCCAGCATGAGGGTGTATACTGCAGGGGAGGAGCTAACTTTTTGTCTCAACTTAGTGCCAGCCTCCTAGTGACAGCAGCATAACACCCATGGTCCTGTGTCCCCCAATGAGTGGCTCGGAGAAAATGATTTTGCGTTTAGTACACAAAAATCCCTATTTTCCTATGGTGACGCAAACCAAAAACATACTAAAAGTTGCAGCATTTTTCTGCAACTTCGCATGGCGCAAAGATTTGCGAGTGTTTTACTCTAGTTTACTGGCAGAAAAGGACTTAATGAATCGGCACCTAAATCTTTACTCCACCAGTGTTCCACTGGCGGTACTGTAATATTTGTACTCGTAATATTTGTATTTGAAATTATCACCATCTGATTAAAGCAAAATTTATCTTTGAAACTATTTTTGTGCATCTTTTTAGATTCTGGAAACCCGAAAATGATGAAGTGTGAGTATTGTGGGAAGGTTACCTCAGCAAATCAATTCCGTGGCTCAAAGAGGTTCTGCTCTTTAACCTGTGCCAAAAGGTAAATCTGAAAGCATAAGTACTGGATTTCTATGTGAATTTCATCAGAAATTGGGCAATATTAAAGGAGTTGGTTAATCAGGATCACCACTCTTCTAAATTTAGCCCTGCAGATGATCAGCTGATCGCCATGAACTGGGCTGTTATCACTCCTGGAAATTTTTTTATTTTTTTTTTCAATACAAGAAAATATAACACTCTATAGTTTTGATTAGAGCAAAGATGCAAATGCTTCACTTCAGCTTCATTCATTGTCTATGGGACTGCTGGAGAACACCTAGTACATTGCTTGGCCATTTCTGGTGGTCCCATAAACAATGGAGCGGTGGTATGCATACGTAGCTCTGCATTGGTCAAGATGATGCTGTGCAGAGCCACGGTCCAGATAGGGGATAATATACTAAGTTTGGAATAACCCTTTAACTTTTTTTTTCTTTTTTTCCGTGAGAGGTGGATTATAAAGAATCCATCAGTATTAGTATTTCTACATATAAGTATGTTTCTCTGTTAGATATAATGTAAGCTGCAGTCACCAATTACGTCTTAAAAGGAAGAAGCTAAACCAGCTCCAAGAAGCAGGAGGGGTGAGAGTACGCAGACGTGGCCCACGGAGGAACAGCTCTGAGATCGCACGAGCCAAGATCCAGGGGAAGAGAATGCGGGTAACTGAGGTGCATGGAGCTTGATTCTCCTCTCATCCTAGATATACCATCACCGCTACATCAATAGTACAAAATGTTTAAAAGATCCCATAGCAATGTACAAGATGTGAATATATTGACTCCTTTAGTACCTACGGGAAGAGAGGCAGAACAGCTTTCCTGTAATATCCCAGCACTCGGCACCGAGCTCCTTTTATATTGATTTTTGTGTAAAGTCGTAAGAGCTATTTAAATAGTTTTCTAGAAGTCAAACATTAATCTCCCATCCTTCATTGATTCATAGTAAAGGCTCCAAAAGTCAACGCTGCCCATATTGATTATTATTATTTATTATTATAAGTGCCATTTTATTCCATGGCGCTTTACATGTGAGGAGGGGTATACATAATAAAAAACGGGTACAATAATCTTAAACAATGCAAGTCACGACTGGTACAGGAGGAGAGAGGACCATGACCTACAAGATTAATCATCCCCTTTGCCTGTATAACAGTAAAGTGGCTGGAGCATCTTAACTTTTCCATTTTGTCAAGGGTTTAAATGGGTGTTCTCAGCTTTTGTGTTCAGGAGTGCACCGCTCCCTGCCTCCGAGCTTTCTGTGTGCCAGGGAGCAATGCGCTCCTGATAATTGACAGTATAGACCATCTGTGAGGTCGTCGCACCGCTTTCCCATGCTGCAATCAGAGGCAGTTTTCCTGTGCAGTGTGGGAGAAGTGCAAAGGCATCCAGTGATTCAGAGCAGCGCTTGCAAGTTCAGACTCCTCGCCAAGGAGACTGGCACCTATGATAAATCTTAAGCAACAAGCAGTAAACTGTAGCATTAAAGATCCCTCCATTCTTGAGAACAGATGACTTCTAATAAGAGCTAGTGTTAATTGTTTTTACCAGAACTTTGCAATTTTATGCTTTTAACAAGATGTGTCAACCACTATCAGGGCTGTGACATCTAACGATCAGACAATTTGTGGCCCATTTTATGCCTTTTTCACATATTACAGATGTGGTCTTTCCATCACGGAAGGATTTTCTCTTTCACAGTTCCTTTTCAGGTGTTCTTACTGATAACCACTTACATATGGCATTAGTAATTGTGCAATTAACAATACAATCAATGCACCAATGATGTCTATTGGAAAACTGACCTTAGTTCATAGGTCACTTGCCCTGATGTTTTTAATGCGTTGATGAAGGATTGCTGACCTAGAGTATAGTTTGGAGAAAACGACTTTCCTGTGCAGGATTCTGATTCCTAACGATTACCCCTTTCTTCCAGGAGGACTCCAGCCGTGGATCTGACAACTCCAGTTATGAAGAAGCATTCTCTCCAACGTCTCCAGCACCAGCGTCCTGCAGAACCCCACAGCGGGAGAGAGACGGCAGCACTCCAACGAGCGGTCCCTCAAATTCTGAGCTGCTGGGGATTAATCCAGTGTTTCTGTCAAGCAATCCCAGTCGCTGGAGTGTGGAGGAAGTGTACGAGTTTATTTCTTCTCTGCAAGGTAATGTGGACATGACGCTCTTCTTCATGATGTGCGTGCGTTGTGGTTGATGGTAAAAACAAACAGGCGGATGACAAGCTGATAGTAAAAACGGACACAATGACGCACAACGCTGATGACACCAGTACTGTGTTTTTCACATAAGTGTTTAACCCCTTACTGGCCTCGGACGTACTATACCGTCCGAGGTCAGAAGCCCCGCTTTGATGCAGGGCTCCGCGGTGAGCCCGCATCAAAGCCGGGACATGTCAGCTGTTTTGAACAGCTGACATGTGCCCGCAATAGGCGCGGGCAGAATCGCGATCTGTCCGCGCCTATTAACTAGTTAAATGCCGCTGTCAAACGCAGACAGCGGCATTTAACTACCGCATCCGGCCGGGAGGCCGGATATGACGGCATCGCCGACCCCCGTCACATGATCGGAGGTCGGCGATGCTTCTGAATGGTAACCATAGAGGTCCTTGAGACCTCTATGGTTACTGATCCTCAGCAGCTGTGAGCGCCACCCTGTGGTCGGCGCTCACAGCACACCTGCAATTCTGCTGTGTAGCAGCGATCTGATGATCGCTGCTATGTAGCTGAGCCGATCGGGTTGTGCCTGCTTCTAGCCTCCCATGGAGGCTATTGAAGCATGGCAAAAGTGAAAAAAAAAAGTTAAAAAAAATGTGAAAAAAATAAATAAAACATAAAAGTTTAAATCACCCCCCTTTCGCCCCAATCAAAATAAATCAATAAAAAAAAAATCAAACCTACACATATTTGGTATCGCCGCGTTCAGAATCGCCCGATCTATCAATAAAAAAAAAGCATTAACCTGATCGCTAAACGGCGTAACGAGAAAAAAAATCGAAACGCCAGAATTACGTTTTTTTGGTCGCCACGACATTGCATTAAAATGCAATAACGGGCGATCAAAAGAACGTATCTGCACCGAAATGGTATCATTAAAAACGCCAGCTCGGCACGCAAAAAATAAGCCCTCACCCGACCCCAGATCACGAAAAATGGAGACGCTACGGGTATTGGAAAATGGCGCAATTTTTTTTTTTTTTTTTTAGCAAAGTTTGGAATTTTTTTTCACCACTTAGGTAAAAAATAACCTAGTCATGTTAGGTGTCTATGAACTCGTAATGACCTGGAGAATCATGATGGCAGGTCAGTTTTAGCATTTAGTGAACCTAGCAAAAAAGCCAAGCAAAAAACAAGTGTGGGATTGCACTTTTTTTGCAATTTCACCGCACTTGGAATTTTTTTCCCGTTTTCTAGTACACGACATGGTAAAACCAATGATGTCGTTCAAAAGTACAACTCGTCCCGCAAAAAATAAGCCCTCACATGGCCAAATTGACAGAAAAATAAAAAAGTTATGGCTCTGGGAAGGAGGGGAGTGAAAAACGAAAACTGAAAAACGAAAAATCCCAAGGTCATGAAGGGGTTAAACACGGACGTGTGAATGAGGCCTAAAAGTAATCTTTGGCGTCTTTTACTGTATACTGTTAAGTATAGAGAGCGGTCTACTTCCTAGCAGAAGGCGCCTGAAGAACAAACAAGTCACTTCTTTTAATTGCTTCAGATTTTCTGAACCCTGAAGTGGTTAAAAGACGCGGCGTTAGACAGACCATGTTCCCAGTAATGTTGTTTTGACATTGCTGTACAAGCATGGAGTGCTTTTTCAGGTGGTTTCCAAGTGGAATTCACATGAAACCGACATGGTGTGCAGCTTTAAGAATAGATTTTTAATGAACGCCCCTCTTACATTCTAGTGAGGCATAACGATCACTTGTGATCATTTCTTCAATTTTTCTTCCCATCATTAGAAATAAAAATTGTTAAATCTTCTATTAACATTTACCTAGTTTTATCCATTGCATTCATTTTTTTCCCCTTATCAACAGGTTGCCAAGACTTAGCAGAAGATTTCCGATCTCAAGAGATTGATGGGCAGGCTCTGCTGCTCCTGAAAGAAGAGCATCTTATGAGCGCCCTAAACATTAAACTCGGACCTGCATTGAAAATCTGCGCCAAAATCAACCTGTTAAAAGAAACTTAATTCTTCATGTTATCCCTACTAAGCACAAGGAGGTGGAGACAATGACTGAGGACTCCCCAGGGCTAATTGAAAAAGCGTAGGGAAGACTTAAGGAAAAAAAAAAATTGGGCTATCAGCGGTCTTTACAACTGGCCCCATTTCTTAAAAAAATAACAAAAGAAAAAACGTTCCTACACTCGCGCCACAAGCTCTTCTTTTACCATCTCTACATTATTACTCTCCATATATATCTCTATCTTCTACATGTCTGTATCTGGTCATTCAGGTACTGTGCCTAGCAAGGGGGAGCTAAAGGCAGGCCAAGCCTCGCGCCGATCGATTAGACACGTGTCTACTGACAGTCGAGAACATTAATGGGTTCCAGATTTGGTGGAGAGAGGCAGAAGACATTGATCTACGTAGCAAAAATCTGTAGGTGAGATACAGATAAAGGCTTTGTAAATATACTGGTCTATACAGGTACGGGGGGGGGTCTCTATATTGTCGAATCATATGCACACATTTCTACATGGACCTGAATGTATATAACGAGATCCCCCTGATCACGCTTACTGTAGAGACCGGTATTTCTGACATGTCCACACTGTTTCCTCCGTGTGCCTCTCATTAGTGTACGCTGGTCTATTGCACATATATGCAATGGTTTAATATGTTGGACATTTTTAGTCTAATACGTTGCTGCAGCATGCAATACTGCCTATTGATTCCCTTAGTCAGTGAAGGCGGACCACTGCTGCACCCTGTAATGTTACAGCGTCCTCCATTACCACCATTGCCCCCTCTCCTGTGTGCACGAGCATCCCCTTGTGTGGGATCTGAGCCTTAATAAGAGTAGTTTTCATCTCATTCCAGTACAGATGGATCTGCTGTGCACGGATTCCTCATTCAGTGCTCGGTAACTTCGTACCGTAGCCTACATGTGGTGGAGGCGGCCAATTATTGGATCAATGTTCCCTATCTCAGTTCAACAAATATTTCATCTGAGCAAAATGGGAAAAAAAAAATCACTAGCCTCATCCCAAATCTATTTCCTTGGGTTATGGCTTTGATTTTCTAAATTACTACAAATGAAGGTCTGATTGTATTATGTTTTTTTAACCAATGATCAAAGTGACAGGTTCCAGCAGAGGGATGTGATTGGGGTTGTATGAGATAAGGAAAAAATAATAATAAAAAAAGTGTATTTTTTTTTTTTTTTTTCCAGAAAGAGGTCTGCTGTTGCCAATCAGCATCACTGAGCTAAAATCTGTGGGACACAGTTCATGGATTATAACAGCGCTGTTTAGGCCGTGTTCACACCTCCGGTTGTTCTGTTTTTAGGAACACAAATAGAATAACATCAAAAAAGGATCTGTTGCATTGCTGATGGAAACCGGGACAAATTGAGTCCCACTGACTATTCTGGGGTCTGTCTGAGCTCCATGATTTTTAGAACAGAAGAGAAAGTAGAACTTTTTCTTTACAGAATGGAACCCAGTTAGATCCCATAATGATCAATGGGGACCCTCTTTTTGTGATCAGCTATACATCTGAACTGTTTTTTTTTTGTTTGTTTTTTAAGATTGTGACATAAAGGGTTTGTGCTGACATATAATCCACCAGAGCTAACATCGGTTGTGGAGAGAGTATACAGTGTATTCACAGCAGACATTGTGCACAGGTCGTAACAGGATCTAGACATTGGCCGATGGATGGATGGTTGGGTTCTAGCATTGGCGCCTCTCCACACCTGAGCAGTGGAGGGAGGTTGGATCTGTAATATATCTAACAGGGAAATCTTAGTTTGCTGGATGGGTCCTGATGGCCCTTTGTTGAGGCTTCTTGGTTGCCATGTGCCTGGAGAACCCTTTAAGTTTCTGGATCATAGAATCCAGAGATGTTAACTATAGGGTTGGCACAATGAACCCTAACTCGGACAAACCAATCAATCTCACATATGCCTTGATTTTGATTGGAACAAAACATAAGTGGTGGCCTCCACCGTGTAGGTGACTGGTAGACAAGATACACTAAAAAGCACAGCACGCGATCATCCTGTCTGTAGTCCAGACAAACCTCAGCCGCTAGCCCGGAATCCATGTTTGTAAGGTTCCCTTTTTTGCTTAACCTCATGGTTTTGTGACCTTCCTTGCAGTAATGGCTTTCTTGCTTTCCCCTATTTGTATTTTCTTTTAATATTATTTTTTTTGTATTCTAACATATATGAATATATATTTTATGTAGGTTTTTATGTAAGAGCTGTATGTGGAGTGTCACCGATCATAGGACGCTGTGACTGTTGACCAGGTGATGTAGCGATTACAACAGCGGGTGGGAGGGAATTGGAATGTGTTCCCTATTTTTTTTTTTTTTGTTTTGTTACATTTTGTCAGCACTTGAAGACAATGAAATAAAAGAATCATTGCTTTGGATCTTTTCAATGATGTCAAGTCAATGGTTTCCGCTACTGATCCAAACATAATGTCTGTGTAGGAGACCTCACAGCAGATAGTCAGTCGCTAGTGATAAGCGAACGTGCTCGGATGTGTGTTGCGGCTGTCGAACAGCCACGAGATATGCAGCCGGGCTGACTTCAGCATATTTTTCGAACACGCCGAAAACACTCGTTTAGCACCCGAGCATTCTTGGATAACACCTTATCCGAGCACGCTCGCTCATCACCAAGTGTCACCACTCACTAGCTCAGAGACAACTGAAAATATGAGAGCGCCTACAGAGGGCAAAACTGTTGGAATTGCAAGATACAAGGTCCAGAATTCATTTTATTCCACATATACAAACATAGCTTGTTCTGAAATAAGGGTATGCTGAAGGCTTTCCAATGTTTCTTTTTAAGGTGATACACGACATTTTCTTGTCTGAGGGTCAGATTGAATCAACCCTAAAAGCCGCCATAAAACACAGGAATATTACCATATCAAACATATATGTGGTAGGTGCCTGATGTGTGTGCATCTTGTTCCTATCAGGTCTTTCACCCCATTTTCTACACTGTTGAGACGCCAAGAGACCATGCAGGCACAAGAAGTTACGGTAATCCTTCCATATTCTGCAATAAAAATAGCTGCATGGCCACTTGTTCACCTTATTTTTCCAGTATATGGGGTTCTCAGAGATGCCTGCACCATTTTTACATACCTGTTTTTGCTCTTGCTGTATGTGCCACATCTTTATCTGCCATGGAAAACGTGAGCAGACAAAAACAATCATGTCGGGGGGAAGGGGGTCCCAAAGAATGGCATCAGGGCCTGATGCTTGTGCACTGCTATTTAATAGCATTTCTCTATCGCTACATTGGGAGTGTGCTGCCGACACTAAGAAAAAACGTTCGCACCGCAGCAGGTTACATCCACCTACTGTAAGCAAGCTAATCAGTTTTAGCTCAGGAGATATGGCTGCAGGCAGTTTCTTCCTTAGGTTTTTTTTCTTTCAGAGAGAATTTCTTTTGCTATCTTGTGGAACAGAGCAGACATGGCCATTCTGTCACGCCACATAGAGACCGAGATCACAGTGCTGAAAATGTCACCGTATATCCTCTCTGATCTATATAGCAGAACCCTAACCCCAGCACACTAAAGAGCGTTTAAGTCACCAGGCAGATGGTCCTTGCTCCTATCCCTGGCTCCATCATCCACCATAGTGGATCATTTGCAGGAAGAGAAGACAGGTCCCAGTCTTCAGGGACTTATTCTTAATCTTTCCATGTTCTCCTTATGGCATTGAGGGTTCCTTGACCCTTCCCAGGGTGTACAGGTGCGCTCTGTTCGCACCGGTAACTGTTCCCTTTGGCAGTGTGGCTCATTTTCCTTTACCCTATTTTCCGGCAATTGCCTGCACGTAGGTCCTTCTCACATGCTTTGCTGGTTCCACCCTCTTCCTTCATGGTATGTGGTGCCCATCAGTATCACACAGGTAATTCTTGCACACTCTCCAGCTCCACCCTCTTCTTTCTGGGACAGCACCATCTCCTGCAGATCCACCAAAGCCTCACTGCAGGGATCTCTTCACTGGAATACTCCGTCTTGCCTGTTGCATCCACCATATTGTGAAACACTTCTCTCTGACGTTCTCAGACACCAACACTATTCCTCTTTAGCCACGTTGACACGTTCAGTATTTTACAACCGTATTTGCAAGCCAAAACCAGGAGTGGAACAATCGGAGGAAAAGTATAATAGAAACACGTCACCACTTCTGCATTTTTCAATCACTCCTTCTTTTGGCTTACAAATACTGATGTAAAATACTGACTATACAATGAGCATGGCCTTATATTGGGACTCTTCCTTCTGTTCTTACCATGCCTAACCTCAGAGAGGATCACTCTCGTGAACCTGCTCAGTTTCCCTAATTTTGCACTTTGCATGTTCCACCTGGAAATGCAAATTTCCATCATGTCAAGCTACAGCTCTCGGTCACAATTGCAACCGCACAGGAGTCCCCCTGCTGCCCGCGATGAGAAAGAGCACACTTTCTCATTGGGGGACACAGGACCATGGCTTGTATGCTATTGCCATTAGGAGGCTGACACTAAGTTAATACAAAGAAAGTTCGCTCCTCCTCTGCAGTATACACCCTCCTGCTGGCTCTCAGCTCCTCCCCTGCAGTATACACCCTCCTGCTGGCTCTCAGCTCCTCCCCTGCAGTATACACCCTCCTGCTGGCTCTCAGCTCCTCCCCTGCAGTATACACCCTCCTGCTGGCTCTCAGCTCCTCCCCTGCAGTATACACCCTCCTGCTGGCTCCCAGCGAACCTGTTCTTGCTTAGTGTCTGTAGGAGGCACACGGGTCTGCTATTCAGACGAAAAACTTTTTTATTTTAAATTTTCAATTCTTAAGATTTTTTTTACCTGGATGAAGGGGCAACGGAACCTTTCAAACAGGCGAGAGCGTGTAATGTCACCTCCATGTATCCTCTCCTGTGATGTGGGATGCCAAGTCTGGGCTGATTTTTAGGGACGACGGGTCTCAAAGGGCACCGATCTCCCCGCACCATCAACAGATGAGCATATGGAGTGTTGCCTCTATGTACCCTTTTCTGCAACCAGGCCTAATGCCAGGCAACCAGCCCTGTCCACCAGGAATAAACCCCTTGGATGCACAGAGGCACCCTCCATTTTGGTGTCCGTGCTGCCCCCACTGCTTCACCACTGACTAGCGGATGTAGCATCTACCTATGAAAGCGAGAGTGGATTGAGGATTTTTAACCTTATCCCTGCACCGTCCAAAAAGATCACAAGCAACAGCAGCACAACGGAGGTACCTGCAACATCGTCCGAAGGACATCTCCAGCCTCTCCGGGTAAGTGCTAAGAAGGAGGGGGGCTCTGAGAAGTCCGGGCACAGGCAGCAGACTTTTCCTGGCAGTGGGGGAGGTTTTCTGTTTTTCGGGCCTGGGTACAGGCCAAAGCTCCGCCCCCGCTATGATGCATTCCGGTGGCCCTGCCCACTTTCGGCACTTCTAGTTCTGAACGAGAGTTGCCCATGAAATCTCGTCGGCCATCTTCCTACACACGGTCACTAGCTGACAGGGCCTCCGAATGCTCACGAAGCTTCCTGCTTACCAGGATAGCGACACGGGGAGTGATTTTCGTGGCTGGGACACAGGACCTGGGTAAGGAGCGCTGCATTAGCTCTCTCCCTTTGAGTATCCTTTCCTCTGTGGGAACCCTGATAAAGGGGGCGCATAGGAGTACATCATGTCCCAGCCTCAGGCACCTAAAAAGCCCCATAAGACTCTTACAGTCTTTTTCACTTCATGTAAACAGTCTTTTTCACTTCATGTAACTCCTACCCGTCTGCTCAGAGTTCACCGCTCTGCAAAGCCTGTGACCTCAAATGCGCTCAGGAGCCCCCCGCTGACACTGAGCCCTGTGTCCTTAGTCCCCCTGAGTGGGTCTTGTCTGTCGCAATCTGTGACTTCTCTGGCTAAAGCGTTTGAATCCTTCTGTGTTCCTTCTGGGGATCGTGGTGTTCGCATGCCTGACGCAGAGGGACCCTCCCCTACACGGGAAGTCGACTAGCAGGGGCCGCACGCAATCTAGAAACATACAAGCGTCCAGGAAAAGGATACGTAGTAGTCTCCCGTACAGTCACGTGCCCTGGCGTCCATGAGCCCCGTCTCTTGCTCTCCCTCTCCAGACGGTAGCGAACTCTATTCTGAGTATGAATTGGACATCTCCTTAGATCCGGATTCACCAGACTTTCAGAGGACGTTCAATTCTATGATTGAGGCGTCAACCAAACGCCGAATGTTGATGAGGACTCTGGCACTTTACCGGATCACGCGGTGTGCCTCACAAAAAAAAAAAAAAAGCTAAGTGTCCTCATAGAACATTCACCATTCACCCAGAGTTTCGGGATATAGTTAATCGGCACAAGGAACGACCGGATAAGAGCTTTACAGGACAAAAAACGCTTGAGGTGAAGTACCCTTTCTCAGCCGATCTGAGAAAAGATTGGGCCAAGTCCACTGTAGTAGACCTGCCAGTCTCTCGCCTGGCATCCAAAACCCTTCTATCCCTGCCGGACAGATCATCTATTAAAAATCCCACAGACAGCCAGATAGAAAGTTTGGCTTAATCCGTCTTCGAGGCCTCAGGTGCGGCTCTATATCCTTCCTTCGCTGCATCGTGGGTAACTAAAGCAATGGTTTCCTGGGCAGAGACCTTGGCTAATTCCATTCAGAGCAATAATCTTCCTCCAGAGACAGTGCAGCTGGCTAGCCAAATGTCTCAGGCAGGAGATTACCTAGAACACGCTTCTTTGGATGCAGCTAACAGTGCTGCTCTGTCAGCAGCAAATGCCATCACGATCAGAAGATCTTTATGGCTCAGAGAATGGAAGGTGGATTCTGCGTCAAAAAAAAAGTCTCTGACATCTCTTCCTTACCAGAGTGGGAGTTTATTTGAAGAGAAGCTGGATCAGCTTATATCGGATGCTTGGAGGAAAGAGCAAATTTCTTCCCCAGCAGAGGCTTAGGTGTCCTTTTCGGCATCAACAAGTCCGTTTTCAATCCTTTTGCACCAATCCGGTTTGGTCCACTAATCAGGACACTCTCCACACAGGAACAGAGGTCCCCAGACATCCTATAGCTCCAATCAGCAATGGAAGGGTCGGCACAAACAGTCTGAATCTAAAGGATCTAGCTCACAGAGATTTTCCGCCCAATGACTTATGGGGTTATCCGGTCGACACCAGCAAGGTAGGTGGTCGCCTGCTTCTTTTTCACCAGGTCTGGCTCTGTCGTTCACGACAAGCGGGTCAGAGACCTGGTGTCTTTCGGATACAAAATCGATTTTTCTTCGCATCCCCCGGCTCATTTCTCTCCTTCCCGGCTTCCAGCGTCAAGGACAAGGGCAAAATCTCTTTCCAGAGCAATAGTTTATTTGAGCCGCGATGACATCATTGCCCCGGTTCCGGAAAACGAAAGGTTCGAGAGATTCTACTCCAACCTATTTGTTGTCCCAAAAAAAGGACGGAAAAGTGAGACCCATACTAGACCTCAAACTTCTAAACAAGTTTGTCAAGGTCCGTCACTTCCGCATGGAGTCTCTGCGTTCGGTCATTACCTCAATGGAGAGGGGGGAGTTTCTAGCATCCATCGATATTCAAGATGCTTACCTGCACATCCCGATTCCCCACCACCGCCAAAGATTCCTGCGTTTCACCATTCGAACAGCATTTTCAATTCACAGCCTTGCCCTTTGGTCTCACTACCGCTCCCAGGGTGTTCACAAAGGTCATGGCGGCCGTCATGTCCATTTTGCACTCTCAGGGCATGGTCGTCCTGCCCTACCTCCTAGTCAAGGGCCCATCTTTCCATGACTGCACGGAGTCCGTTCATATCACTTGCAATACTCTGGGTTGGCTGATAAACTTAGCCAAGTCTTCCCCCGTTCCAGCCCAGCACATATCCTATTTAGGCATGACCATGGACACCTGGAGGGTTGGTGATTCTCCCTCGAGTCAAGGGTCTAGTTTTCCAACAGATCTGCCTTGTTGGGGGACCCCGGATGTGGATCTGATGGTGTCCTGTCTGAGTGCCAAAGTCTCCAGATTCACAGCTCGGTCTCGAGATCCAAAAGCAATAGAAGTGAATGCTCTGGTTCTTCCGTGGCGCCAATTCAGTCTTCCGTACATTTTTCAGCTGCTGCCTCTTCTTCCGAGAGTCATCAGGAAGATCAAGGTGGAAGGGGTTCCAGTGATCCTGGTCGCTCCGGATTGGCCATGCTGGGTGTGGTTCGCAGAGTTGGTGTGTCTTGTCGCCGAAGTACCATGGTGACAGCCAGATCGTCCAGAACTGCTCTCCCAGGGACCGATTTACCACCAGATCTCAGCGGCCCTGTGTTTAATGGCTTGGCCATTGAATCCTGGATTCTGACCCAGGCTGGTTTTTCCACAAAGGGTCGCGTCCACAATGACCAGTGCTTGTAAGCCTGTGGCGGTACGCATTTATCACAGTACGTGGAAGATATTTTTTGCTTGGTGCAAGGATCGTGGACGTCTTCCCCTCGTCCTCTCTATTCCCACCATTCTAGAGTTCCTACAGACAGGCTTGGACTCAGCTCGCTCAAGGGCCAGATATCCGCCTTATTCCAACGTGGGATTGCTACAAAACCTCAGGTGAAGATGTTCATTCAGGGGGTTACATATGTGCTTCCCCCCATCACATGCCTTTAGACCCTTGGGACCTTAATTTGTTCCTGGGAGTCTTACTGGAAGCTCTTTTTGAACCACTTCAGGATATTTTGCTCACCTTTCTGTGCTGGAAAGTTGCCTTTCTCATTGCAATCATATCAGTCTGGCGGGTTTCGGACCTGGCTGCTGTTTTGTCGGGCGCCTTTCCTTATTTTCCCACCAGCACAAGGTTGTCCTTAGGCCGTCCACATCCTTTTTGCCCAAGGTGGTCTCATCTTTTCACCTTAACGAGGACATTGTTCTTCCTTGATTTTGCCCTACTCCAGTCCACAGGGTGGAAAGGGCTCTCCATACTCTGGATGTAGTCAAGAGCTCTGAGAAGGTACGCCTCAAGGACGGCGTCCTTCCGAAGGTCTGTTTCTTTGTTCTCACTTCCTGAGGGCCACGATAGCTAGCTGGATTCGTTCCACCATTCAGGAGTCCTACCGCATCAGAGGTAAGCCTATCCCAGCAGGGATCAGAGCACACTCCACTCGGTCAGTGGGTGCTTCCTGGGCCATTCGGCATTGGCGGAGCAGGTCTGTAAAGCCATGACTTGGTCCAGCCTACATACTTTCTCGAAGCACTATAATGTTCATACTCAAGCTTCGGCTGATGCGGGGCTGAGCAGAAAAATTCTGCAGGCTGCGGTGGCACACATCTAAGCAGTTGTTACCTGATGCCTGATGTTTTCAATTGTTTTTCCCACCCAGGGACTGCTTTGGGGCGTCCCATGGTCCTGTATCCCCCAATGAGGCGAAGGAGAAATAGGGATTTTTGTGTACTCATGGTAAAATCCTTTTCTCCTAGCCACTCATTGGGGGACACAGCACCCACCCTGCTAGCCTAATGGCTTGTGCTTTAGTTTGACATGTACTAATGTATTTTTAGTGTTCTCCTACTGCTTTTGCACTGAACTGGTTCTCTTGGAACCAGCATGAGGGTGTATACTGCAGGGGGGGAGTTAACTTTCTTTGTATTAGTGTCAGCTCCTTTAACTGTTCCTTGTAGGACATACTTTGCAGTCCGCTCACCATCGTGGTTGCTCTTCTCTGAACCTGCCCAGTTTTTCAAAGGTCTTTTTTAAAATGTGGTGCTGAACTGGACACAGTATTCCAGATGAGGCCTGACCAAGGAGGAGTAGAGGGGGATAATTACTTCACGTGATCTAGACTCTATGCTTCTTAATACATGCCTTTTTTGCTGCCGCATTACACTTAACTCTGTGCAGCTGGTGATCTATTAGTATACCCAAGTCTTTCACACATGCTGTTGCTTAGTTCTATTCCTCCCATTCAGAATCTTGCATTTCTCCCTGTTAAATATCATTCTATTAGCTGCTGCCCATTGTTCAAGCTTATCTAGATCCATCTGAAATGTTTATCTGTCTTCTGCAACATCGTGGCCATTTGTAGGTTCCGAAAAAACTCAACCAGCAGATATGGGATTAATCTGCTGGTTAGTAGCGTTATTATGCTGGCTGGTGCCTGCACTTAGCCTAATGCCTAATAAAATGAACTTTATACTCCGAGCAGTGACAAACAAATGCTGCTAGGGAGAATAAAGAGCAGCAGCTGTAAACGCTCCCCAGGTACTGATTGACAAACAGCCCTAATGCCGGGGAGCGAAGCTACAGCTGCTGCTCTGTATTTTCAGAGTGGTGACGGAACCAGCGCCACCCCGTGACAAACTGCTCCCCAGTCCTGACAGACACGGGCTCTGCATTGGGGCTGGTTGTCAGTCAGGGCCGGGGGCGCAGTTACAGCTGACTCGACTGAAACTCTAACACTGCCAGGGAGAATAAAAGTTTATTTTCTCCCCACAGCATCTGGCTAAGTGCAGGAGTCGGCCAGCAAGATAACGCTATTAACCTACAGATTAACCCCATATCTGCAGGTTAGCACTTTTGCTGGTGAGTTTCCCTTTAAACGCATGGAATGCGAATTCTACATCCAAAAAATCCCATCCAGGGTTCTTGGCTTTTTGGAACCCGAATAGATCAGTTCATATTGGATGGCACTGGCAGAAAAAGCACTGTTTACTCATCTCAACCCCAGAAGCCCACCTTCTAGCAATTGTGCTGCTGCAATACACACACACAAAAGACAATATCCAAACACATTGGCTTTTTTTTTTGCTTTTTAATTCTTTTGTTAAAAAAAAATGAAACAAAATTTTTTTTCCAGAAACTGCCAATAAGTCACACAAGATATAAACACCCATAAAAATGTAAATACCCCAAAAACCTTATTTGGAAAAAATATTACAGGGAAAGCGAAGCAAGAAAGTAGAATAGTGATTCAGATGCAGCACTAAGTAACACGTAAATCCCAATGGTGATATCTGTCGTAGATCTGTACAGGTTTTTGTGTTTCCAGTGTGTACAAAAGAGTTCAAGTACTTCTGTGGGTCCAATATTAGTGATGTTGTAGGAGTGGCCGTATGCAAGTAATTATGTCAATTATGCTATTCTGACAAACAGCCCGTCTGCCGGATGGACCTACCACACTGTGGTAAGAAAGACCTTCCAAAGACCTCGGTCTTATATCGACTTACTTATCCTGAGTTTATTTCTTGGTTTAAGTCCTCTACTCATGTAGTGCTAAATACAGGAGAAGACATCAGGTTTATTTCTGGCCATAAACCAAAAGTACCACATTGGCTATACTCCCAGTACAAAGCAAAAGAGGTGGCTGCCCAATGTAGGGTTACACCACAGAAGGGCAATGGGGACAGAGGCCCCCACCTGCAGCAGAGGAGCATTAGGAGACAAAAAATTTTCTAAGCAGCGGGAGAAAATGGGGTGGAAGATGTGCGCTTCCTCCAATTGCGAATTTTTGTAAAGTTATTGTGAATGGAACTAGATCACATGGGTAATAGGTGGTCATCTCTCTCTTCTGGCTCCTCACCAAGTTGATCGTCGCCAACACCTCTGTAGGCAGTTTCTGAAGATCGGGGTTGGGATCGACACACAAAATCACAGCCGTCCTGGAAGAAAAAAAAATAAATAAATCAAATTATCTTCCATGACGATTATAAACTGTCCCTACATGTACATCAGGTAAAATAGGACAAAAGAAAAAACTCCAAACTGAAGAAGAGCCATTCTTAAGATATCACAAACTGGGATGTTCCATAGTTTCAGGAATTAATTCAATAGATAAAATGTGAGTATTTGTTGATCACATTTGTGGAGGCAATACCATCATATATTAGATTGGACCATTCATTAAAACTGGAAGACGTAGTTTTGGAGACTGATAATTTACTGGCATCAATAGAAGTTGAATCTCCAGTAGTATTCCCCACAAATATGGGATTAAGGTGACTGAGCACTTCATGAGTTTAGAGCCATGTATTTTAACAAACAGTCGATTTGTTGTTAACACCTTCCCAAGTCTGTAAGAACACAATTATTTTCTACTCAACAACAAGTACGTCCACCAGCTGTGAGGGACCGCGATGGGCACATCCTACGCTCACTCATATGGGAACCTCCTCCTTGGCTGGTGGGAAGAAATGCTGGTCTTTCAGATTGACGCTGCCTTGTGAGTCCCTAGAATTCTATTTGGCCAGTTCTGGATGTGATGATCAAGAGGACAATGGATGGAAACTTATCTACTTGCGTGTTCAGGAAACGAACAGCTAGTAATAACTTGCTGAACTGGAACAGCCACATCCCTGGGACCCTGAAAAGAGGTATACCAAAAAGGGCAGTACCTCAGGATGAGACACAATTGTCAAAGACGGAGGATTTCTTTTCCCAGGTCAGAGATCTTAAGTATCACTTCACCCAAAAGGGGTATCCTGCTCATAACCTAACCACGGCCTTTAACCATGCCCTAAGGATAGACATGCGCTCCTCACCTAAAAAGAGATAGATTAGTGGACCCATATGTGTCATAGGCACATTTGACAGCCAGGCAAATAAGGTATATCAAATCCTCAATAAGCCTTGGGGCATTCTGTAGGCAGATCCCGATTTACATAATGTGGTTCCTTTCACCCCAAAAAATTACATACATAAAGATAAGATTACGGTAATTGTCCACAGCATCTGTAGCAGACCAAAGCATGCTGGGACATGGCTTGATAACAGAATCTGTGGAATATTTAAATATGGAAATTGCAGCTTTTGCCCCTTCATCAGACCCACCAGATTTACTGGGAGGGAAATTTTCACTAGAGAATTTGCCAACTGCAGAACAGTGGGGTGGTATTTATGGGCACGTGCACAAATCCCCTTATTTACATAGGTAAGACGTAACGGTAATTCCAGAGATTAATTGGGTAACAGATAGAAGACTTTGAGAAAACATGAAAGGGGAAGAGATTGGAATAAACAAATTCTGCAAAATGAATGTCAAATTTCAATTAGATTCTCGTACTCCTAAATGATTAAATGAACAGTTAACTTTTGGATGCTTTATTTGATTAGGCCGGTCTGTTCATCATGATTTATTCCTGGGTATATGTAATTTTCTTATTTTTGATTTATAGTGAAAATTTCTTATGCTCTGATTCCGTTTTCTTGGGGTGTCATACAATGCCGTAATATCATTAACTCTTCTGCCACTGATCTATGATAAGGGGGATCTGCACTTTTTCATAATCATCATATACACAACATCAGTGGTATATATGTCTTTTCATCTAGATTTTAAAGTTACCTTTTTCCACTTGTTTTTCCCCACTCCTCTCCTTTTTGCCCTCCATCGCTGACGAGGAATGATGAATAACAGATAATTCTGCACACAGTGTATAAACTATTAGGCAAGTTGTATTTTAGAGGATTATTTTTATTCTTATTGATCAATAACTATGTTCTCAATTAACCCAAAAGACTCAAATATCAAAGCTTAATATTTTTGGAAGTTGGAGTGTTTTTAATTTTTAGATTTGGCTATCTTAGGAGGATCTCTGTTTGTGCAGGTAACTATTACTGTGCAGAATTATTAGGCAACTTAATAAAAACCAAATATATTCCCATCTTACTTGTTAATTTTCACCAGGTAAACCAATATAACTGCACAGAATTTAGAAATAAACATTTCTGACATGCAAAAACCCCAAAAAACTAGTGACCAATATAGCCACCTTTCTTTATGATGACACTCAGCAGCCTTCCATCCATAGATTCTGTCAGTTTCTTGATCTGTTTACGATGAACATTGCGTGCAGCAGCCACCACAGCCTCCCAGACACTGTTCCGAGAGGTGGACTGTTTTCCCTCCCTGTAGATCTCACATTTTATGAGGGACCACATGTTTTCTATGGGGTTCAGATCAGGTGAACAAGGGGGCCATGTCATTATTTTTTCTTCTTTGAGACCTTTAATGGCCAGCCACGCTGTGGAGTAGTTGGAGGCATGTGATGGAGCATTGTCCTGCATGAAAATCATTTTTTCTTGAACGATACCGACTTCTTCCTGTACCACTGCTTGAAGAAGTTGTCTTCCAGAAACTGGCAGTAGGTCTGGGAGTTGAGCTTCACTCCATCCTCAACCCGAAAAGGTCCCACAAGTTCATCTTTGATGATACCAGCCCATACCGGTACCCCACCTCCACCTTGCTTGCGTCTGAGTCAGAGTGGAGCTCTCTGCCCTTTACTGATCCAGCCTCTGGCCCATCAAGAGTCACTCTCAATTCATCAGTTCATAAAAGCTTTGAAAAGTCAGTCTTAAGATATTTCTTGGCCCAGTCTTGACGTTTTATCTTATGTTTCTTGTTCAAAGGTGGTCGTTTTTTAGCCTTCCTTACCTTAGCCATGTCCCTGAGTATCGCACACCTTGTGCTTTTTGTTACTCCAGTAACGTTGCAGCTCTGAAATATGGCAAAACTGGTGGCAAATGGCATCTTGGCAGCTTCACTCTTGATTTTCCTCAACAGTTTGCTTCAACAGTTTGGCAATTTCAAGACTGCTGCATCCCTAAGACATCTCATAATTTTGGACTTTTCAAAGCCCGTCAAATCTCTCTTCTGACCCATTTTGCCAAAGGAAAGGAAGTTGCCTAATAATTAAGCACACCTTATATAGGGTTTTGATGTCAGACAACACCCCTCCTCATTACAGAAATGCACATCACCTGATTCACTTAATTGGTAGTTGGCTCTCAAGCCTGAACAGCTTGGAGTAGGACAATATGTATAAAAAGTATCATGTGATCAAAATACAACTTGCCTAATAATTCTGCACACAGTGTATGTCTATATGATATGTATATTTCTTTAACCGGTTAGCTCAATCTATGGCAGTTTTTCCTGGATAATTTAATGAAATAACAGGATCTAGAACATAGTGTTAGAAAATGGGACGCTCATTGTTGTCAAACGTAACCACAATGTGTCCAATACGCAATGTTATATTGCTTGAGTCTGGCACATGTGTGGTATAGGATCATCGGAGTCCGAATAAATCATCAGACCCTGATGCGCTGGCATCAATCGGCGATAGAGTATATATTCAATAACGCAGCAAGAATGTGGTGACGTCACTCGGCACAAGCGCCGCATGCAACCCTGTATATGTGTCATCCTGATGCGCCATATGTAATAACCCTGATGTGGGCCCTGTTGCGCAGGCGCCTATCTGTGATTGGATAAGAACTAACCTATGTCACGGCATGATGTGCGGTGACGTCAGAATGCCAATCGGCGCATGCGCCATAAGTAATCCCGGATTGGCCAATGTCTGCCATCTATCTGGCACCTTAGGACATATGGCATAAAAGTAGAGAAAGGAGACAATGGTCTCCGATATAGAGTTTCTCAATACATATTTATCAGGAGCCCGGAGGTTGATCTAGACCAAAGACGTTAGGTCTGTCAGTCCCTCCATCTCATCAGAGAACGATCAATCAATGAGGCCATATTTAGGGGGAAGTGAAGCTACAGACGGACATGCTGATGTCCATGGGTTATTGCCCTGATAAACTTCCCATAATGGAACACCCAGTACATACCTCCTGATGAGCCAGTACAAAAATGGAGAAACAAGTCGAGGTCATTTTGATTTGGTAGCTATGTGGGACTCATTGCAATCTATTTCATTTGTTCATTTTTTCTTTTGGAGTGGACTGTGTAGAAATGTACTTCCTCCCCTGATTAGGGTTTTCTACATTTTTCCCCTATAAGCACTATGGCGCTTTATCATCATCTATTGTAAATAAACACTATATGTAGTAGGCAGCTATGGTATGCTGTATATGATTAGTGTAATATTCCCATACGGATAGAAGCTATCTTGACCCTTTAAAGGAACCCTTACTATTAGGGGTGAATGTTATGGTATAGGGTTTCCTAGGGTGAGACTACGTTGATCGGTGATTATTTAGGGTGTATTGTTGAGGAAACATACAGTGCCTTGCGAAAGTATTCGGCTCCCTGGAACTTTTCAACCTTTTCCCACATATCATGCTTCAAACATAAAGATACCAAATGTAAATTTTTGGTGAAGAATCAACAACAAGTGGAACACAATTGTGAAGTTGAACGAAATTTATTGGTTATTTTAAATTTTTGTGTAAATTCAAAAACTGAAAAGTGGGGCGTGCAATATTATTCAGCCCCTTTAACTTAATACTTTGTTGTAATCGCAGCAAAAGGCGGTGCAAGTCGCTTGGGGTATGTCTATCAGTTTTGTACATCGAGAGACTGAAATTCTTGCCCATTCTTCCTTGGCAAACAGCTCGAACTCAGTGAGGTTTGATGGAGATCGTTTGTGAACAGCAGTTTTCAGCTCTTTCCACAGATTCTCAATTGGATTGAGGTCTGGACTCTGACTTGGCCATTCTAGCACCTGGATACGTTTATTTGTGAACCATTCCATTGTAGATTTGGCTGTATGTTTGGGATCATTGTCTTGTTGGAAGACAAATCTCCGTCCCAGTCTCAGGTCTTTTGCAGACTCCAACAGGTTTTCTTCAAGAATGGTCCTGTATTTGGCTATATCCATCTTCCCATCAATTTTAACCATCTTCCCTGTCCCTGCTGAAGAAAAGCAGGCCCAAACCATGATGCTGCCCCCACCACGTTTGACAGTGGGGATGGTGTGTTCAGGGTGATGAGCTGTGTTGCCTTTACGCCAAACATATCGTTTGGCATTGTTGCCAAAAAGTTCGATTCTGGTTTCATCTGGCCAGAGCACCTTTTCCACATGTTTGGTGTGTCTCCCAGGCGGCTTGTTGCAAACTTTAAACAACACTTTTTATGGATATCTTTCAGAAATGGCTTTCTTCCTGCCACTCTTCCATAAAGGCCAGATTTGTGCAGTATACGACGGATTGTTGTCCTATGGACAGACTGTCCCACCTCAGCTGTAGATCTCTGCAGTTCATCCAGAGTGATCATGGGCCTCTTGGCTGCATCTCTGACCAGTCTTCTCCTTGTTTGAGATGAAAGTTTAGAGGGACGGCCGGGTCTTGGTAGATTTGCAGTGGTATGATACGTCTTCCATTTCAATATGATCGCTTACACAGTGCTCCTTGGGATGTTTAAAGTTTTGGAAATCATTTTGTATCCAAATCCGGCTTTAAACGTCTCCACAACAGTATCACGGACCTGCCTGTTGTGTTCCTTGGTCTTCATGATGATCTCTGTGCTTCAAACAGAACCCTGAGACTATCACAGAGCAGGTGCATTTATACGGATGACACACATGGGGATTATATTGATCATCATTAGGCATTTATAACAACATTGGATCATTCAGAGATCCACAATGAACTTCTGGAGTGAGTTTGCTGCACTGAAAGTAAAGGGGCCGAATAATATTGCACACCCTACTTTTCAGTTTTTGAATTTCCACAAAAATTTAAAATAACCAATAAATTTCGTTGAACTTCACAATTGTATTCCACTTGTTGTTGATTCGTCACCAAAAAAAATTTACATTTGGTATCTTTATGTTTGAAGCATGATATGTGGGAAAAGGTTGAAAAGTTCCAGGGAGCCGAATACTTTCGCAAGGCACTGTAGCTCCAACTGCTTATCCCCTCGTACTTTTCACTCTACAAAAAGAGTGGGCATGGATTGTGGTCCTGGGGCAGTTTACCACCATTTCCTTTTTTTTGCTATTTTTGAGGTATGGTTGTAATTAACCCCTTCCCGACATTTGATGTACTATCCCGTCGAGGTGGGGTGGGCCCCCATGACCACGGACGGGATAGTACGTCATACGCGATCGGCCGCGCTCACGGGGGGAGCGCGGCCGAGTGTCGGCTGCATATCGCAGCTGACATCCGGCACTATGTGCCAGGAGCAGTCACGGACCGCCCCCGGCACATTACCCCCCGGCACACCGCGATCAAACATGATCGCGATGTGCCGGCGGTGCAGGGAAGCATCGCGCAGGGAGGGGGCTCCCTGCGGGCTTCCCTGAGACCCCCGGAGCAACGCGATGTGATCGCGTTGCTGCGAGGGTCTTACCTCCCTCCCTGCCTGCTCCAGACCCGGATCCAAGATGGCCACGGATCCGGGTCCTGCAGGGAGGGAGGTGGCTTCACAGAAGCCTGCTCAGAGCAGGCACTGTGAAGCAGCCTGCACTTCTAGCAGATCGGTGATCTGTCAGGGTGCTATGCAAACTGGCAGATCACCGATCTGTATTTTCCCCCCCTGGGGCAAAGTAAAAAAGTAAAAAAAAATTTTTTCCAAATGTGTAAAAAAAAATTAAAAAAAATATTCCAAAATAATGAAAAAAAAATATATATATATTATTCCCATAAATACATTTCTTTATCTAAATAAAAAAAAAAAAACAATAAAAGTACACATATTTAGTATCGCCGCGTCCGTAACGACCCGACCTATAAAACTGGCCCACTAGTTAACCCCTTCAGTAAACACCGTAAGAAAAAAAAAAAAAACGAGGCAAAAAACAACGCTTTATTATCATACCGCTGAACAAAAAGTGGAATAACACGCGATCAAAAAGACAGATATAAATAACCATGGTACCGCTGAAAGCGTCATCTTGTCCCGCAAATAACGAGCCGCCATACAGCATGATCAGCAAAAAAATAAAAAAGTTATAGTCCTGAGAATAAAGCGATGCAAAAATAATTATTTTTTCCATAAAATGCGCTTTTATACGATAAAAACGCCAAAACATAAAAAAATGATATAAATGAGGTATCGCTGTAATCGTACTGACCCGAAGAATAAAACTGCTTTATCAATTTTACCAAACGCGGAACGGTATAAACGCCTCCCCCAAAAGAAATTCATGAATAGCTGGTTTTTGGTCATTCTGCCTCACAAAAATCGGAATAAAAAGCGATCAAAAAATGTGACGTGCCCAAAAATGTTACCAATAAAAACGTCAACTCGTCCCGCAAAAAAACAAGACCTCACATGACTCTGTGGACCAAAATATGGAAAATTTATAGCTCTCAAAATGTGGTAACGCAAAAAAAATTTTTTGCAATAAAAAGCGTCTTTCAGTGTGTGACGGCTGCCAATCATAAAAATCCGCTAAAAAACCCGCTATAAAAGTAAATCAAACCCCCCTTCATCACCCCCATAGTTAGGGAAAAATAAAAAAAAATGTATTTATTTCCATTTTCCCATTAGGTTTAGGGCTAGGGTTGGGGCTAGGGTTAAGGCTACAGTTAGGGTTGGGGCTAAAGTTAGGGTTAGGGCTAAAGTTACGGTTAGGGTTTAGATTACATTTACGGTTGGGAATAGGGTTGGGATTAGGGTTAGGGGTGTGTCAGGGTTAGAGGTGTGGTTAGGGTTACTGTTGGGATTAGGGTTAGGGGTGTGTTTGGATTAGGGTTTCAGTTATAATTGGGGGGTTTCCACTGTTTCGGCACATCAGGGGCTCTCCAAACGCGACATGGCGTCCGATCTCAATTCCAGCCAATTCTGCGTTGAAAAAGTAAAACAGTGCTCCTTCCCTTCCGAGCTCTCCCGTGTGCCCAAACAGGGGTTTACCCCAACATATGGGGTATCAGCGTACTCAGGACAAGTAGGACAACAACCTTTGGGGTCCAATTTCTCCTGTTACCCCTGGGAAAATACAAAACTGGGGGCTAAAAAATAATTTTTGTGGGAAAAAAAAAGATTTTTTATTTTCACGGCTCTGCGTTATAAACTGTAGTGAAACACTTGGGGGTTCAAAGTTCTTACAACACATCTAGATAAGTTCCTTGGGGGGTCTAGTTTCCAAAATGGGGTCACTTGTGTGGGGCTTCTACTGTTTAGGTACATTAGGGGCTCTGCAAATGTAATGTGACGCCTGCAGACCGTTCCATCTAAGTCTGCATTCCAAATGGCGCTCCTTCCCTTCCGAGCCCTCCCATGCATCCAAACGGTGGTCCCCCCACATATGGGGTATCAGCGCACTCAGGACAAATTGGACAACAACTTTTGGGGTCCAATTTCTCCTGTTACCCTCGGGAAAATACAAAACTGGGGGCTGAAAAATAATTTTTGTGGGAAAAAATTTTAGTTTTATTTTTACGGCTCTGCATTATAAACTTCTGTGAAGCCCTTGGTGGGTCAAAGCGCTCACCACACATCTAGATAAGTTCCTTAGGGGGTCTACTTTCCAACATGGTGTCACTTGTGGGGGGTTTCTACTGTTTAGGTACATTAGGGGCTCTGCAAACGCAATGTGACGCCTGTAGACCATTCCATCTAAGTCTGCATTCCAAATGGCGCTCCTTCCTTTCCGAGCCCTCCCATGCGCCCAAACAGTGGTTCTCCCCACATATGGTATATCATCGCACTCAGGACAACTTGGACAACAAATTTTGGGGTCCAATTTCTCCTGCTACCCTCGGGAAAATACAAAACTGGGGGCTAAAAAAATAATTTTTGTGGGAAAAAATTTTTGTTTTATTTTTACGGCTCTGCATTATTAACTTCTGTGAAGCCCTTGGTGGGTCAAAGCGCTCAAAACACATCTCGATAAGTTCCTTAGGGGGTCTACTTTCCAAAATGGTGTCACTTGTGGGGGGTTTCAATGTTTAGGCACATCAGTGGCTCTCCAAACGCAACATGGCGTCCCATCTCAATTCCTGTCAATTTTGCATTGAAAAGTCAAACGGTGCTACTTCCCTTCCGAGCTCTCCCATGCGCCCAAACAGTGGTTTACCCCCACATATGGGGTATCAGCTTACTCAGGACAAATTGTACAACAACTTTTGGGGTCCAATTTCTTCTCTTACCCTTGGTAAAATAAAACAAATTGGAGCTGAAGTAAATTTTTTGTGAAAAAAAGTTAAATGTTCATTTTTATTTAAACATTCCAATAATTCCTGTGAAGCACCAGAAGGGTTAATAAACTTCTTGAATATGGTTTTGAGCACCTTGAGGGGTGCAGTTTTTAGAATGGTGTCACACTTGGGTATTTTCTATCATATAGACCCCTCAAAATGACTTCAAATGAGATGTGGTCCCTAAAAAAAATGGTGTTGTAAAAATGAGAAATTGTTGGTCAACTTTTAACCCTTATAACTCCCTAACAAAAAAAAATTTTGGTTCCAAAATTGTGCTGATGTAAAGTAGACATGTGGGAAATGTTACTTATTAAGTATTTTGTGTGACATATCTCTGTGATTTAAGGGCATAAAAATTCAAAGTTGGAAAATTGCAAAATTTTCAAAATTTTCGCCAAATATTCGTTTTTTTTACAAATAAACGCAAGTTATATCAAAGAAATTTTACCACTATCATGAAGTACAATATGTCACGAGAAAACAATGTCAGAATCGCCAAGATCCGTTGAAGCGTTCCAGAGTTATAACCTCATAAAGGGACAGTGGTCAGAATTGTAAAAATTGGCCCGGTCATTAACGTGCAAACCACCCTTGGGGGTGAAGGGGTTAATATCGATATTTTATTAGGGGGTTTGTTATGCGACATGTCACAAATAGCTTGTTACTCGAGTTTGCCTAGGGTGCTCGAGTATGTACAGAGTACCACAGATGCTGAAGTGACATTTTCGAGTCCCCACTGCCCCATGTTTTGGGAATGTTAGCGAGCATGCGGGATTGCATGTGTTTTGAGGCGGTCTGGCAGTTGCGAAACATGCGGGCGCAGGTACTCTAACATTTTACTCGAGCCACCGCGATACTCTGTGCATACCCGAGCACCCAAGGCAAACTCTGGTAACGAGCACTCGCACTCATCACTAATCACAAACTGAACCTATACAAGACTACTGCAGATCCAGCATCTCTCACTGCCCCATCAGGAGGTGAAAGGCGCTTCCGATTATGGTGCCAATTAACTGCTTGCCAGGTTTTAAACAGGGCTACCACGAATAGTGTACCTATCCTATTAAGTAAAAAAGGACACATGCGCAATACCTTTAGATATCTGACAAGCCGCCAATGAGAGCTTAGTCATCGGCGCCTCTTACCTCCTTATGCACAAGTAGGAGGCGCAGCAGTAAAACCCCTTTAAATGAAATGGCAGTACTCCTGACTATAGGTGAATTGTAGCACACAAAGCGATATTCCAATAATTTAAAAGAACAAAGGAAATGTCGGTCAAACGTGTGCTGCAGCTTTAAAGTCTACAAGTTTGATGGCGGTCCCCTTTGCGTAGAAGACAAATGTTCTTAGGAGCAAATACCAAAATATGACCTGTTAAAATCATTTTTTGTTACATTTATCTTTTAATAATTGTTAGCAAGGTTTTTCTTTGTCCATATTAAAAAAATAAATAGTCAATCTTGCAATTTTCAGTGTCCATTGGGGTTTGTTCTTTTCATCCTTTCTTGGAAGACTTCTCAGCAGACTCCTTATCAGCAGAGGCAGGGTTACAATGACTAATAACAAGGGTTCCATCAATCACAATAGACTGATAATTAATTCAGCACCTTCTATTTCAGTAAGAAGTGCACGCCACTTAATGAATTCAGCTACTCTGTTAAGTGGCGTGTGCTGCGACAGAAATGCTACTCCAGTCAGGTACTGGAGTAGCATTTCTAGAGTACAAAGCACTGGCAGTTTTGATGAATTTGACTAGTGTGACCTCTCCCCAACCTAGCTTCACCAATTTCAGAAAAGCAGAGTCAAAACTCCTCAGAATCTGACCATTGTGAACATTGCAAGCTTTTTCTCAACTTTAATACAAATTCTAATATGAAAAAAAAAATAAAAACATTTTACGACAAAAGAAAAAAGGAGATTTTTGTGTACTCACCATAAAATCTTTCTGTTAGGCTCTTATTGGGGGACACAGGACCATGGGTGTTATGCTGCTGTCCACTAGGAGGCGACACTATGCATAATCTGAAAAAGATTAACTGTGGCTCCTCCTCTGCAGTATACACCCCTGGACGGCGTCAGCCTTCTCCAGTTTTGTGCAAAAGCAGTAGGAGGAACGTAACATGAATAACATAATTATGCCTGTAAGAAGGCAACTATGTACGAGCTCAAGAAAACAATATGAGAACTCAACAGTTACAACGGCCCAGAAGGGGCAACAGGGTGGGAGCTGTGTCCCCCAATTAGAGGCTAAGAGAAAGATTTTACGGTGAGTACACAAAAATCTCCTTTACTCTGTCGCCTCATTGGGGGACACAGGACCATGGGACGTCCTAAAGCAGTCCCTGGGTGGGAAGCAATGGATGAATATTGTGCAGACAGGCCCCTATACTTAGGGCACCGCCACCTGCAGAACACATCTACCCAGGCTCGCGTCCGCTGAGGACTGGGTATGAACCCTGTGTTTAGTAAACGTGTGTAGGCTAGTCCAAGTGGCCGCCTTACACACTTGTTGTGCCGAAGCCTGGTGCCGAATGGCCCAGGAGGCCCCTACCGCCCGTGTAGTGTGCCGTAATACCGGCTGGAAGAGGAGAATTCTTAAGGTGGTAGGCCTCTTGTATGGTTGATTTGATCCACCTGGCAAGGGTAGCTTTGGAAGCTGGCAGACTCTTGTGGCCGACTTCCGGAAGGAGTTAAAGAGAATCAGACCTCCGGAAGGACCCAGTCCTAGACACGTATATACGCAATGCCCTGATGAGGTCAAGCGTATGCAGAGCCTTGTCCACTCTATGAACCGATAGTATGGATGGTAGTGAAATTTCCTCATTGAGGTGGAAGTTGGACACAACCTTTGGAAGGAAGGATGGGACCGTACGAAGAACTACCTTGTCCTGGTGAAAAGCCAGGAAGGGACGTCTGCAGGAGAGTGCTGTCAGTTCAGACACCCTGCGTAGCGAGGAGATTGCCACCAGGAAAACCACCTTCTGGGAGAGAAGGCGGAGCGGGACCTCCTTAATGAGTTCGAAGGGTGGTTCCTGCAATGCTGTCAGGACCAGGTTGAGGTCCCACGTTTCTAGTGGTCGTCTGAAGGGGGGGAACCAATCGGGAAACCCCCTGAAGAAAAGTCCTTACTTGTGGCTTGGTAGCAATGCGCCTTTGAGAAAGCACTGAGAGGGCTGACACCTGGCTCTTAAGCGAGCCCAATGACAGCCTGGCCTCTAGACCCGATTGGAGAAAACCAAGTACTTTGGGTAGGGAATAAGGGAGTGGGGTCTGGCCACGAGATTCGCACCAGGTAAAGAAAACTTTTCAGGTACGGTAATAAATCTTGGCAGAGGCTGGCTTCCGTGCCCTGATCATGGTTCCAATGACGTCCGGCGAGAGCCCTGCCTGGGTTAGAGCCCAGGTCTCAAGGGACATGCCGTCAAATTGAGAGCCCCTGAGTTCTGGTGGTAGAACGGGCCTTGTGATAGAAGATTGTGGCGGTCGGGGAGACGCCAGGGGCGTCTGCTGTAAGTTGTACGATGTCGGCGTACCATGTACGTCTGGGCCAGTCCGGTGCAATTAGGATGGTTGGATCTCCCTCTTGTTTGATCTTCCTCACCACTCTGGATATCAGGGGGAGAGGTGGAAAAATGTACAGAAGCTGGAACTGGGTCCAGTCTTGAACCAGAGCGTCTGCTCCGAGTGACCGCGGATCGTGTGTTCTGGCCATGAAGTTGGAGACCTTGGTATTGAAGTGGATGCCATTAGGTCCACATCCGGGGTCCCCCAGCGATGGCAGATCTGGCGAAAAATTTCGGGATGGAGAGACCACTCTCCTGAGTCTATTTCTTGTCGGCTGAGGAAGTCTGCTTCCCATTTGTCCACACCTGGAATGTGGACCGCCGAGAGAACCGACCCTGTGTCCTCCGCCCAGTGGAGGATATGTGACACTTCTCGCATCGCCTGAGTACTGCGGGTCCCCCTTGGTGATTCACATATGCCACAGCCATGCCATTGTCCGACTGTATTCTGATGTGAGAGTCTGCCAGTAAGTGATGAAAGGCCCCCAATGCCAGGAGGATGGCACGAATTTCCAGGATGTTGATGGGCATGGTCGCTTCCACTGGGGACTTGCCCTGTGGTGTAGGTGCACTGCACCCCAACCCGTCAGGCTCGCATCGGTGGTCAGAACTTTCCAATGACTTGTGAGAAAGGATTTCCCCTTTGCTAGCGAGGTTGGCTTGAGCGACCAGTGCAGGGACCTCTTGGTTGATGACATTAGCCGGAACTCCCTGTTGAGAGAGAAAGGGTTCTTGTCCCAGGACTTGAGGATGGCTAGTTGGAGAGGCCTGAAGCGAAACTGAGCAAATGGGATGGCTTCTATTGCTGCCCCCATCCTGCTGAGGACTGTTATGGCAAACCGGAGAGATCGAGGGGGTATGTGGAGGAGGGTGGGAACTCCTAGACGGAGAGCCAGTGCTTGTACTTGGGAAGGAGCACTAGACCGCTGGAGGTGTTGAATAGCATTCACAGGAAGGTCAGAGACTGACTCGGGGTTGGTGATGACTTTTGTAGGTTGACTAACCAACCCATGCGACTCAGTGTCGATTGTGATTGAGACGCTGAGCTCGCAGTCCTTGAAGGTGGGAGCCTTGAGTAGATCATCCAAGTATGGAACAACTACTATGCTTCTGGAGTGCAGGACGTCCATGGTGGCTGCCATGACTTTGGTAATCACTCTGGGAGCCGTGGCGAGTCCGAACGGAAGAGCCACGAACTGGTAGTGGTCCTGGTCGATTGCGAACCTGAGAAAACTCTGACGAGCAGGTGCAATCGGTATATGCAGGTATGCGTCTTGTATTTCTATGAAGGCGAGATATTCTCCCTTCTCCATGGACGCAATGATGGACCAAAGGGGACTCCAGCAGAAGTGACGAACCCGTACATATTTGTTGAGTTGTTTTAGGTCCAGTATGGGCCGTACGCTGCCTCCTTTCTTGGGGACTACGAATAGATTGGAGTAGAACCCTCGGAAGCGCCCGGCCGTGGGAACCAGTACTATGACTCCTACTTGAAGAAGCGAGGGAACCGCTTGGTGGAAGGCACGAGCCTTGGCTGGCAGTTTTGGGGGAACAGAGAGGAAGACTCGGTTCGGTGGGTTGGAGGTTGAACTCTGTCTTGTATCCGGAAGACACTAGTTCCCTGACCCACCTGTCTTCTGTAGTAGGCATCCAGACTTGCTGGAAGAGCAAAGACGGCCGCCTACGGGTGGGATGTCTTCCGGGGTCCGTGAGTCATGAGGGTTAACCTCCTTTGGGCTTTGACTGGCCTGGTTTTAGCTGCCAGGTCTTGTCCGACCTTTGCATCGACCTTGCGTTGTCCCTGTGTGGGGAATGGTTACGATTTTGTGCTGGACGCGAGACGGACCATCTCGAGGAATTCCGAAAGGATCGGAATCGGTTTTGTTACACTTTTGCGTATAGGTTTCAGTTGAGGGAGAGAGGTACTCTTCCCCCCCGGTGGCGTTGGATATCATTGTGTCCAACTTTTCACCGAAAAGTCACCCACTGAGAAACGGGAGGCGCGTGAGGGACTTCTTTGAGGCTGAGTCTGCTTTCCAATCCGCAGCCAGAGGATACGCCGAATCGTGATGGCGTTTGATGCTATCCTCACTACGCCCCTTGCTGAATCCAGAGCTGCATGAAGCATGTAATCTGCTACAACTGCTATTTGAACCGCTTGGTCCGACAGCTCAGGAGCAGATGCTTGGAGGCCAGCTTATAAATTTTTGGCCCAAGCCAGTATGGCCTTGGCAGCCCAAACTGAAGCGAACGCGGGAGCCCCCTGCCGCCTCGAAAATTGAACGAGCCATGCGTTCTAACTGCCGGTCTGCTGCGTCCCTGAGGGTTGAGCTATCTGGCAGTGAAAAGGAGAGTCTGTGCTGCTAGTCTAGAGACTGGGGGGTCCATTTCGGGTGGATCTGTCCATTCCTTGGTGTCCTTCTGTGGGAAAGGGTACCTTGCCTCCAGATATTTGCGATTAGCGAATTTTTTCTCAGGCTGTGAGAGCTGCTCTATAAGGATCGCTTTAAACTCTGGGTGGTTAGAGAAAACCTTAGGCGGCTTCAGAGGTCCTTCAAAGGAAATCCTCTGGTGGCAGATTAGAAATGTCCAGCACCCGATAGATGGAAGAGGTTATGTCCTCGACTAGCGCTGTATTGCTAGGGGGAATTGGGATCAGGGACCCCTCCGTTTTCCTGTCTGAGTCGGAGTCGCAGATGCCTTCCGAATCCTGTGTATCACTGAGGCGTCCCCTGCTGGGTGAGCTGGGGAGGAGGTCTTCTCTAGTCGGGGACTGCACAGATCTGCATTGTCTGACCCTGGAAGGGGACGGTCTAGATGACTTGGAACTAAGGTGTCTCTCCCTAGAAGGGGATGACCGTGTGCTATGGGATGACGCAGATGGACTTGACCTATGGGTCCGCTTGCGTCCTAACCTAGACGTGGATGTGCCAGGTCGTTCTGTTCCCGAGTCAAGCTCTCCCTTTGCTGGGTAGCGGCCATAGCCGAGGCATGACTTTGCAGAGCCCGAAGCAATGTGGAGGTTTGGATATCTATAGACTGCATCATAGATTGCGACCTCTGAGTGACCCATTCCGGCGTGGCATTAGACACCGAGGCATTGGCAGGGGCTTCTTGGGGCTCTGACGCAGTAGTCTGGATGCAGTCCTGGCAGCGCGTTACATTGCCACTGGGGAGAGCGGTCCTGCAGGCTGTACAGAATGCATAATAGCAGTCCTGCCTGGTTCTCTTGGACCTTGAGCCCGGCATAGTGCACAGAGTGCAGAAGGGCTGGCTGCAGAGGACCTTACAGGGGTAGAGAAACCTATAGAGGAGCCTTATAGGTAATATGGATTCACAGCCTGAGTAAAACAACCCAGCTGTGATCTGACCCCACCAGTATGCCCCTAAGTCCAGCGCCGAAGATCCACAGTCTTGTGCCCCCCGGAGACTGGCTGGCCTAGTCCTGGTCCTGCTGACCGGGAGATGCAGGGTTAATCCTTGCTGCAGTAGAAATGGCGGTCGAGGAGAAGAGGCAGGGGGAGAAGGGGGCGGAGAGCTGAGAAAAAGGCGGCAAAGCTGTGTAAAAACACGCCCTTTCTGTCTCGATCCACCCCCTTTATGACACTGTAGAGTGTCATATTTGTCATCCGGGGGGCGGGCCGGGGGGGCTGGAGAGGAGGCGGTGGCTACAGCTAGGCTGAAGCCAGGGCCTAAATTAGATACCTGATACCCAGAAAGGCTCCAGGCCGGCGCGGAAGTCCCCTGGGGTTTGGGGGTGTCGGATCTGAACTGGACCCCCCCGGCTTTAAAGGCAGGATAGCGGTGGGGCTGTAAGCGGAAGGGGGGGGCCCTGTGAGGGGTCCCCCTGAGGCAGTATAGAGCTGGTACTGCCGCAGAGACAGGGGCGCAGGGAGCCCTGTGTCTGTCTGTGCCATGCCTGCCTGCAGTCCCCCCGGCCCCGACAGGAGCCCGCAGCAGGGCTGGGGTCCCTGGATGCAGGCGCAGTGTGCTGGCCCATTGCTGGGAGCTGCAGAGTGCTGCCTGTACAGGCCCTACCTGAGGCGTCTCAACCTAATGCCCCCAGCGGGGGATTAGGGAGGGTGCTGTGTGACCATCAGGGGGCTTTATCCTCGCCTCGACCTCAACCCAGAAACCAAAAGGAATTGGGGAAGGAGGGGGAGTCTCGACTTCGAACCAGCACCCGAGGGACTGGGGAAGGAGCGGCATGGGGAATAGCCATCTCTACTTCAACCTGGCACCCCATAATAGGGGGCAGAGGAAGGAGCCATGCCGGGAGTCTCACAGGAGACCCACTTTTCTTCATCTGTAATCCGTTGGAAAAAAACAGAGTAAAAAATCTTAGGTGTGCCTCCTATGCGACACTAAGCAAAAACTGGAGAAGGCTGACGCCGTCCAGGGGTGTATACTGCAGAGGAGCAGCCACGGTTAATCTTTTTCAGATTATGCATAGTGTCGCATCCTAGTGGACAGCAGCATAACACCCATGGTCCTGTGTCCCCCAATGAGGCGACAGAGTAAAGTAACACAAGTACTTGATTTTAACAATATGCTATTTTCTTAAAATAGTGTCTCTTCAAATAATGCTAAGCTGCAATTCGAGACACAGCCCTAAGGTGGTGCTATTTTTATTTTGCGTAGACAGCAGCAAAGTTATTCTAACTGCATACAACCTTATTTAATATGGCACACAGTCTGTGGGATCACAATGTATAGTCTCTGCCGGCCACCAAACAATCAAATCACGCAAATCATAAGAAGAGGCTGCTCACACTTGTGGCCACCCTGTCATTCTGATCTAATACAGGAGATATCAGGGGTGCTGTGGTTAGCAGAGGCTGCTCACACTGCTGTCCACCCGGTCTATCTGATCTAATACTGGAGATAACAGGGGTGCTGAAGTAAGAAAAGTATGCTCACACTGCTGTCCACACTGTCTATATGATCTAATACAAGAGATAGCAGGAGTGATGAAGTAACAAGAGGCTGCTCACACTGCTGTCCACCCTGTCTATATAATCTAATACAAGAGATATCTGGGGTGATTTGGTTAGCCGAGGCTGCTCACACTGCTGTCCACATAATCTAATATTGGAGATACCAGGAGTGCAGAGTTAAAAAGACTTTAGTAATGAT
The DNA here is from genome assembly GCF_051348905.1 of Ranitomeya variabilis. NCBI lineage: Eukaryota > Metazoa > Chordata > Amphibia > Anura > Dendrobatidae > Ranitomeya > Ranitomeya variabilis. The sequence continues at coordinate 52,192,171 of NC_135235.1, read as the reverse complement.
TTCTGAGATTTAATCCCACTCCTTGGTGTTGAGAAGTGGAAACAAATTTATTCTCTGATTCTTTCCAGAATAAAACTCCTTCAAAGTTGTATTGAAGGGGAGAAATAGTCTTCCTAGACTTTAGAGCCTCAGGCAGTTTGGTCTTTATAGCACAAAACTGATGGAATTATTTATGATCTTAGTTCCCCTGATTACTTCTCTGAAGGCGCTGAAAGTTATGTTTTGTAACTTCATGCAACTTTCTTAACCTCCTCCAATTCAGCAACTAAAATATATCCGGACTCTTCCTCAGATTTAGGAGTAGAGTCTGCCTGAACCCCAGGTCTCTTGTATTTTAGGAACACAGACAGGGTATCCTGTGGTGAAATCAGATTCTCTATACAAGATCAACCTTGTTCAGAAATGAAGGATTTTAACTTGGTTACCATGAAGATAGCTCATCATCGATAATGATTAGCCTTTTTTTTTTTATTTCTTTATTCAAGAGCAATTAGATGAAATACACACAGAGATTATGGAGGACTCACATGAATGATGCATCAATGCAACTATTAGCTTAGAAGCCTACACCTGCACTCGGACAGACCTCAAATCATGGTACCAACTTACTGAAAGCAATGCACCTACAGCTCTTCCCCATCCTAATATTAACACTTCAATGCAAAACCAATGAAGACAAAGAATATGTTCACCTATTCCAGTGGTACACACTGCTGATGGGAGTCCTCACTCACTCACAACAGAAAAAAAGAAGACCATGTGCCTGAAATTTTAAAGAACTCACTGGTTTTGCTGGTACTGTAAAAAACACTCATGATAAAAAAAAAAAAAAAAAAAAAGTGGCAAAAAAATACTTCTACTCTGATGAACAGCTGCAACCTCCATTGTTTTTTCTTAATTTTTTTTTTTAATTTCCAGGCACAATTTTCACACCCTGTAATACTACACAACTTAAAAAAAAAAAAACGCACATCTGCAAACAGCATGCAAAATAGAAATGTCCACATAGCACAAGTTATATCCATGGTCAACAGTGCAATGCCACATTTCCAATACTCACTGCGACTAGGTTCCCCAGCTCTTTCCACAAGGTGATGTTTGGAAATTGCTCCATGCCTTTGGCTCCTACAACAAACCGCTGGTAAAGGAATCCACCGATAATGTAAACGGCAATCAGTACAGCAAACCTAAGACAGAAGAAAGCACAAGAGCGGTCACAAACGAGATCAGGATGGCAGAAATACATAGCATCGTTACAAGATGCTCCTGGCAAGAAGAAAATCTAATGCCGATTATGGAAAACTCCTCGCATTAATTCAAGTCAGATGACGCCAGCCTCAAACCACGAAATCAGTCATATTCTGCATTCAGTCTTGTGAGGGAAGAGACAACTGTAATGTGACTCATGTGCCGGTCATCTGTCATCCCTAATAAGCGGAGACTAAGGCTATGTGCACACGTTCAGTATTTCTTGCAGAAAATTCTGGAGAATTCCGGACATTTTCTGGAAGAAATCCGCAAGAAAACCACGTGTGTTTTTGCCGCGTTTTTGCCGCGTTTTTTGCCGCGGTTTTGTCCGGACACTTCCCAATGCATTTTAAGTGGGAAATCCGCAAAAAAAACGCAAAATTAATGAACATGCTGCGTTTTTTACCGCGATGCGTTTTTACCGCGGAAAAAAACGCATCATGTGTACAAAAAGTGCAGAATTCATTAAAAATGATAGGATGCATAATATAAGCAGATTATTTGCGGTTTTATAGCGTTTTTATAGGGAAAAAACGCGAAAAAACCGCGAATAATCTGCAACGTGTGAACACAGCCTAATAGTGATTAGTATAACTAGGAGTGTAAAAGGCCGAGGCCGTGACATGGATATCAGCATTCAAGTACCTGGCAGACACTGCAGATGGCTATGCAGAGACCGCTGACCGCCGTGCGGCAAATCAGTTTGCAGAACCATGATTAGGCAGTGATGACAGTGATTTCTCTGGCAGCAGGGGAGTCCTGCTTATGGGCTTCACCATGCCGGCTTCTCAAAAGAGTAGCTTAAGATGCAGGAAGGTAGGAGGAAGTTCACATCACCGCCAGGAAAAATGCCGCTGCAGAATGAGCCTATGCACTTTTTAATTTTGATTAGGTTCCTGAATTGATTAACAGTAGTGGACAACTCCTTTAAGTGCACATGCTGATAAAATCAATTACGGACCGTTTGGTAAAGAAAAGTTTGACAGTAACGACGAGCGAGGAATTAACCCACATAAATTGGTATACATGGGAAAACTCACACAATGAGCAAGATGGAGCCCACGCTGAGATGCGTTTCCTCTGGAGGACACGCCACACTACTGTCCATCTCAAAGAGGTAGAAGCACTCGCTCTCCTTGTCTCGTTCCTCATTAATCATCATGAAGCCCTCCTGTAATACAGAAATAAATCATCATATTATAATGAAGCAGCAGTCATTATAAAGACTTGCACAAAATCGCAACCAACAAATGGTTGTAAGAAATAAATTTTATCGATGCAGAGAGTGGGCCGCATTACTTATTTTTTTTATTTTTTTTGGAGGGGGTGCAAAAGAAAAGGAATCACCATATGTTATAAAAGACAGGTCATGTTTATGGTCATACTAATTCACTTTTTAGATTTTACTTTTTTCTTTTTTTTTTTAATATACAGCGAAAATGTTTGTTTATTTCTCTAACACATCTGCAGGTAAAAAAAAAAAATAAAAAATAAAGTCTGTATCATATATTTAAGAGTTTCCCCCATATGGGGACTTGACCATGCGATAATAGTTCACCATTACCATAATTATCTATATTTGTATGCATTACTCTGGTCAAACACTATGGACGCTGCCATGAAAGTTTTTAAAAACATAAAACAATAATATATTACCAAGGATTCAGAACGTCTTTGATGTCCTGTGACAACACTTCTGGAGCTGTGCTCCAACCTCTCAGTGTTATCGTACAGACATGGGGGGGTAACTGATTGTCAGATGTTTTGGGAGCTTTCTTCAGCCGCCCCTCCCTCCATATACTGACAAATATCATACCGCCAATGTTTTCTTGTTACAGGATATCATGATCATGGCTTTCCTGGGCTCGCTCGCGCAATGAGAATCATACGGCTCTCCAGATTTATAAGTAAGTAGCATCCAATCCGCTGCAAAATAAAAAATGTGTCTTTAATACTTGACTTTCATAAATGCACATTTACATTTTCCAATGGGACGAAGACAGCTTTGCCATTCTTCTCCTCCAAACTTGTGTGATCACTGCGGCCCCTTCGTACAGCTGACCAAATTAGGGGGGGGGTACCGATAGTCTGATCCCCACCCATCTGACCCGGACAACCTGCCCTAAGTATAGACCAACAATAGTTTGATCCTGAAAATAAGAAAAATATTCTAACCGCCATAAGGAATGGGTTTTCTCTACACCTGATATAAGCACTTGGCTGTTATGGTAGGATTGTGGTCAGTCATTGCTCAAATCTGAACATGTCAAGATGACTTTTTTTTTTTTTTTTAAATGCAACAGCTGAATATTTTTCTTAAAGGTCAAGCTTAGCTGCAATGACAGCACAGCCCATGAGGGAAGAGGGGCGCTGTTTATTTATCCCATTCACACATTAGGAGACAGCAAATCTTACTTCCATTGACGATGCTAGTGTCATTGATGCGGCCGACCACGGTGATGCTTTGGTCCTTTGTCCTGTTCTGCACTAGACCTTCATTAGTGCTTTTGCTGCCGTTGATGACGCCTCCACATACTACGAAGGTATACGTATAGGAGTCAGCACCATCCTTGACTGTGGTTTCAAACCTAAAATGTAGCAAAAAATGCAAAGTTTATAAAATTAAGCAACACAACTACCAAAACATCGCAGCAGTCCTTAAAATTCACCACTGATCCCGAAAACAGGGCTCCGAGTATCCCTGTCTGTACATAATGGAGGATGAGGATGTGCATCTCCATCCCATCCATTTCTTGTCAGTCCCATAGACAATGAATAGAGTGGAGGCGCCCATGCTCCACCTCCCCATGTAGAGAAGGCTTTGAAGATCCCTGTTCTCAGGACCAGTGGTGGACCCAGCAGTAAGAACCATATCCTATAATTATTAGTGGTCACATAAAACCTACAAAAGATGACTGTGCTGAGAGAAAATTAACAACTTTGTTTGATTCAAATCTGTAAAAAAAAAAAAAAAAAAAGCACGGTCATGGGTGGTAAACATCATGGGAAAAATACCAAAAAGGTCCAAGGGAAAAACAGGTGGGTCCAAGGGAGACAAGCCAGGCTTCTGGTCTGACTGGCGGCAGCAGCGCCAACGCCTGGCTGACCACAGTGATTGTAATACACTGAAAACTGACCAATGGCAGCAGTATTAAGATATGTCATCAGTAGTGATGAGCGAATGTGCTGGGATAAGGTGTTATCTGAGCATGCTCGGGTGCTAACAGTGTCTGCGGAGTGCTCGAAAAATATGTTCGAGTCCCCGTGGCTGTTCGACAGCTGCAACACATGGAGGGATTGTCTGTTTGTCAGACTGTTTGTCGAACGGCTGCGAGACATACTGACTCGGGGACTGGAACATATTATTCGAGCATGCCAGAGTCACTGAATGCATACGAGCATGGATAACATCTTATCCGAGCACATTCACCCATCACTAGTCAATCGCTAATGTCTCCTAACAGTTCAATGCTTTGCCCTTTCACAGTTTTTCCTCCGGCGCTGTGCAAGGAACTGCAGCACGGCACTATTTTTTTTTTTTGAACGGGGATACGCTGCTGCTATGCGGAGATAAAGGATGGATGGAGAAGCTGCCCTATTCTCAGGATAGTTTGGAGTCCTAGCAATATGCCATCACAAAATACCCCTCTAAATAATTAAATGAATGCTGATTATTCCTAATCAGTAGTCCTCTCCCGGTCAGGTGAAATCCTGCAGTATTTTTGCAGTTCTCTTCTGGAAACGCCAGATCATCAGAAATGCCGGTTTACTAAACTCAAAGGAATTGTTCTGCACTTACATAAATGACTCAAAAAGATTATGCCCGACAGTAGGTAGAGAAAATCAAGCTGTTCCTCTATGCCCACGCGACCAACTAGACGCCCAGGATTCTTTCCGTTCAGCACAGGAGTATACACTGCAGCGTGCGCTCTGCCTTACTTCCCAGATTTTACCTCTTGTGCTTCAGTGGAGCCAGTCTGTTGAGGAGCGCCTGCTCCGAAGCCGAAACCTTGTCACTGCTCAGCTTGCAGTCGTCGACAATTTCCGCAGCCACAGCTGATAGAGCGGCGAGACAGACGCACAGCCACCGGGCGTACATCCTGCAAGACAAGTATACATTTATTCAGAACGCATTACTCACCATCTCAGGAAAGAGGGACGCCATACATCGGTAGGTCTTAGATACTAGTCCAAATTATCTTCCATCCTTGACCTACTGGTGGCGCAGAATTAACCCTTTCATTCCATTTTAGTGAGCTCTACAGGCAAAGGAGCATGTGAAACAAAGCAAAAAAAAAAAAAAAGCCCCCCCAGATCGCAGCATTGGGGGGGGGGGGGGGGGGGGTGACGCTTATTTTTAATTCCTTATTTTCTATCACTTTCAGGAATCACATGAAGTCATGTGCCGCTCACAAACTACTCTGACCGGTTCTAGCAGTCGGCAGGATTTGCAGAAGTGTTGGAGATGGGTATAAGTCACACAGGAAGGGTAAATATTAGCGAGAGCGACTCAAGTGGTCCTTACATCACAGCCGAGGGGGGGCCTAAAGTGCACTGACCTGAGCCAAGTGCTTCATGTAGAGAAGAAGGAAGGTGAGTGCTCTCAGAATTATACTGATCTCCTGCATGCATTATGCATTATGTGCACTGCAGGCTCATTTTGTACCCATATGAATACAAAACTTTTTGCAAGTGGATTCAAAGTGGCTTTTTAAGTAGATTTTATTAGAAGATTCCATAAAGAAACTCTGTATGAACATACCCTCCTAGTGACCATCAGATCGACCCTCCATCACCCTACCTGGTACCCGCTGTTTGCCTCCTGTTGCCTCCTTTGCTCAGATTGGCATCCTGCTCCTGAGGCTTCCAAGATTCCGCTGTAGGGCCAAGGCCTTGTAGGGCCAAGGTGAGCAGTGGAAAGTCTAAACTTCACATCCCCTTCCTTTCCCATCCCAAAGAACTGAGGAGACTAAACACTGCACTCCCCATGCCCTCCGGCGGCCATCCTGGGGGGGGGGGGGCATGTAATGCCAATCTTAGCATAGGGGCAGTGGGATGCAAAAGAGGGATTTTTGTGTACTCACCGTAAAATCCTTTTCTCCGAGCCAATCATTGGGGGACACAGACCGTGGGTGTTATGCTGCTTGCCACTAGGAGGACACTAAGTGATACAAAGAAAGTTAGCTCCTCCCCTGCAGTATACACCCTCCTGCTGGCCCTCAGCTAACCAGTTCGGTGCAAAAAGCAGTAGGAGATCAGTAACAACATATTAGCTTACAGTATGTCATATTATATATGAGAGTATAGCATATCGGATTATAAAAACTAGCATAAGCCAATACTAGGGTGGGAGCTGTGTCCCCCAATGATTGGCTCGGAGAAAAGGATTTTACGGTGAGTACACAAAAATCCCTCTTTCTCCTACGCCTCATTGGGGGACACAGACCGTGGGACATACCAAAGCAGTCCCTGGGTGGGGACAACGTCAGATCAGGCCCTGTGTAACTGCTACTTACAAGTGCGCCACCGCGGCCTGCAGAGTCCACCTGCCCAGAGTCACATCTGTGGAAGTCTGGGAATTATAATGCTTCAAGAATGCATGCGGATTGGACGAATCCGCAAGCTTGCAGGCGTGTCTTGTTGACGCCTGGTGCCTAGAAACCACGATAGACAGGGAGATAGGCTGTCATCTAACACGGAAGGACTCCTGGATGGTGAAGGAATACACCAGGCTAAATGGCCGATGGAGACGGCCAAACCCTTCCTGTAAAAGTCAGGAAACCTTCCTCTTAACGTTAGGAAACCCAAGAAGCAGTGTCCAACCTTCGGAAGGACGCCGTCCTCAAGACGTACCTACTCAGAGCACTCGTTTTGTCCGGAATATGGGGACCTCATTCCATTTTGTGGAGTGGTGCCAAAAGAGATGAGGGAAGAACTATGCCCTCATGACAGTAGTAATACAATACCACCTTGGTAACTAAGGACAGGGAAGGCTTGAGGACAACCTTGCCTTGAAGGAAATAAGAGAAAAAAGTCTGAAAAGACCCGTTAGCACCGAAGACTCGTCAGGATGAGGATATCGCCGAGAGAAAGGGGGGCAACCTTCCCTAATAGAATAGATCCCAATGATCTAACGGTATGCAATAGGGAAGAACTACATGTGAAAAACATCCTGCGAGGTGGTCCCTACTTGCAGTTTTGTTGCAGAAAGACAGAAAGCTACCAGCTCCGCAAGCGAACTGACGTGATCAGTGCGGATTTCCGAGGATCACTGGGGCCCTTTCTGTTTCTGAAAAGCTTTCGGAAGTGGAAACTGGTACCACGGAATAACCGGAGCATGCAGTGCGAAGGCTCCTGGATCTCGAGGCCGAGCAACAAACTCCAGTACACAGGCGATCAGTCAGGACGCCATCCAAACTACAACTGTAGAGCTCCAGTGAAGGCGGGTCTAATGGAATACTTCCGGTGAAGTTCCCACTCACTTGAGGTGAAACCCTGACGGCTAAATATGTTCGCAGCCCAGAGTTCTACTCCTGGGATATGTACTGCCAAGATCACCAAGTGATAGATCTCGGCCCATGTGGGTACTTTGGCCATGGAGCTTGAACGTGGGTACTCGCTAGATGATTGACGTATGACACAGCCGTGGCGTTGTCCAATTGAATTCGGATGGGTTGACCCGCCATAAGGAGTGGACCTACTGTAGGACTATCCTTGAGATCTCCAGAGCAATGATCGGGAGAAGAGGACTGGCATTGGAAGTTACTAGTAACCATGGAACCGGGAGAAAAAACTCCGGATGAAGAAGGAGCTTAGAGACTATCGTCTGAAAGGCTGCTTGACTTGCTGAAAACTAACGGAGCGAAGGAAACTGCTTCCATTTTCGTCTCCGTCTTTTTTTTTTTTTTTTTTTTTTGGAACCCTCCCAGCAAATCGAATGAAATGAGGGGATGAGAGAGCAAGAGCGCAAGCTCCCTGTTGAAACACCATGACCTTGTCTGGAGGGAGATTTACCACCCTTCTGGAAGAATACTGGATCATCCTCAAAAAGGATATCTGCTGGGCTGGAATTGAGGAGTTGTCTAAGTCTAGCCACCAGCCCAGGTGAGAGGGTATCGCAAGTGATATAGACGACTTAGCGTAGTCCTGCAAAGGCGGGTAAACAGTCGGCCAGACAGGGTAGGACGGCCACGCCTCTAGGTGCCAGATGACAGCCGCCATGACCCTTGCGAACACCCTGGGTGCGGTAGCAAGGTCGAAGGACAAGGTCGTGACTTAAATGCTGTTCACGAATGGAAAAGCAAAGGAATTTTTGAAGAGGTTAGACATCCGGAATGTCGATGGATGCCAGAAACTGCACCTTTTTTGTTGAAGTAATGGCTGAGCGGAGGAGACTCCATTCGAAGAAGAAGAACCTTGTGAAAGATTGTTAGAAGTTTGAGGTCCGGGATCGGTCCTACTTCTCGTTCCCCTTTTAGGAACCAAGATCCCTAAGATCTAGACTGTCCCGGACAACCGTTTCACTGTTGGTCGGGGCTGCGGGAACGTACGATTCTACGTTAGTCTCCCGCTCAAAAATATGATTGACCAGCTGAACTGTCTTCAGGAAAGGGATACTGGTGTGAATCAAAGTAGTTAAGGACTCCAAGCAGGAGACCGTTGCTCTAGCAATTCATGCGGCGGATAGGGAGGTTAAAGGGCTGGACCCGTAGCTGCCAAACGGAACAAACCAGATGTGCTATTTGACAGATCGTGGCATTATAATTGAGGACATATCGGGCAGGGATACTGGTAGGTAAACCACAGGAGATTATACCCGGTTAATCTGCCGAATGGCAGAATGCGCCGCTGCTTCCAGCAGGTCAATGCAGAGTTAAAAATTAAGAGCCCCGATCCACCATCCTCTTAACAAGGAAGTGGAGAGGGAACATTCGCCTACTTGCATCCTCTGTTAAATAGTGGTGATGCAGAGGGGGGTGCTCAGGCGCCCGAAAAAAAGGGTGCCTCTGTACATCCAGAGTTCAGGTCTCCGGGTGGACAGGACAGATTGTCTGGCGTTAGGCCTGGACCTTCGTGTGCCCGTCTGTTGATGGTGTGGGGAGACCGGCGCCCCTTAAAGTGCCTGTCGCCCTTAAAAATCAGACCAGGCATAGCGTCCCACGTAGTGGCTTCTGTCCAGTGAATCGCATATCCGGACTGGATGGCAAAAGCTCTACGAGGGAGTTTAGACTGAGGGAACTAGTGACACTGGGATAAACTGGGATCAGCGGCAGAGGGCTCCTCATTTATGACCAGTTTCGGATTGGTCATGGTGGCCTCAAGACCAGGGAAAACTGGTCGTGTGCCTTTAAGACCAGGGAAAACTGGTCGTGTGCCTTTAAGACCAGGGAAAACTGGTCGTGTGCCTTTAAGACCAGGGAAAACTGGTCGTGTGCCTTTAAGACCAGGGAATACTGGTCGTGTGTCTTTAAGACCAGGGAATACTGGTCGTGCGCCTTTAAGACCAGGAAATACTGGTTGCGTGCCTTTAAGACCAGGGAATGCTGGACGTGTGCGTGTAAGACCCGGGGATACTTACTGGTCCCGTGTCTTTAAGACCCGGGAATTCTGGTCACGCGCCGTTAAGACCAGGGAATACTGGTCACGCGCCGTTAAGACCAGGGAATACTGGTCACGTGCCTTTAAGACCAGGAATACTGGTCATGCGGGTTTAGGTAAAATCTCGCAGCGAGCGAGAAGCGCCAATTAAGGGGGCGGAGCCACAGGCACGACGAGGGCGGAGCCTCGAGACTTCCATGAATAGGCCCCAGCCGGGGCATAAATTTCTGCAGCCGGCGTCAGCATAGAAGTTAGGGGTGGTCACCCGTTGCTCGAGAAAAAAATTGAGCGCTTCCGCGTCAGGCGAAAAGCGCCAGGAAAAAAGGCTAAGCCGCCTTGAGGCGACACAGTGCGCTCCTGGGGTGCGGCCTGCACATCGGCCGAAGCCGGGAGCTAAATTTTTTAGCCGGCTGGAGCGTTACCTCAGGGAGGTGGCCACAGGGAAGCCTGAGACTGCCTGTGAATATGCCGCTGCAGAAGCCCATCGCTAGCAGGGACCACTTACCAACGGTGCGCGTCCCGGCATGGAGCCGCCGCGGATGTCGGGTATTGCAGCGTGGACGGTGCAAGGATAGAGAGATAAACCTCAATCCATCATCCCTTTGTTAGGGAGGTGGAGAGGAACCGTCCGCCTCCTTGTCCGCTTTCACAGTGGTGGAGGCTGCCCGGACCATGGAGGGGGGCTTCTGTACCTCCACGAAGTTCAGCCCATCGGGACCATGAAGGCACCTCCGCTCCTGAAAGGAATTTCAACTGCGGCCTAGTCCGGCTGCAAAAGCCGGGGACTAAATTTATGGAGCCTGCCGGTGGAGCGCGTAGGCGGGCCGCGCGCCGAATGATTGCCGCTGGCGTACCGGCCAATGGAACCCTCAGGACCGCATCTTCCAGGCAGGCAGCGTGAGGAAAAATGGCCCCCCCGAGATCTGCAGGGCGCCTCTCGTCCCGGACGAGAAGCGCCGATATAGGGGGCGGGGTTACGGCCGTGGGAGGGATTTGCCCACTGCGGCCTACTCCAGCTGAAAAGCCGGGGACTAAATTTCCAGCCTGCCTGGGGATGCGCGGCGGCCGCAACGGAGCGACGCTAACCGCCGCAGTTCCCGACCGCCGGCGCCTGTCCCCAGGGGCTCTGCCGCAAGTACCACCGGCGCCTACCCCATAGAGGCCACTGCGGCCTACTCCGGCTGAAAAGCCGGGGACTAAATTTCCGGCCTGTCCGGCGGTGTGAGGTGGCGCGGCCGCAAAGCGATCCGGAGCGCAGGAGGGGAACTCCTGATGTACTCACAGTCCGGTAATGCAGGTCCCCCTGTCCCTGCGCGCTCCATCCTCATCCTCTTCTGCAATCCCTTTGGGCTCCGCAAGTATGCAACGCCATGTGATGTGGGCCTTGTATGTCGGGCCACCGGAGAGGAACATTAGAGCAGGCTCTATGTGCTCGCCGTCTTGCAGGGGGAAGGGAAATCGGGACCAAAGATGGAAACCTGTTGCCCGAGTAAAATTTGGCGTGCTCCCGCGTCTCAGGAGAGGGACGGGGAGGTATACTCGCCGTGCTCGCCTGTTGCTGGTTCGGGGGAGAGCGGGTCCCATAAAAAAGGATCCGTCGCCCCCTTCACTCCGTTGAATAAAAAATAAAAATTTACAGAAAAATTAAAATTAAAATAAGAAAGTTGGGGTCTGAAAACAGACCCAAGTGCCTCCTACAGACACTAAGCAAGAACTGGTTAGCTGAGGGCCAGCAGGAGGGTGTATACTGCAGGGGAGGAGCTAACTTTCTTTGTATCACTTAGTGTCCTCCTAGTGGCAAGCAGCATAACACCCACGGTCTGTGTCCCCCAATGAGGCGTAGGAGAAAGGAGGTTACTTTTCGGTCACAAAATGGTGGGTCACGTTATGGAAGTTGCCACCACTTTGAAATAGTTAGTATCAATAACAAATCGATGGGGAGATAAAACACTCGGAACCCCCACCAATCACCAACAGAGCTGTTTGTCAGCAGTGTACCGTGTGGAGCTGATCTGCAGATCCTGCCAGCGACCACCCAACAGTATAATGGAGCGATGCAACATTTACAACCGGCCTCTGCTGCAAACAGCTGAACAGTAGGGGATGAATAGCGTCGGACCCCCACCGGTCTGATATTCATGACTTACAATAAAGATTGAAGACTGAAAACGTCTATAACAGGCGTCAGGATCCAATTTTAAGACCATGGTCACACGTTCAGTATTTTACATTGGTATAAGCCAAAACCAGGAGTGGGTGATAAATCCAGAAGTGGTGACGTGTTTCTATTATACTTCTCCTCTGATTGTTCCTCTCCTGGTATTGTGTTACAAATACGGATGTAAAATACTATCCAAATGGCCTAGTTGTAACGATGGCTGAAATATCCTTGGTCTCAAAATATCGCACTGCTTGAGATTCGTAGCCCAGGAAAACCCCATAAAACGAACAAGGATGATAAATAATGAAAGCCGCTATAGATATTTTACCGCCCCCCCTAAGAACAAGTTCCGAAAAACTTTTATAATTTCAGTATTATGTAAATCTTAATTTAAAAAAAAAAAAAAAAAAACTATAAAATATATATTTATATCTTCTTGTCTCCCAGGGCTGATTTTTCCTACAATTCTAGAATTGCTTTGATTTTATAACCAGTAACAATGACCTGGGACATGGACTGGAATAACTGGAAGAACAAGCGGGAATGTTACAGTACATTATCAATCACGTTTCTTGTCATGTTATTAGGGCATCGGCTGCCCGGCACCGACCACACAGGGCATCGGCTGCCCGGCACCGACCACACAGGGCATCGGCTGCCCGGCACCGACCACACAGGGCATCGGCTGCCCGGCACCGACCACACAGGGCATCGGCTGCCCGGCACCGACCACACAGGGCATCGGCTGCCCGGCACCGACCACACAGGGCATCGGCTGCCCGGCACCGACCACACAGGGCATCGGCTGCCCGGCACCGACCACACAGGGCATCGGCTGCCCGGCACCGACCACACAGGGCATCGGCTGCCCGGCACCGACCACACAGGGCATCGGCTGCCCGGCACCGACCACACAGGGCATCGGCTGCCCGGCACCGACCACACAGGGCATCGGCTGCCCGGCACCGACCACACAGGGCATCGGCTGCCCGGCACCGACCACACAGGGCATCGGCTGCCCGGCACCGACCACACAGGGCATCGGCTGCACGGCACCGACCACACAGGGCATCGGCTGCACGGCACCGACCACACAGGGCATCGGCTGCACGGCACCGACCACACAGGGCATCGGCTGCACGGCACCGACCACACAGCGGCGGCTGCACGTTAAACTAGTGAAAGAGCAACTTACTAATACATTACTTCATCTACAAGCTCTGGTCACGGCCCCGGCTGTTTGGATAGAGTTTCCTGTGCCGCCACGCAGTGAGAAGACGGCTGACTGCTCCGTTTATTACCAATCCTATATTATTCTATGTCTGTACATCGGCTGTGACACAGAAGGAGGCTGGCTGAGCTATTGTAATGAGCAGGCAACCAGCTCCCTTCATACACATGACATGCCAACACAGGAAACCTTGTCTTGTTTTGAACAACCTGCCGGAACCAGGAGCAGTAGGTTCTGGCTGAAAACTAGGGCACATATCAGACACAGAAGTTATATAATGCATTTAAAAACACATTTATTTGTAACATTATTAGCCAGAAAACCCCTTCAAAGCCTTACAAAACCAGGGTTCAATGTCAAAGAAACCAAGGTAGGAATCGCATGACAATTTTTGGGAAAACCAAAAAGGAAAGTGTGTGTTGTTGTTCAGCTGTAGCTTTTGGTAATAGAAATGTGCAGAGACTTTAGACTTAAAGGAGTCGTCCACCACTGGGAACAGTTTTTTATTTTTACTTAAGTGCACATATTTAGAACTAAAAGTCATTTCTAAGTTTTGGTTTCATTACAAATTTTGCATCTTTTTTTTTTTTTTTCACTTATAGGTTCTTTGTGTCCCATGATGTGGTTGGTGGTCATAAAGGAGCTGAGAGAAGCTCAGGAAGAGACAGATAACAGTCAAAAGATGTCCAATTGGGCTGTCAGAATAAGCTCACTGACGATTCCTCAGCTAACTCATTCCGCAGCTAGATAAACATAGCGCAAAACAAAGGTCATAGAAGATAAACGGTGCAACATTTAAATGAAATTTTTTGGTCATTAAAGGAGCCCTCTCCCTCCCATCAAAGCTTTTATCCTCTTAATACATTGCAGTCTCATAGTATATCTGTGTACTTACAATTGCTCATTTTGCCTTTCTACCAGGCTAATTCTTTTGTTTTCTCTCAATGTAGAAACAGGAAGTCTCTTTTCCCTGCATTTATCATTCCCCTCTTCACCTCCTGACTCAGCTGCTCCCTCCTCCCCCTACCAGGGACTTTTGCAGTGACTTATGACTCATACAGGGAAAATTGACCTCCTGTTTGTACCTTCAGTCAATCAGTTTTTAATCATGTGATGTCATAGACCTAATGGAAAAGAAGAATTAACTGGGTAGAAAAACAAAATGAGCAATTGTAAGCACACAGTGCTGTATAATATGATGATTGCAATATATTAAGATAAACGTTTTGATGGGAGGAGGAGGGCTTCTTTAATATATGAATTTAAAGGGAACCAGTCACCCCCCCCCCAGTCGTTTCAAACTAAAAGAGCCACCTTGTGCCGCAGTAATGCTGCATTCTGACAAGGTGGCTCTTAGTTCTGGGTGCTGTAACTTGAGAAATAATCAGTTTTATAATTTGTCTGAAATACCTGTTCCTCAGTCAAGTGGGCCGGCATTTTCCCCTGCTTCAGACAGCACACAGCTGTCACTCACATCTTCTTGGCGCCGGGCGCCGCCTCCTCCTCGCGGGTGTTTTCAAAAGTAGCCGGCGCCTGCGCTCTTATCCCCTGCCTGGTGCAGGCGCAGTGAGCGCTGGCCGTCTTTCCTCATATGCAGTCCAGCTGACTGCGCCTGCGTGGCCGCCCTGCCTGTGAATCCCAGCCCCGCAATGTGAATAAATCATAAGTCACTGCGGGGCTGGGAATCACAGGCAGGGCAGCCGCGCAGGCGCAGTCAGCTGGGCTGCATATGAGGAAAGACGGCCAGCGCTCACTGCGCCTGCACCAGGCAGGGGATAAGAGCGCAGGCGCCGGCTACTTTTGAAAAGAGCGGCGAGGAGGAGGCGGCGCCCGGCGCCAAGAAGATCTGAGTGACAGCTATGTGCTGTCTGAAGCAGGGGGGAAACGCCGCCCACTTGACTGAGGAGCAGGTATTTCAGACAAATTATAAAACTGATTATTTCTCAAGTTACAGCACCCAGAACTAAAAGAGCCACCTTGTCAGAATGCAGCATTACTGCTGCACAAGGTGGCTCTTTTAGTTTGAAACGACTGGGGGGGGGGGGGGTGACTGGTTCCCTTTAAGCATGAAAAAAAATTGTCAATACCTAGTGGACACTCTCTTTAAAGTGTTGTGGAACAGTGTATGGAAATAAAGGGGTCATCTCATCTAGCGATATTGCTTAGCTAGGATATGCCATAATGGGGTTCCCCCAGAGATTCTAGAATTGAAGGGGATGCAGGATGAAATTCTCTCATTGATGTAAATGAAGCCACGCCGCCGTTCTTTGCACAGCCAGCGAGAGCAGCATAAGAAAAAAAACAAGAAGAGTGAAGGGGCAGTACTACATTAAAACTACATCATATTCAGTCTCCGGAGTTATGGTTGACCCAGAGGTTGGACCCCCACTGATGATAAAGCGATCGCTTATCCAAGTAATATTCCATTACTTTACCAGATTGATGAGCCCCTTTAAGTGTTGGGAGGTATCAGGAGTTATGGCACTAGTAGGGCTATAGAGTTAAGGATTGCAACTTTTCGGTATAGAGTTAAATGGCTGAGGACTATGGGTTCTGGTCTTGAGGTGCAGGTACCCGTAAGGACAGAGATGAGTAGGGCAAAGCCTGTTTTGATCTGACGCGTATAAACTTACCCCGAGTACAGCCTTTAAGCCACGAGACGTAAATTGAATCTTGGAGCTACAGACCATCATGTGTGGGCAGAAGTGCTGTACAGTTTTTTAATCCTGATATTTGTATGGATACAGATGAACAGACCCTGGAGGTTTTGATGCGTGGGATCAGGAGATAAGTGAGGCCTGAAGAATTTAGTAAGATAATCATAGTATGAAGAAATGTGGGATCTATAAAGTACAGTCTGGTCAGGATATGGGTATAAGAAGAGATAAGAGGGACTGGCCACTGCTGAATCAGATGTGTAAAAGAGGGTGCCTGTAGGTTTAGACACATGGATGAGATACGGGAAGCCTACAGGTCTCCATGTGCTGATGGATCTTACTATTCAGATGAGAAGATATGCCTAAGGGACTTAATATGCGGACAGACTAGCAGTGCCTATGGATCACAGAGGGAACATGTCACCTGAGTCATGCTTGGCGGCAAGAATCAGAGTCTGGCTAAGTTATTGCAGCTGTTTTACTCTGACACGGCAGCTTCTCCCAGCCCCAATCACTTGTACTGCCTATACTTTTCCCTGGGCACACACTATAGGAAGAAACCTTGCAGTTACTGGAAAAGGGGCAGGAAGAAGCAGCCGGGGACCTGCCTCAGAAGAGTCATGTGAGAAACACCGCACCTGCAGCACTTCATAGTGAAACACGCACAGCTGCAGTACGCTCCCAATGCCTTACTTCCTGTGTGTTTTGGGCCATATAAATGAGAGGACAGGTTCCCTTTAATATGTGGCCTCTGCCTCCTAACCGGCAGATGAGATGAGAGGTGTCTAATAATCGGTGTGTGGATAAAACAAGCAAAGCCGATAAGTGAGGAAGCGTGGATGAGATAAATGGCGTCATGGATCTTGATGTGGGGATGGATGAGCGGTAACTTTGGGTCTCAGGGCTGATGAGGTAAGCGGAGTCAGTGGGTGACCCAGTAAGCCAGAATGTGTGTGGGGGTGTAATGCTGACGTCATACTCTGGAAAAACACACACACACACACACACACACACCACAAGGTGGGACCAACAAAGCAAGACCCCCGCGCACGCACACCACAGGGTGGGACCAACGGAGTGACATCCTGCACACACACACCATGGGATGGGACCAACGAAGAGAGAACCCGCTCACACACCATGGGGTGAGACCCACGAAGAGACACTGCGCACGCACACACCACGGGGTGGGACCAACGTAGCAAGTTCCTGCACACACACCATGGAGTGGGACCAACGAAGAGATCCCGCACACACATCACAGGGTGGGACCCACGAGGTGACACCGCGCGCACACACACATACACCACGGGGTGGGACCTACAAGGCGAGATCGCACGCACACACACACCACAAGGTGGGACCCACGAGGTGACACCCCACACACACACCACGGGTTGGGACCCACAAGGCAAGATCGCACGCACACACACACCACAAGGTGGGACCCACGAGGTGACACCCCACACACACATACACCACGGGGTGGGACCTACAAGGCGAGATCGCACGCACACACACACCACAAGGTGGGACCCAAAGGTGACACCCCACACACACACCACGGGTTGGGACCCACAAGGCGAGATCGCACGCACACACACACCACAAGGTGGGACCCACGAGGTGACACCCCACACACACACCACGGGTTGGGACCCACAAGGCGAGATCGCACGCACACACACCACAAGGTGGGACCCAGAGGTGACACCCCACACACACACCACGGGTTGGGACCCACAAGGCGAGATCGCACGCACACACACCACAAGGTGGGACCCAGAGGTGACACCCCACGCACACACCACGGGTTGGGACCCACAAGGCGAGACCGCGCGCGCGCGCACACACACACACACACACACACACACACACACTCTCTACGGGGTGTGACCCACGAGGCGAGACCCCAGGCACACTTGAGTCCCCCATACAGCTGGGAAGAGTCACACACTATTACCTGGACGGATCCTGTCCCTTCCTGTGGGTTTTCCTGTGATATTGGGTCGATGTCGGGTTGTCAGGGTGACACAGGAGCGACGTCTGGGCCCCAAACACCTGCAGGACCCCGTATGTGAGCACAGCACGCGGTGGTGATGTGTGTCCTCCTCTACTCCAGTGTCACCGCCTCCATACCACTGTAGTGTCTCCACAGCACAATGCGGCCGGGGCTCCCCGTACACACAGCGCCCTATGTGCAGACCGGAGACTCCGAATATCCCCTGCACATCACCGGACACCGGGGAGATGAGCGCCAGCTCCTGCACAAAAACTCCCTCCTGCTCACGTGACGCCTCAGTTACTTCCTCCTGTCACTTCTCCTTCTGTTCAGAGAGAACCGGAAACCGGAAGCGAACAGGAAGTGAAACAGAGCCAATAGTAAGCGGCGCGTCAGCTAGCCAATCATCTATCAGCACCGCTATTTTGCTCCGCCCACTGGTTGCGTCTAAAAGAGTCACGTGATATATCACATGATGTGTGAGCCCCGTGCATGCCGGGGAATGTAGTTTTTTTCTATTTTACTTGATTATTTTCCCACTATATTCAAGGTGATTGAAGCGAAAGGGTGATGGAGGCACGTGCCGGATAGGAGAGCTGATAGTGAGAAGGCAGTGCAAAGAGGAGTTATTAATAATGATGATAATACAATCTAAGATGGTTAATAAAGTAAATAATGAGAAATTAACATGATTAATAATAATACAAGTTATACTAAACTACTGGAGTCATTATTAATGGGAATAGTACAGAGAGGGACAGTGTGGAGAAATCCTACAATGTTAGAGTTGGAAGGGACCTCCAGGGTCATCGTGTCCGACCCCGATCAATGCAGGAGTCACTAAACCATCTCAGACAGATGTCTGTCCAGCCTCTGTATGAAGACTTCCATTGAAGGAGAACTCACCACCTCTCGGGGCCGCCTGTTCCACTCATTGATCTCCCTCAGTTTTTTCTAATATCTAATCTGTGTCTTTTCCCTTTCAGGTTCATTCCATTGTTTCTCATGTTTCCATGTACAGATGAGAATAATGATGATCCCTCTACACTGTGACAGCCCTTCAGATATTTGTAGACAGACATACCTCCCAACTTTTGAAGATGGGAAAGAGGGACAAAGTTTGCGGTGCGCGAAGCGCGCCGCGGCAAATTTTAGGCCACGCCTCTGACCACACCCATTCATAATTAGTCACACCCATATCCACGTCCCAAGCACACCCATTTAGCACTGCTGATCACACTGTTTCATATACAATAGTTATAAACAAAAAAATATGGCCACACAGTGCTCCATACTGTATAATGACCACACATGATGCCCCATACTGTATAATGGCCACACATGACGCTCCATACTGTATAATGAACACACATGACGCTCCATACTGTATAATGACCGCATGCATACTGTATAATGGCCGCACATGATGCTCCATACTGTATAATGACCGCACATGATGCTCCATACTGTATAATGGCCGCACATGATGCTCCATACTGTATAATGACCGCACATGATGCTCCATACTGTATAATGACCGCATGCATACTGTATAATGGCCGCACATGATGCTCCATACTGTATAATGAACGCACATGATGCTCCATATTGTATAATGACCGCACATGATGCTCCATACTGTATAATGACTGCACATGATGCTCCATATTGTATAATGACCGCACATGATGCTCCATACTGTATACTGGCTGCACATGATGCTCCATACTGTATAATGAACACACATGATGCTCCATACTGTATAATGGCCACACATGATGCTCCATATTGTATAATGACCGCACATGATGCTCCATACTGTATAATGACCGCACATGATGCTCCATACTGTATAATGACCGCATGCATACTGTATAATGGCCGCACATGATGCTCCATACTGTATAATGACCGCACATGATGCTCCATACTGTATAATGGCCGCACATGATGCTCCATACTGTATAATGACCGCACATGATGCTCCATACTGTATAATGACCACACATGATGCCCCATACTGTATAATGGCCACACATGACGCTCCATACTGTATAATGAACACACATGACGCTCCATACTGTATAATGACCGCATGCATACTGTATAATGGCCGCACATGATGCTCCATACTGTATAATGACCGCACATGATGCTCCATACTGTATAATGGCCGCACATGATGCTCCATACTGTATAATGGCCGCACATGATGCTCCATACTGTATAATGAACGCACATGATGCTCCATACTGTATAATGACTGCACATGATGCTCCATATTGTATAATGACCGCACATGATGCTCCATACTGTATACTGGCTGCACATGATGCTCCATACTGTATAATGACTGCACATGATGCTCCATATTGTATAATGACCGCACATGATGCTCCATACTGTATACTGGCTGCACATGATGCTCCATACTGTATAATGAACACACATGATGCTCCATACTGTATAATGGCCACACATGATGCTCCATATTGTATAATGACCGCACATGATGCTCCATACTGTATAATGACCGCACATGATGCTCCATACTGTATACTGGCCGCACATGATGCTCTATACTGTATAATGACCGCACATGATGCTCCATACTGTATAATGACCGCACATGATGCTCCATACTGTATAATGACTGCACATGATGCTCCATACTGTATAATGGCCGCACATGATGCTCCATACTGTATAATGACCGCACATGATGCTCCATACTGTATAATGACCGCACATGATGCTCCATATTGTATAATGACCGCACATGATGCTCCATACTGTATAATGACTGCACATGATGCTCCATACTGTATAATGGCCGCACATGATGCTCCATACTGTATAATGACCGCACATGATGCTCCATACTGTATAATGACCGCACATGATGCTCCATATTGTATAATGACCGCACATGATGCTCCATACTGTATACTGGCTGCACATGATGCTCCATATTGTATAATGACCGCACATGATGCTCCATACTGTATAATGACTGCACATGATGCTTCATACTGTATAATGACCCCACATGATGCTCCATACTGTATTATGGCCACAGTTCTCCATACTGTATAATGACATACAGGCACGCAGCTCACACACATGCAGCATCACACACACAGTATCACACATACACACGCAGCATCACAAACGCAGCTCACAAACACATGCAGCTTTGACACAAATGCATCACACATGCAGCCATCACACACACACAGCCATCACACACACACGCAGTCATCACACACACACACGCAGCCATCACACACACACACGCAGCCATCACACACACACGCAGTCATCACACACACACGCAGTCATCACACACACACACGCAGTCATCACACACACGCAGCCATCACACACACACGCAGCCATCACACACACACACGCAGCCATCACACACACACATGCAGCCATCACACACACACATGCAGCCATCACACACACACACGCAGCCATCACACACACACACGCAGCCATCACACACACACGCAGCCATCACACACATGCAGCCATCACACACACACACGCAGCCATCACACACACACACACGCAGCCATCACACACACACACGCAGCCATCACACACATGCAGCCATCACACACACACACACACGCAGCCATCACACACACCCAGCCATCACACACACACCCAGCCATCACACACACCCAGCCATCACACACACACACTCAGCCATCACACACACACACCCAGCCATCACACACACCCAGCCATCACACACACACACCCAGCCATCACACACACACACCCAGCCATCACACACACACCCAGCCATCACACACACCAGATACCTCATACACATGACACACACACAAATGCAGCATCACACATCTCACACACACACACACACACATCACACACACATCACACACACACAATCTCCTCTGTGGTGCAGGGGCGGCTGATCTGTCCATGTGCACTGCAGCTCTTCAGTTTCTCCGGCTGCTCACAGCTCTGCACTGTCCCGGCACCTCCCCCGTCTCTCCTTCTCTGCCGGGATAGCAGCTAAGAGCAGGAGACGCCGGAGCTCCGTGCACACACAGGAGGAAGTGAGTCGCTGACCTCTCATCTTGATCGCTGCTGGCTCTCTTCCTCAGCGTGGCAGCGCCGCACACACGGGATCGGTCGGGAGGAGACCCAGCATGTATAAGAAAAAAAAAACAGCCACAAACCTAAGCTACTCAGGTGCCGCCCCCTGCATTGTCCCTGCCCTAGGCACGGGACATTAGTGTCCCGCCCGGGATCCCGGGGCTGGCTGTCAAAATCAGGACAGTCCCACGGGATCCGGGACGGTTGGGAGGTATGAGACAGATATTAAGTCTCATCTCAGTCTTCTTTTTAGCAAGCTAAACATTCCCAGATCCTGTAACCGTTCTTTGTAGGACATAGTTTGCAGTCCGCTCACCATTCTGGTCGCTCTTCTCTTAACTTGCTCCAGTTTTTCAATGTCTTTTTTAAAAAATGGAGCCCGGAACTGGACTCAGTATTCCAGATGACGTCTGACCAAGGAGCAGTAGAGGGATAATTACTTCACATGTTCTAGACGCTGCTTCTCTTAATACATCCTAGAACTGTGTTTGCCTTTTTTGCTGCTGCATCACACTGTTGCTTCATGTGCAGTCAGTGATCTATTAGTATACCCAAGTCTTTGTAACACGTGCTGTTGCTTACTTCTTTTCCTCCCATTCTGTAGATATATTTTTCCTTTTTGTTGCCCAGACGAATCTTGCATTTCTCCCTGTTAAATACCATTGTATTAGTCGCTGTCCATTGTTCAAATTTATCTAGATCCTTCTCTTCTAAATCCTTTTTCTGTCTTCTCTAGTGTTAGCTATCCCTCTTAACTTTGCATCATCTGCAGATTTCATTAGTTTACTTTCAGTTCCCTTATGTAGATCATCTACACAAATGTACTGGGGCCAGTACAGAGCCTTGTGGGACCCCACTTGAAACATTTTTCCAATTGGATGTGCAACCATTGATTACCACTCAGTATGATCACTGATCCAGTTATGAATCCACCGAACCGTAGCCTTGTCCATTCCATACTTGGTAATTTTTTCAATAAGGATAGTCTGAGATTTTTTGAGATACTGTATTATATAGAGGGGCAGTGTGGGGTGGGTATGTTTTGGAAAAGGGCAGTGAGCATAGATATTATGTAGAGGAGCATAGCCTATTGCGATATAGAAAGTCAAATATCTATATGTACAGGCGCATCTCACAAAATTAGAATATCATCAAAAAGTTAATTTATTTCAGTTATTCAATACAAAATGTGAAACTCATATAGAGTCATTACAGAGTGATCTATTTCAAGTATTTTGTTTCTGTTAATGTTGATGATTATGGCTTACAGCCAATGAAAACCCAAAAGTCATTATTTCAGTAAATTGGAATACTGTATAACATCAGCTTGAAAAATGATTTTAAAATCCAAAATGTTGTCCTACTGAAATGTATGTTCAGTAAAAGCACTCAATACTTGGTCAAGGCTCCTTTTGCCTCAATTACTGCATCAATGCGGCGTGGCATGGAGACAATCATCAATCAGTGATGGTTTGGGGAGCCATGTCATCTGCTGGTGTAGGTCCACTGTGTTCTATCAAGATGAAAGTCAGTGCAGCCGTCTACCGGGAAATTTTAGAGCACTTCATGCTTCCCTCTGCCGACAAGCTTTTTGGAGATGGAAATGTCATTCTCCAGCAGGACTTGGCTCCTGTCCACACTGACAAAAGTACCAATACCTGGTTTAAGAACCACAGTATCACTGTGCTTGATTGGCAGCAAACTCGCCTGACCTTAACCCCATAGAGAATCTATGGGGTTTTGTCAAGAGGAAGATGAGAGACACCAGACCCAACAATGCAGACAGGGGCTGACTGGCCCAGGTGGCAAAGAGGCAAATGCCCCCTGGGCTGCTCCCCCAGCAGCTGTTCAGGGCCGGCTGCCTGGTGGTGGCTACAGCCACACAGCAAATTGTGAGCAGCCATGTCTGCTGTACTGTGACGCGGCTGGCAGCAGACACAGCTGCATCACAGTTGGCGCACACGTCTGCGCTGGGGCCAGGAGCTATGCTTGGCTGTCACCTTGACGGCTGTGCAGCTACTGCTCCCTTCATGTTCTCTATACTTCCAGGTTAGGTGTTGGGCATGCGCGATGGCGTCCTCACACACACGCCAACATGACCCGGATGCTAGAAGCAGAGAGGCACTGCAGGGGAGCGACTGGTGAGGTAAGTATGAAGAACTTTTTTGTTTTCTTTATAAAATAAATTTAATGGTGGGTAACTGCAAGTTATGAAGTGGGGGGGGTGTAAGGAGGCTGCACATGATGGAATTTGGTGTTAAAGGAGACTGCACATGATGGAGTGAGGGGGTAAGTGGGGCTGCACATGATGGTTGAGTGGGGCTGTACATGATGGAGTGGGGCTGCACATGATGAAGGGGGAGTGGGGCTGCACATGATGAAGGGGGAGTGGGGCTGCACATGATAGTTTAGTGGATAAAGGAGACTGCACATGATGAAGTGGGGAGAGTGGGGCTGTACATGATGGAATGGGGCAGCACATGATGATGTGGGGGTAAGGGGGATTGCTCATGATGAAGGGGGAGTGGGGCTACACATGAAGTGGGGGGTAAGGGGGACTGCACATGATGAATTGGGGGTTAAAGGGGACTGCACATGATGAAGTGGGGGGTAAGGTGATCTGCACATGAAGTGGGGGGTAATGGGGACTGCACATGATAAAGTGGAGTGTAAGATGGACTGCACATGAAGTGGGGGGTAAGGG
The DNA here is from genome assembly GCF_051348905.1 of Ranitomeya variabilis. Taxonomy (NCBI): domain Eukaryota; kingdom Metazoa; phylum Chordata; class Amphibia; order Anura; family Dendrobatidae; genus Ranitomeya; species Ranitomeya variabilis. The sequence continues at coordinate 52,167,436 of NC_135235.1, read as the reverse complement.
GACTGCACATGATGAAGTGGGGGGTAAGGGGACTGCACATGATGAAGTGGGAGAAGGGGACTGCAGGACTGCACATGATGAAGTGTGTCTGATGTGGGACTGCTCATGATGAAATGGAAAGGGGATAGGGGGCTGCAAATGATGAAGGGGCACTGCAGATGAAGTGAGAGGGTGATAGGGGACTGCAATGAATGAAGTAAGGGGACTTCAAATTAAAGTGGGGGGACTGCAAAATGATAAATTCAGTGTGAGGGACAGGGGACAGCAATTTAATTGAAGGTGGGGGTGGGGAGAGCAAATGATCAATTGAAGAGGGGGTGGGGAGAGCAAATGATGATCTAGGGGAAGAACAAATAATGAATTTTAAGGGTGGGGGAGTAAATGATGTATTGAATGTGGGGTAGAGCAGTTGATAATGAATAGAGGGTGAGAGAGAAAGACATGACAATGAATTGGGGCGGGAGGGGCATGTAACTATAATGAATCGGGGTTAGGGTTAGAGTGGTAGGTACATAGTGGGGGGCGTTGAGGATGAAGTGACTGGTAATGAATTGGGGGAAAGAGTACAGGTGCTAATTAATTTATATATTAAATGGAGAAAGTGGCTATTTATAGTTAGTGGGTGCACAGTGGTGGATTATAATTTATATTTGGAATGGTCGGTTAATAATAATAATTATAATAATTTTATTTCTATAGTGCCAACACTTTACATTTTAGAGGGGACTTGTACAGACAATGGACATTAAGCATAACAATAAACACATAGGTCAACAGATACCAAAAGGAATGAGGGCCCTGCTCGCAAGCTTACAATCTATGAGGTTGCATAATAACCAATTATATATTGTTTGTGGGTGCAACTCTGTATTCAGATGTCTAGTGTACACCATGTTCCAAATTAGTATGCAAATTGGATATAAGTGTCATAAAGATTTAATTGTTTTGTTTTTCAAATATACTCGTGGATGGTATTATGTCTCAGGGCTCAGTGGATCACTGAAATCAATCTTAAACACATGTGATCATTAGTTTTCCAGGTGATTCTAATTAAAGGAAAACTGCTTAAAAATGATGTTCCACATTATAAAGCAGACCACAGGTTTCAAGCAATATGGGAAATAAAAAGGATCTCCCTGCTGCTGAAAAGCATTAAATAGTGCAATGCCTTGGTCAAAGTATGAAAACATTAGATATTTCACGAAAACTTAAGAGTGATCATCATACTGTGAAGAGATTTGTGACTAAAACAGAGCACGACAGAGTTCATGCAGATAAAGGCATAATGAGGAAGGTTTTCTGCCAGACAAATTCATTGGATAAGGAGAGCAGCTGCCAAAATACCATTACAAAGCAGCAAACAGTTATTTGAAGCTGCTGGTGCCTCTGGAGTCCCTCGAACCTTGCTGTGGTGCATAAACCTACTATTCGGCCACCCCTAAACAGTGTTCACAAGCAGAAACGGTTGCAGTGGGCCCAGATACACATGAACACTGATTTCCAAACAGTCTTGTTTACTGATGAGTGTTGAGCAACCCTGGGTGGTCCAGATGGACGGAGTAGTGGATGGTTGGTGGATGGCCACCATGTCCCAACAAGGCTGCAACGTCAGCAAGGAGATGGAGGAGTAATGTTTTGGGCTGGAATCATGGGGAAACAGCTGGAAGGGCCCTTTAAGGTACCTGAAGGTGTGAAAATGACCTCTGCAAAGTATATAGAATTTCTGACTAACAACTTTCTTCCATAGTATAAAAAGCAGAAGCGTGCCTTCAGGAGCAAAATCATCTTCATGCATGACAATGCACCATTTCGTGCTGCAAAGAATACCTCTGAGTCATTGCCTGCTATGGGCATGAAAGGAGATAAACTCATGGTGTGGCCACCATCTTCCCCTGACCTCAACCCTATAGAGAACCTTTGGAGTATCATCAAGCAAAAGATCTATGAGGGTCGGGGGCAGTTCACATCAAAACATCAGCTCTGGGAGGCTATTCTGACTTCATGCAAAGAAATACAAGCAGAAACTCTCCAAATACTCACAAGTTCAATGGAGGCGAGAATTGTGAAGGTGATAACAAAGAAGGGTTCCTATGGTAACATGTGACTTGGCCTGTTAGGATGTTTTGGAGTTAAATAGCTTTTTTGTTCAGTGAATGTGACCTCCTAATGCTGCAAATTCCACAAATGAGCATTTTCAGTTCTTTAAAACAGATCAAATGTTTAGAAATTCTACTGTGCCTAATAATTTGGAACAGTGCATTTTGAGTTTTTATTCATTTTGGAGATTATACTGTTATCATTGGGAGGTTTCTCCAATAAAACTCGATGTATACTCTAACGGGTGATGACTTTTATTAGACTGACTGTCATTTGCACCGACCATTTAGGAAAATCCGAGAAAAATATAATTTGCATAATAATTTGGAACATGGTGTAGAAGAAAGGGAAAAAGTGGGGAATGTGGTCTGGAAGCCATGCTCTAGGTAACTGTGTTATTTTATGCAGAGACGAGTCCTGGCTGGAAGAAGTGATAACAGTCTGTGCTGGATGAAAATGAAAAGCAAAGATGAAGGACTTCAGCTAGAGACATCACTAGTGAGTCAGTGTATTACCTGTACACTGACACTATACACTGTATACTATATACAAAGCTCCTGTGTATAATGTCACTGGCAGTGGTGATCACTCTATTACCTGTACACTGACACCTTATACAGATCTCCTGTGTATAATGTCGCCAGTGATCACTGTAGTATCTTTACACTGACCGTAAATACAGAGTTCCTGTATACAAAGGCACTTAGTGTTGTGCTTTTTTAAAATTAATGATCAGTATTGTAGTATACTAGTAGTAAAAGTTCTACACTCCCTGACAGAAGTAATGTCGCTTATCCATGTTATGTAAATAAAAGCTTATAACCTGATGTTAAATTCATCCATTGGTTGTATAAATTATTCTTTTGAAAGCTGAAACCTTCCAAAATGTGGTTTAGGTTAAGAAAATAAATTGACATCAATGCAGAAATATTGATCAGTTAATGGACACAGAATGGTCAGATTTTAGCAAGACAAAAGTTTTGTCGCCTGGTCATATAATGCACCCAATCCTAATTTACATCCTCACCTGTGCTCAGTAAATGATCGGTTATTTAGTGTGTGTGTATAAAAAGAAACCCAGCACCCCAGACCTTCACTTGAACTGCAACTTGAGCTCTTGACAACATGCCAAAAATCCACCCTGTGACCAAAGCCTGGATTATCAAGAGGCTGAAGACCAGATCCACTGCAGAGGTGGCGGGCACCTTTAATGTGTCTCAGCGTCAAGTACAAAGAATTAAAAAAAAGATTTGAAGAGACTGAAGATGTGTTTGACTAGCCCAGGTCCGGCAGACCCCGCAAGACAACTGCTCAGGAGGAATGTTTGTTGGTTAGAAAATCCAAAGCAAGCCCCTCTTCCACAGTAGAAGAGCTCCAACAGGTCTGGTCACCTCAAGTCCCTGTGTCAACTAGTAAAAGTTAAATTCACCTCACGTGACACGCCGATCGTTAGCAAGGCGCGGGAGCGCCGCTTGTCATAACAGACACTGCAGGTCCACACTACTGGACAGGATCTTCCTTAGGCAGACATTTAGATTACAATAGAACTTATATTGCACCGCTGGGACTTTCCGCCTTCTCTGTATATCACTATCTTAGCTGGAACAAGCGATTACGTGACAAAGGCTCTGGTTGAGCCGAAACGTTGTATATAAAAAATCACAGATGCTGTAATATTCTGTTACGCTCCCAGTTTATGTATAATAAATTTATACCAGACTTTGCATAAGAAACCTAGAGAGAGTGCGGTGAATTTAACTTTTACTGTTATTCTGGGCCATTGGTCCGTTACACCAGCACCTCGCCATATTAAGGCTGAGTGCACACCTAAACCTTTACCTGTGTCAACTAGAACAGTTTGTAGGATTCTGTCTCAAAATGGCCTCCATGGTCGAATCAGTGCCCAGAAGCCAGCACTAAACAAACAAAAGGCAAATAAAAAACCGTGTGGCATTTGCAAACTCCCACAGCCTGCTAAATAGATGGACACTGGAAAAGTGGCAGAAGATGGATTTCTCTTCAGTAGAATTACACCACAGCTGCCACAAACACTGCAGGAGACTTACTGGAGCCAGTATGGATCCAAAATACACCCAGAAGACAGTTACATTTGGTGGTTGAAAGATCATGGTCTGGGGTTACATTCAGTATGGGGGTGTGCGAAACATTTGCAAGGTGGAAGGCAATATCAATAGCCTAAAATATCAAGAAGTATTAGCTACCGCTTATATTCCAAATCATAAAAGAGTTCAAATTCTGCAGCAGGATGGTGCTCCATCTCATACATCCATCTCTACAACAAAGTTCCTCCAGGCAAAAAAGATCAAGGTGCTCAAGGACTGGCCAGCCCAGTCATCAGACATGAACATCATTGAGCATGTTTGGGGTAGGATGAAAGAGGAAGCTTGGAAGACAAAACCAAAGAATCTAAATGAGCACCACAACTTCATTCACCAATGTCATGCAACATATATTTCTATTTTAAGTTAATTATTTGTCTGTGGGCAACAAAAATTTTGTCTTGCCAAAATCTGACCATTCTGTGTCCATTAACTGATCAATATTTCTGCTTTGATAACAATTTATTTTCTTAACCTAAATCACATTTTGGAGGGTTCCAACTTTCAAAAGAATAACTTATACAACCAATGGATGAATTTAACATCAGGTTATAAGCTTTTATTTACATAACATGGATAAGCGACATAACTTCTGTCAGGGAGTGTATGGTGGCATCATTGGTCTTTGTATAGAATGTAGTTTCATGTAGAGGTAATGGTGGTATTATAATATTATGTATTCTCTGTGTAGTGGTGATAGTACTAGGCACTGTGTAGCTGTATTGTTGTGTGTATGTTTGTAAGTAAGCTCCGTTATGGCACCATATCTAAGCAGTAAGCTTGGTTCTGGTACTCTATCAATGTAGTAATCTAGATTATGGTACTGTATGTATGTCGCAATCTCAGTTCTGCTCCAGTTTCTATGTAGCAGACTTGGTTCCATGTAGTAGACTTATTAAGCTCGGTTCTGCTCCCTTATCTCTGTAGTAAGCTCGGTTCTGCTCCCATATCTCTGCAGTAAGCTCGGTTCTGCTCCCATATCTCTGTAGTAAGCTCGGTTCTGCTCCCTTATCTCTGTAGTAAGCTCGGTTCTGCTCCCATATCTCTGCAGTAAGCTCGGTTCTGCTGCCATATCTCTGTAGTAAGCTTGGTTCTTCTCCCATATCTCTGCACTAAGCTCGGTTCTGCTCCCTTATCTCTGTAGTAAGCTCGGTTCTGCTCCCATATCTCTGAAGTAAGCTCGGTTCTGCTCCCATATCTCTGTAGTAAGCTCGGTTCTGTTCCCCTATCTCTGTAGTAAGCTTGGTTCTGCTCCCTTATCTCTGTAGTAAGCTCGTTTCTGCTGCCATATCTCTGTAGTAAGCCCCGTTCTGCTCCCATATCTCTGCAGTAAGCTTGGTTCTGCTCCCATATCCTTGCTGTTAGCTCAGTTCTGCTCCCATATCTCTGTAGTAAGCTCGGTTCTGCTCCCATATCTTTGCAGTAAGCTCGGTTCGGCTCCCATATCTTTGAATCTAGTAAGTTCGGTTCTGCTTCCATATCTCTATAATAAGCTCTGTTCTGCTCACATATCTCTGTAGTAAGCTCTGTTCTGCTCACATATCTGTAGTAAGCTCCGTTCTGTTCCCATATCTCTGAAGTAACCTCGATTCTGCTCCCATATCTATGCAGCAAGCTCCGTTCCGTTCCAATATCTGTGTACCAGTCTGTTTTTAAAGCCTGTTATCTCTGCTACTTTAATGTAGTGGCCAGATATAAGCAGGGACAAGGAGGGCCACCGCAACTCGAGGGCCACTGCCTTGTGATTGCCCCCCAGGCTGAAAATTGCCAGCCAGCCCCTGAATGCAGACGAGCTGAAGGCTGCTATCAAAGCAACCTGGGCTTCCATAACCCCTCAGCAGTGCCACAGGCTGATCGCCTCCATGCCACGCCGCATTGATGCAGTAATTGATGCAAAAGGAGCCCCGACCAAGTATTTAGCGCATTTACTGAACATATATTTCAGTAGGACAACATTTCGGATTGTAAAATAATTTTTCAAGCTGGTGTTTTAAAGTATTCTAATTTATCGAGATAATGACTTTTGGGTTTTAATTGGCTGTAAGCCATAATCATCAACATTAACAGAAATAAACACTTGAAATAGATCACTCTGTTTGTAATTACTCTATATAATATATGAGTTTCACTTTTTGTATTGGAGATCTGAAATAAATAAACTTTTTGATGATATTCTCATTTTGTGAGATGAACCTGTATGTGTGGCGCTGTTCACAGATTGATAGATTCTGTATACTTCCAACAGAAGAGGTAAAAAATTTCTAAAGGAAGACTTCTACGATGAGCAGCTTAGATCAACACACTTTCCAATCCTACACAATTCAGTGAACGTCTGCGTCTTTTGCCAGGGATTTTGCCTGCATAGCTCTCATCTTTTCATTTTAGATAGGTAGATAGAGATAATGGGGAAAAATAGACAACAGAGAGCTACCAAATAGTTAAGTAGATAGGAAGAATAAAACGTCAGTTATAAGTAGCACATAAATGGCGACTCTTCATACAGATAAGAGTATAAAGGAGAATTAAGAGTCAAAACTTGGCCAATATAGGGTTACAATTAGTTAAATTTTATTTCAAAAAGATCAAATGCATAAAAATACCATCAAGTAATAAATAATTATATAACAACTAGCAACTACATCCTAAGTACATCAAAACAGCTTTCCAGGAAATGACAGGACACAGGTAAATGCAAAAAACACTACTTCCCAATCATGTGCATATCAGTAAATACTATTCCACATATGGGACCTGCTATCAGTCCCATATGTGGAATAGTATTTACTGATATGCACATGATTGGGAAGTAGTGTTTTTTGCATTTACCTGTGTCCTGTCATTTCCTGGAAAGCTGTTTTGATGTACTTAGGATGTAGTTGCTAGTTGTTATATAATTATTTATTACTTGATGGTATTTTTATGCATTTGATCTTTTTGAAATAAAATTTAACTAATTGTAACCCTATATTGGCCAAGTTTTGACTCTTAATTCTCCTTTATACTCAAATAGTTAAGTAATCCTTCCCTCATCTATCACCTACGCTACTTTCAATTTCCACTGTTGGGTTTATTCTGTACTAGGAAGAAACAATATGATCTATAGACAAACTAGTGGAACAAATCACTGGTGAAAGGGTGCAAATTGCCTCTTCTGAGAAAAAGAGGACTTTACTCTATAGCGCCACCTGTTGGAAGTAGCGATCCTACAAGTCACAATCAACCCTTTAACGAGTGTCGTGCAAGGGTGGTGAAAGGGTGTCAGCTATCTCTAAAATAGGCTTCCACAAACAATTTTTGCACAAGCCACTTTGTTTAGCAGTGGACTTGGTCTTCACCCTTTAACAGGCATCTGGATTTATACAGGGTCCCATGGGTTGAGTGCGCAGAGTGTCTGCTGGCCAGTGTAGCGGGATGGCAGAAGATGATCAGAAACCTGGGTCAGTACCAAGAGATTTCAGTTAGTAGTAAAATCGAGAGGCAGTCGAATAATCAAAAAACAAGCTGGGGATAAGTATAGCAATAAACAGGGTAAGTCAGAGCTGAGAAACCTGCATGAACCAGAGTAAGGAAAACTTATAACTAGCGAGTGGAAAGCAGACTTACCAAAGCTCAAATCAAGGCTCCAATAAGATGACAATGCGGCAAGTATTTACAAACATGCCCGTGCCTGGACAACACCACAAGTATCAGAGCTGCTTTAATGTCACAGCATCATCCACAATGAAGGTGCGCCCCTGCCTAGTACCAGATGTAGAAGTACTAGGAGCGAGATCGGATATGAATGTAACACAAATATACTTCTATCAACTGCCTCAACGTATTTTACCTATTCCCTAATGACATGTGCACTCTGTAATAGTCCCCGTTCCGAGCATTGCTTCCCTCACCCCGGTCTACGTAACTCTGTTGTGTTCCACGTCGAGCTTTTCAGATGGCCCGGTGTGATCCCATGTGATCATCTGCCAGGGCCTATATAATGCCTACCAAGACACACACCTGTGTCTTGGTATTAGGGCTTTCAGTTTCTCTGTGCACAGCTACCTGTCTGCAGCTTCCAGTACCTAAGCTACCTGTGTGCTTGCAGCTTCCAGTACCTAAGCTACCTGTCTACAGCTTCCAGTACCTCAGCTACCTTTGTTCCTGCGGCTTAAAGTACTTCAGCTACCTGTTTGCCTGCAAGTTCCAGTACCTCAGGTACCTGCTTGCCTTCGGCTTCCAGTACTTCAGCTACCTGTCTGCGGCTTCCAATACATCATCTACCTGCCTGCGGCATCCAGTACCTCAGCTACCTATCTGCAGTTTACAGTACCTCAGCTATGTGTCTGCGGCTTCTAGTACCTCAGCTACCTGTCTGCAGCTTCCAGTATATCTGCTATTTGTGTCCTGCATGCATCACCCATCTGCTGCACCGATACTCATGGAACGTGTGCCCACTCAGACTTTGGGCTTGGAGGATCCACCTCACCAGGTTAGCCTAATGATAATAAGGTATCGAAACCCGATGATGTACTTCAGCAGCTACAATGTGACAAACACTGTGAGTTTCAAACCAGACATTAATAGATTTCAGCCCTGTCCTCCACCAATGACGTCACTTCTACTTGCTCCTCACTGGGTCAGGCATGGACATGTGATCGGCAGGTCGAAGCGAGTTCATTGTTGTAATTTACATTGACTCAGTGACATGGAAATAAGATGCTGTGTACAAGAAGCAAGAAAGTCTGAAAACCTAAATGTGAATAAGGAAAACTGCTCTCATTGAAGGTGAATATCAACAGTATATCATGAATATATGATAAGGTGATAACAACTATCTTATTCTAAAGACAAGTAATTAAAACAAAACTAGTGGATGACGCCTTTAATTTGGCCATACACATGAAATGGCTTCTGGACAATTGTTTGTTCATCTCTCTCAACTTTCCCGTGCACTTGGGCGCTTGGTTTGGCATAGCATCGATATGATTTCAATGGAGACATGTCAAGGGTTTAACACGACAGAGAGGAGCCAGAATACCACAGAGTCTGGTTTCTCCTACTGCTGCACTGATTAGAAGCAGTTCACATTCTTATTAAATGGTGTCAATTTCTTTTGGCAGTGCAGGGGTTAATCTGCTCTGTTGAGAGCTCCTGGAGCATTATGGCTCTTGGCTGTGTACTGTTAACCACTCCAATCTCCTATATAATCTTTGCCCTGGCTAGCACTCAATGTCAGAGCTAGATTATGCTGCATGGCTGGAGGTTGTTAGTGATTATTAATGGAGAAGGCGTTTGGTGGGTTTATCTGTGACTGTTGCTGGGTTTTGAGTCTGTGATAATTCCCTTTCTTCTCCTACTTTGGTTTAACCCATCCACCAGTCCCCGATGCATTCCTCTGTTGTCTGTATGAGTATTTTTGTATGTTTGGTATTTTTCATTACCCCTGTTCGTACTAGCTTGTTAGTCTGGTTGGTTTATTACAGTACACTACTGCTCCGCTCTTCCCTGGGTGGGGGACGGGTACAGACCAGGGGTGGATTATGGGTAGCCAGGGCCCCAGGCTGTTCAGACACTGTGGGCCCCCCGTTCATGTGACGGGGTCATGTGATGGAGTCATGTGATGGGGTCATGTGATGGGGTCATGCGACGGGGTCATCATATACCTGAACCAGATTATTCCAGAAAAATATTTCTACCAAAAAATGAGTAACTAGTACTCACAGACCACTATAACACAACCAATATAAAAACAATAAAAGTTTATTGAAAATTATTTTAAAAGGTACATATCATACCATGTGAGGATCTCAAAAGGAATCAGTCTAAGTTCCATATAAACACAGTGGTAACATCTCATTAAATATAACTAAGCATTGAAAGTCTATATAAATCAATATTTGTCCCATATGAAGCTTCTCAGAGACACCCTTTAAGGTTATCTACAATGTATTACTGCCCGGATGGTGAGAATTTCGACATTAGGAACATCTAGAGGTATATTAAAGTGAATCAATGCTTACTAGTGTTGAGCATTCCGATACCGCAAGTATCGGGTATCGGCCGATATTTGCTGTATCGGAATTCCGATACCGAGATCCGATACTTTTGTGGTATCGGGTATCGGTATCGAAACAACATTAATGTGTAAAATAAAGAATTAAAATAAAAAATATTGCTATACTCACCTCTCCGACGCAGCCTGGACCTCACCGAGGGAACCGGCAGCGTTGTTTGCTTAAAATGCGCGCTTTTCCTTCCTTCCGTGACGTCACGGCTTCTGATTGGTCGCGTGCCGCCCATGTGGCCGCGACGCGACCAATCACAGCAAGCCGTGACGTAATTTTCAGGTCCTTCTAGGCATTCAGTATTTTAAAATTACGTTCCGGCTTTGTGATTGGTCGCGTCGCGGTCACATGGGCGACGCGACCAATCACAAGCCGTGACGTCACGGGAGGCAGGAGACGCGCGCATTTTAAAATGCGCGCATGTCCAGCCTCCCGTGACGTCACGGCTTGTGATTGGTCGCGTCGCCCATGTGGCCGCGATGCAACCAATCACAGCAAGCCGTGACGTAATTTCAGGTCCTTCAGTATTTTAAAATTACGTTCCGGCTTTGTGATTGGTCGCGTCGCGGTCACATGGGCGACGCGACCAATCACAAGCCGTGACGTCACGGGAGGCTGGACACGCGCGCATTTTAAAATGCACGCGTCTCCTGCCTCCCGTGACGTCACGGCTTGTGATTGGTCGCGTCGCCCATGTGACCGCGACGCGACCAATCACAAAGCCGGAACGTAATTTTAAAATACTGAATGCCTAGAAGGACCTGAAAATTACGTCACGGCTTGCTGTGATTGGTCACGTCGCGGCCACATGGGCGGCACGCGACCAATCAGAAGCCGTGACGTCACGGAAGGAAGTAAAAGCGCGCATTTTAAGCAAACAACGCTGCCGGTTCCCTCGGTGAGGTCCAGGCTGCGTCGGAGAGGTGAGTATAGCAATATTTTTTATTTTAATTCTTTATTTTACACATTAATATGGTTCCCAGGGCCTGAAGGAGAGTTTCCTCTCCTTCAGACCCTGGGAACCATCAGGGATACCGTCCGATACTTGAGTCCCATTGACTTGTATTGGTATCGGGTATCGGTATCGGATTGGATCCGATACTTTGCCGGTATCGGCCGATACTTTCCGATACCGATACTTTCAAGTATCGGACGGTATCGCTCAACACTAATGCTTACCCATTCTGTGTGCCACTGGCAGGAACGCCCCGACGCGCGTTTCGCCCATGTGCTTTCTCAAGAGGAGTGTATATATGTGTATAAATAGTTGCTGTGTGAAACTATAACCTGTCAAACATCCATTGATCTAGTCAGTTTACCCTTCAGTTCAGTATATAGTATACAGTGTATAGTGTCAGTGTATGGCCGGGGTCACACTAGACCGTAATACTGACGAGTGCTATGCGATAAAAAATCGCATAGCACTCGGCCCAATGTTAATCTATGGTGCAGCTCCCATCATCCGATATTTTCTCCACCGTATTTCGGATCCGAGGGAACTCGCAGCATGCTGCGATTGTCAGCGTATCTCGGCCGAGACTCGCCAATGAAAGTCTATGGGGGCGGGAATAAATCGGATTCCACACGGACCATACGTGTGCATTGCGAGAAATACGCAGCGGTGTTCTATTGAAAAGTCGGTAATTCAATTGCCGGCTTTTCATTTCTCCTGCACAAACCCGACAGGATATGAGACATGGTTTTCATACAGTAAACCATCTCATATCCCCTTTTTTTTTGCATATTCCACACTACTAATGTTAGTAGTGTGTATGTGCAAAATTTCAGCGCTGTAGCTGCTCAAATAAAGGGTTAAATGGCGGAAAAAATTGGCGTGGGCTCCCGCGCAATTTTCTCCGCCAGAATGGTAAAGCCAGTGACTGAGGGCAGATATTAATAGCCAGGAGAGGGTCCATGGTTATTGGCCCCCCCCCCGGCTACAAACATCTGCCCCCAGCCACCCCAGAAAAGGCACATCTGGAAGATGCGCCTATTCTGGCACTTGGCCACTCTCTTCCCACTCCCGTGTAGCGGTGGGATATGGGGTAATGAAGGGTTAATGCCACCTTGCTATTGTAAGGTGACATTAAGCCAGATTAATAATGGAGAGGCGTCAATTATGACACCTATCCATTATTAATCCAAGTGTCTGAAAGGGTTAAAAAATACACACACACATTATTAAAAATTATTTTAATGAAATAAACACACAAGTTGTTTTAATATTTTATTGTTCTCTCAATCCATCAGAACTCCCTCGCTTGGCAAAATAATAAACGCACAAGATTCATACCTTCCGATGACCTGTCACGTCCCACGAGGTAATCCATCTGAAGGGGTTAATTATTTTACAGCCATGAGCTGCGCTAATGCACTCGCTCGTGGCTGTAATCCCCGGGGAATGAAGGAAAGCTGGGTGATCTGGACTTACATTGAGTTGCGGTGATGCGCCCTCTGGTGGATGTTCTCATGAACTGCAGCCTTGGAAAAGTTCCCACGCTCGAGTTCATATGAGTTCATCCACCAGAGGGCGCCTCACCGCAACTCAATGTAAGTACAGATCACCCAGCTTTCCTTCATTCCCCGGGGATTACAGCCACGAGCGAGTGCATTAGCGCAGCTCATGGCTGTAAAATAATTAACCCCTTCAGATGGATTACCTCGTGGGACGTGACAGGTCATCTGAGGGTATGTATCTTGTGGGTTTATTATTTTGCCAAGCGAGGGTGTTATGATGGATTGAGAGAGCAATAAAATACTAAAACAACCTGTGTGTTTATTTCATTAAAATAATTTTTAATAATGTGTGTGTGTGTTTTTTAACCCTTTCAGACAATTGGATTAATAATGGATAGGTGTCATAATTGACGCCTCTCCATTATTAATCTGGCTTAATGTCACCTTACAATAGCAAGGTGGCATTAACCCTTCATTACCCCATATCCCACCGCTACAGGGAGTGGGAAGAGAGTGGCCAAGTGCCAGAATAGGCGCATCTTCCAGATGTGCCTTTTCTGGGGTGGCTGGGGGCAGATGTTTTTAGCCACGGGGGGGACAATAACCATGGACCCTCTCCTGGCTATTAATATCTGCCCTCAGTCACTGGCTTTACCACTCTGGCGGAGAAAATTGCGCGGGAGCCCACGCCAATTTTTTCCGCCATTTAACCCTTTATTTGAGCAGCTACAGCGCTGAAATTTTGCACATACACACTACTAGCATTAGTAGTGTGGAATATGCAAAAAAAAAGGGGATATGAGATGGTTTACTGTATGTAAACCATGTCTCATATCCTGTCGGGTGTGTGCAGGAGAAATGAAAAGCCGGCAATTGAATTACCGGCTTTTCACAGATATCGCGCTGAATGAAATATAAATACAGAATATATATATATGTGTCTCAATGACATATATATATATATATATATATATATATATATATATATATATATATATATATACTGTATATATGTTTTACCGAACATTTGAGCACATAAATCCATTAGATGTCGGTTTTGCAAGCCTGCGAGAAAATCTCGCAGTACGGATGCCATACGGATTACATACGGAGGATGCCATGCGCAAAATACGCTGACACACCCTGCCTACGGATGACATACGGATCACTATTTTGGGGACTTTTCTGCGTATTACGGCCGTAAAATACGGACCGTTTTTTTATACGTTGTGTGTGTCCCCGGCCTATAGGTAACACTGACTCACCAGTGACGTCTCTAGGTGAAGTCCTTCATCTTTCATCCAGCACAGACCGCCATCACTTCATTCAGCCAGGACTCGTCTCTGCAGGAAATAACACAGTTATCTCGAGCTCTGCTTGCAGAACACATTACTTAATTTTTCCCAACTTCTACATTACACCACATGAAGAAAAAAAGGTGATATAGTGTCACTCTGCACTGTGACAGGACCGCTCCCCCATTTAAAACAGTATACTCAAAAAATAAAATAAATACATCACTGCAGTAATAATATCCCTAAATTATCCCCTATGGTAATAATAATATCCCCCATCCTGGCCCCGTGTATCTCATTCCTGGCTCCAGCCATACGTTCTCCCATCCTGCCCTCATGAGTATCCATCCTGCCCCATAGGATCTCCCCATCCTGTCCCATCAGTCTCCATCGTATCCATCCTGCCCCATGATCTTGCACGATCTGTCTCCAATCTTTCATTCTGCCCCGTGTCTCCAATCATCTCCCGTATCTACATTCTGCCCATGTCTCCAATCCTGCCCCATCTGTCTCCAGTCCTGCCCCCAGTGTGTCCAGCATCTCTGCCCCAATGTGTCCAGCATCTCTGCCCCCAATGTATCCAGCATCTCTGCCCCCAATGTGTCCAGCATCTCTGTCCCCAGTGTGTCCAGCATATTGCCCCCAGTGTGTCCAGCATTCTGCCCCAGTGTGTCCAGCATATTGCCCCCAGTGTGTCCAGCATATTGCCCCAGTGTGTCCAGCATCCTGCCCCCAGTGTGTCCAGCATATTGCCCCCAGTGTGTCCATTATATTGCCCCAAGTGTGTCCAGCAATCTGCCACAGTGTGTCCAGCATCCTGCCCCCAGTGTGTCCAGCATCCTGCCCCAGTGTCTCCAGTATATTGCCCCCAGTGTCTCCAGCATTCTGCCCCAGTTTGTCCAGCATCCTGCCCCCAGTGTCTCCAGCATATTGCCCCCCAGTGTCTCCAGTATATTGCCCCAGTGTGTCCAGCATCCTGCCCCCAGTGTTTCCAGCATATTGCCCCCAGAGTGTCCAGCATATTGCCCCAGTGTGTCCAGCATATTGCCCCAGTGTGTCCAGCATCCTGCCCCCAGTGTCTCCAGCATATTGCCCCCAGTGTGTCCAGCATATTGCCTTCAGTGTCTCCAGCATCCTGCCCCCAGTGTGTCCAGCATATTGCCCCAGTGTGTCCAGCAATCTGCTCCAGTGTCTCCAGCATTCTGCCCCCAGTGTGTCCAGCATATTTCCTTCAGTGTCTCCAGCATTCTGCCCCAGCGTATCCAGCATCCTGCCCCCAGTGTGTCCAGCATATTGCCCCAGTGTGTCCAGCAATCTGCCCCAGTGTCTCCAGCATTCTGCCCCTGTGTGTCCAGCATATTGCCCCCAGTGTGTCCAGCATATTGCCCCCAGTGTGTCTGGAGGGCCCCCACACCGCCGCTGGGCCGAGGGGTACCCGGTACCGGGCCTCTGAGTCTCTGCTCTGGGGTTGTCACGGTGGCTAGACCCGGTCCGTGGCCCTGCCGGTCAGTGGGGGACGTCCGGTGCAGTGAGTGATGATAGTGGCGCAGTTGTGGGGTGCAGGTCGCGGTAAATAACGAGGACACCAGGTTGCAGTCTCTTTACCTCTTTACTGAAGATCTCTGGGTCCTCAGTCCGGAATCCAGATAACCAGGCTGCGCAAGTCCGGCCGGTCCAATGGCACCTCCAGAGTTCACTTTGCAGGTGGAAATCAGTGCCTTCCTTCTAGCGCTATGTGTTGTAGTCCTTCCCTGCTGTGCTTACGGAAAGTACCCCACAACTGTTGTGTCTGTTTCTTAAGTTCCCTCACAACTCAATTAGATGATGTTCTGCTAATCCTCCGTCCCTCCCGATGTTCTGGTTAGGACGGCACCCATATGACGGGTAGGCTCGGAGCTCTTCCGGGACCCTAGAGTCGCCCCTCTCCACAAGTTGCCCCCCAAGACTGCATAGGTGATTTGATGTGAGACAGCCCGCCTGAGACTGACTGTCCTGCCGTAGGTTTGAAGTATTGCTTGAAGCTAGATGTCTATATACTTCCTCGGCATTCCGGCCACCGGCTACACGCCTCAGTAGGATGTTGCCTCGATCTTACGGCACGACTCCTACTGGTATTCTCCTATTTGCTTCGATCTCGTTTCTCACTCAGCACAATATATCTCTCTTCCATTCCTTTCTTAGGGCACCGCCGCTATTCTGTGCAGGCACGGTCCCGTGACGTTCTTTCTTGTAGCCAGGTCTCTATCAGGGTCCCAAACCTGACAGAGGCCCTACCGAATCCTCTCCCGCAACACCCTCTGCCACAAGGTGTTGCCTGGTTCCTATCCAGTCAGCTTTCTCTCCTAACTTCCTGCCTGACCCCCAGTTTTACCAGTATGTGAGGAGTGGCCTAATGAATAGAACCCTTAGCTCCCCCTGGTGGCCCGACTGTGAAATGTATTGGTGTCTGTGATACCTGGTCAGATGAACTCCTTCAGTGCCATCAGACGTACCATAGCTCCCCATAGTGGCGGAGCCACAATACTGCAACGACCAGGACTCTGGGGCGCTGCATGTCCAGCATATTGCCCCCAGTGTTTCCAGCTTTCTGCCCCAGTGTGTCCAGCATATTGCCCCCAGCTTGTCCAGCATTTCTGCCCCCAGCGTGTCCAGCATTTCTGCCCCCTGGATCGCCGCTCTCAAAAGAAAACAAACAACAACAAAAAACACGAGTTCTTACTTACCTAGCCACGCTCCTGCAGCGGCCGAAGCTTCCTCCCTCCACTCAGGTGAAGCGCGCACTCGCCGGCGGCTGACAATGACATCAGACGCCAGCGACATGTGCACTGCGGCACACGTCAGCTGCCAGCCTCCGATTGGCTTGCGGCTGTTAACTATTGACGTGCGGGCCCGCACCCGCACGTCATTAGCCTTACTGCCGCAGTGCCTGTAGGGGGGGCCCGGTGAGCAGATGAGACACTGGGCCCATACGCCAGTCAGGGCAGTAATGCCCTGATGGTGGCCGAGGTCAATCTGAGCGGTTGCCCAGGGCCCCCCCACACCACTGGGCCCTGGGCTACTGCCTAGATTGACCTCATTATAATCCGCCACTGGTACAGACTGAGGGCGGATTCAGGAACTAAGGCAAGGTATGTGGCTCCGGCGTCTTCACCATCAGAAGTAATCTGGGGAACAGGGCGAGCTAGGGCACCCCTAGCATTAGGGACAGGCAAGGTGCCCCTGGACCCGGGGCACCTGGCAACAGAGCTGTGACAGGATAGAAGAGAAAGGTGCTACCAGACACCACGTACTTTCCCTGGAAACACAAGGATTGGGTGCTTAAGTTCCAAGTGCACAATCTTCCCCCTTACCCTGCCCCCTGATAGCTTATTTTTGGGAAGAGTCAGAAGGCCCACATTCACATGAGATGGTCTGACGGTCCTGCTGAAGTTTGGAAAGTTAGACTAACTTTCATCTAATTTTGTGTGGGGGGCTTTACTGCAGCTCTTGGGAATGGTGTGATCTATCAATGTGACACTTCTGCCATAGACATAAGCGATTGTGAAAATGCATATAGACACCGCCTATTTGTCACAGCGTTAATCTAAAACATACACGGGGGGTTCCCACTTCATGAACTATATAAATGTTCATTTTATAAGTAGAATGGACTTTATTATAAAACGGATAATAATGAAGATCAGTTTATATAGATATACAATTTTGCAATTTGTTTTATTTATTCATTCCTCTGATTTTCAACATGTCATCATTTACCTGTCACTTGCCATAGGTATGGTTTTTTTACATGATGGAATCAAGAGCTATTTTTCTTTTCTTCCTGTTCCTCGTTATTCCTGAGATATGGCCCTCTCATCTCTATATGTACATATAGTCTTTTTTTTTACAAGTGGGTGTGGTCCTTAACCCTTCTTTGTGGGAGTCTACTCGAAGACAGCGCCCCCTTGGCTAACTCAACTAGATTTATAAGAGGGGGTCATATGTCAGGAACGGAGAGGCGTAAAGACAAAAAAAACAAACAACTACAGATTTCGGAGAACAGTGGTATTTACAACATGTAAAAGAAAATTACCGGACATATTTAGGCTGTGTTCACACGTTCCGGTTTTTTCGCGTTTTTTTCGCGGTTTTTCCCGATAAAAACGCTATAAAACCGCAAAAAAACCGCATACAATAAGCATCCCATCATTTAGAATGAATTCCGCATGTTTTGTGCACATGATGCGTTTTTTTCCGCAAAAAACGCATACCGCACAAAATCCGGACATGCTCTATCTTTTTGCGTTTTTTTTGCGGATTTCCCACTCCAAAATGCATTGGGAAGTGTCCGGAAAAAAACGCGGCAAAATCGCGGCAAAAACGCACGCGGTTTTCTTGCGGATTTCTTGCAGAAAATGTCCGGAATTCTCCGGAATTTTCTGCAAGAAATCCTGAACGTGTGCACATAGCCTTATAGCGAGTGACCAATCCTCTTTAATGGAACCTTTATTGTTTTCCTAGAGATAAACGTGTGATGTACACGCGGGTGCACAGCTCGTTACAATGTTTCAGCATTACATGTTCATCATGTGGCCAAAAAGAAAACCCACAAAAATAAACAGAATAAAAATAATAATAACGTACCAAAAAAAAACAAGCACTCATAAAAATCATGTCTCTCTAAAAGCAAAGAAGAAAAGCAAAATGAATGCCAGCGTCATAAAGTCCAGTGAAACAGGACACATCACGCTATACTAACATAAAAGATATCGATCGCACCGCACTTTATTAGATTATTATGTTTACTATGCAAATAATATTAGTTCCTGTATGTACAATATGCACATGATCCCATCCTGTGTGGTGTCCGGCTATGGCGCGCTCGTCATCTTCATAAACATGTATGATGGCGCAGTCCTGTATCAGCGAAGCTTCGTTCCTTTTTCTTTCCACCTGTAGATAGAATTAGTAGATCAGTCCTTTAATTGAAAAAAAATCTACTTTTACCTGGCAAGCGGCCAAGTGACAGCAACAGACAGGCGCGCCTGAGAGTGTCACTACCGAGTGCAGGCGCAGTAACATATATTTCATCATTAGTGGCATCTGATAAGTGCTGGATTGTCGAATCATCCTGATTATATTAGGTATACATTTGACTATATTGCGTCTCTTTGTAGGGACAGACAACACCCAGGTTCATTCCAAAAACAATCGCCATAATGAAATATTAAGTCATTAAGTCAAGCGACACTACTCTGTCCTCCTCCTCCTGGACCTGTCCTCTGCCTTTGACACAGTGGGCCATTCCCTACTATTACAGACCCTCTCATCTCTTGGCATCACTGACTTGGCCCTATCTTGGATTTCGTCGTACCTAACAGACCGGACATTCAGCGTCTCCCAGCGTCTCCCACTGTCACACCACCTCCTCACCTCGCCCCCTATCTGTCGGAGTCCCACAAGGTTCAGTCCTAGGGCCCCTGCTCTTCTCCATTTACACCTTTGGCCTGGGACAGCTCATAGAATCTCATGGCTTTCAGGATCATCTCTATGCTGATGACACACAGATCTACATCTCTGGATCAGATATCACCACCCTAGTAACCAGAATCCCTCAATGTCTGTCTGCTATTTCATCCTTCTTCTCCACTAGATTTCTAAAACTTAATATGGACAAAACAGAATTCATCATCTTTCCCCCATCTCACTCGACTCCCCCAACGAACCTATCCATTAAAATAAATGGTTGCCACTCTCCCCAGTCCCACAAGCTCGCTGCCTCGGGGTAATCCTTGACACTGATCTCTCTTCAAACCACATATCCAAGCCCTTTCCACTTCCTGCCGACTTCAACTCAAAAATATTTCACAGATCTGTACATTCCTCAACCAAGAATCTGCAAAAACCCTAGTCCATGCCTTCATCATCTCCCGCCTTGACTACTGCAACCTCCTGCTCTGTGGCCTTCCCTTAGCACTCTCGCGCCCCTCCAATCTATTCTAAACTCAGCTGCCTGACTAATCCACCTGTCCCCTCGTTGGCTTCTCCCCTCTGTCAATCTCTTCACTGGCTCCCCATGACCCAATAACTCCAGTACAAAACCCTAACCATAACATACAAAGCCATCCACAACCTGTCTCCTCCATACATCTGTGACCTCGTCTCCCGGTACTTTCCTGCACGCAACCTCCGATCCTCACAAGATCTCCTTCTCTACTCCCCTCTTATCTCCTCTTCCCACAATTGCATACAAGATTTCTCCCTCGCATCCCCCCTACTCTGGAACTCTCTACCACAACATATCAGTCTTTTACCTACAATCGAAACCTTCAAAAAGAGCCTGAAGACCCACCTCTTCCGACAAGCCTACCACCTGCAGTAACCACCGATCGACCAAACCACTGCATGACCAGCTCTATCCTCACCTATTGTATCCTCACCCATCCCTTGTAGATTGTGAGCCCTCGCGGGCAGGGTCCTCTCTCCTCCTGTACCAGCTGTGACTTGTATTGTTTAAGAATATTGTACTTATTTTTATTATGTATACCCTCCTCATATGTAAAGCGCCATGGAATAAATGGCGCTATAATAA
The DNA here is from genome assembly GCF_051348905.1 of Ranitomeya variabilis. Classification (NCBI taxonomy): domain Eukaryota; kingdom Metazoa; phylum Chordata; class Amphibia; order Anura; family Dendrobatidae; genus Ranitomeya; species Ranitomeya variabilis. The sequence goes on along the minus strand of NC_135235.1, from coordinate 52,146,852 downwards.
AAATAATTAAATCTAATGAGAGGAGCCTCCTTATTGGTTACCTAAGGGTATGCGTAAACTACATTTTTGGGGGTTTTTTTATGGGGTCTGAAAAAAGCCTGTAAGATTGCTCAGAAAATGCTTGGAAAAAAAACCCATTCATAAAGGATAATACAGCTATTCCGACATGGATTTTCAAAAGTAAACAGAAAAGCCTCATCAGGTCTAAGAAGAAATCTGTTTAATGTATGCAGTTTATATTCAAAATCAGATCCACTTTAACACCAGCACCTCCACCTGAAATGTCTACAGGTAGGCACTCTCTTCCCCGATCTCTTGTAACTTTTTTCCCTTACAGAGTGTGACTTTGTAGGACCAGACTCCCATCTAATAAATGAGGAACAATAACGAATCATCACTTGTAACGAGTAAGGCTGGGGTCACACTTGGCGTAAGACAATACGCCACGTATTATACGTCCGTACTACGGCCGTAATACGGAGAAATGTTCCCAAAATATTGATCCGTAGTCAGGGTGTGTCAGCGTATTTTGCGCATGGCATCCTCCGTATGTAATCCGTATGGCATCTGTACTGCGAGATTTTCGCGCAGTCTTGCAAAACCGACATCTAGGCTACTTTCACACTAGCGTTAACTGCATTACGTCTCAAAACGTCTTTTTTCAGAAAAAACGCATCCAGCAAAAGTTTTTGCTGGATGCGTTTTTTCCCCATAGACTTGTATTGGCGACGTATTGCGACGGATTGGCATACGTCGTGTCCGTTTTACGATGGATGCGTCGAAATTTGGCCACACGTCGTCGGCAAAAAACGTTGCTTGTAACGTTTTTTGTCTCCGCCTAAAAAACGTGTCGCGACGCATCCTGTGGCATACGTCGTTGGCTACAATGGAAGCCTATGAGCGACGGATGCGTCGGGACACGTCGTACGACGCAATGCAGCGCTGCAATACGTTTTTTTGCACTGAGCATGCTCAGAAGCTGGATTTTGTTGCCAATTGGCCAGACACCCCCAAATCTATATAAACCTGGCCTGGGCCTTCAACCCCACATATGCCAGCAAGACCCAGAGAGAAGACTGCCAGCCACAAGACCCCAGCCAGCCACGTATTTAAGTGCCACGTATATAAGTGCCACGTATATAAGTGCCACGTATTTCAGTGCCACGTACTATAAATACTATAACTACGTGGTTATACGTGGCACTTATATACATGGCACTTATATACGTGGCACTGAAATACGTGGCACTTATATACGTGGCACTTATATACGTGGCACTGAAATACGTGGCACTGAAATACGTGGAACTGAAATACGTGGCACTTATATACGTGGCACTTATATACGTGGCACTTATATACGTGACACTTATATACGTGACACTTAAATACGTGACACTTAAATACGTGGCACTGAAATACGTGGCACTGAAATACGTGGCACTGAAATACGTGGCACTATGACTGTCAGAAAATGTTCATTAAACGGTTAGGGGTGAGGTTAGGGGTAGGGTTAGGGTTTGGATCCCTTTATCATCATCCGTAGTTCATTAATCGGATGTATCCAGAGTCGCCTCCGTCTCCGTTGCTGCAGAAGCATCCTCCGTTTTTCCGCTGCCGCCTCCTTCTCCCGCACTATGATATCCAGGCGATTCGTCTCAAAGATAATGTCGGTAACCAAACTAGCAATGCTCACAAGAACACCTTCCATCGCTGCCACAAAACTAAAACCCTCAAAGATGGGCTGTAAAAACAGTAACTATATAGTTTTCCATATTTTCCAGTAGCCAATCAAATTTGGGAGCCTCCCTTTTAAAAACGGATCAGTCGTAAAAACGGATGCAACGGATGGTAAAAACGGATGCAACGTATGCAACGCATCCAGTATTTTTGACGGAAACGTTTAACGGATTTGCGACGGATCCGTCGAAATGCTGTATGCGTTGCATACGTTTTTCACTTTTTTGACGCATCCGTTTTTTCGGCAAAAAAACGGATTTGCGACGTAATGCAGTTAACGCTAGTGTGAAAGTAGCCTAATGGATTTATGTGCTCAAATGTTTGGGAAAACATATATACAGTATATATATATAGAGATATGTCATTGAGACACATATATATATATATTCTGTATTTAGATTTCATTCAGCGCGATATCTGTGAAAAGCCGGTAATTCAATTGCCGGCTTTTCATTTCTCCTGCACACACCCGACATGATATGAGACATGGTTTACATACAGTAAACCATCTCATATCCCCCTTTTTTTTGCATATTCCACACTACTAATGTTAGTAGTGTGT